>NC_091129.1:39868217-40223993 GCF_040183065.1 Periplaneta americana
TGTAGCTCAACAAAAGACGGCGCAGATGGATCACCTGGTAGCTATGCCACACTAGCGTTGAAATGAACAATGCTGTACATACGAAATTAGCCAAAATTGAAGTCAAGTGGTCACTTAAACAAACTTACATTGCAAGACACTTCTTTCGACGTCGCAAAAAGTTTTAGAAGCTTAAGAATAACATGAAATGTCAGTGATGATTTTACATGATGAAATAGTCTGAAGAGTCGATCGAAAGGTAGAAATTAAATAATCCACCATAACTATGAATTGTACAGTTGGCTGACAAATAAATATCACATCACATCGCATCACATCACCATGATAAATAAATAAATAAATAAAGAAGCGAACAAACAAACAAACACACAAAAAAACCAAACAAACAAATTAATAAATAGATTAATATATAAATTAATTAATTAAATAATAAAAAAAATTAATAAATAAATATAAATAAATAAATGAATTTATTAATTAATTAATCAATATGTAAATGAATAAATTAATAATTTAATAAATGGGTTAAAAAATAAAACAAAATTAATCAAGTAATAAATAAATTAATTAATAGATAAATTCATTAATTAGTTAATTAATTAATATAAATATATAGATATTAGCAAGTAAATAAATTAATAAAAAAGTAAATTAATAAATGAAATAATTAATTGAAAAATTTCTACATGGATAAATATATAAATAAATAATTTAATAAATTAATAAATACATTAATAAGTAAATTAATAACTAAAAAAAATATAAAGTAAATAAATAAATAAGTGAATAAATAAATAAAATAAATAAATAAATATATTCATTAATAAATTCATAAATTACTAAATAAATAAATAGGTTAATAAAGTAATAAATAAATAAATAAGTAAATAATTAATTAAACAAATATATACATATATATAAATAAATACATTAATTAATTCATAAATCAATACATAAATAAAATAATAAATTACTCAATAAGTAAGTAAATAAATAAATTGGTAAGTAAATAAAGAAATAAAAAATTAATTAATCAAGTAATTAATTAATAAAATATATAAATATATAGGTAAATCAATATGTAAATAAATAAGTAATTAAAGCAGTAAATAAAAATAAGTAAATAAATAAAGACATAATTTAATAAATAAATATAAATATAAATAAATATATAAATATATAAATTAGTAAATAGATAAATAAATAAATAAGTTAGTAAATAAATGCATAAGGAAGTAAATAAATAAATTATAAAATATAAATAAACAAAAAATTAATTAATTAATTAATAAAAAGATAATAATTGAATAAATATGTAAGTAAATAAATAAATAAATAAATAAATAAGTAAATAAATAAATAAATACATATATGTAAATATATATAAATATATAAATAAGTGAATAAATAAATAAATATATAAATAATTTAATTAATTAATAAAGTAATAAATTAATAAATGCATTAATACATTAATAAATAGATAAATAAGTAAATAATTCTATTAATAAATTGATTAATTAATACATTAAAAAGTAAATAAATAAATAAGCAAGTAAATAAATAAATAAAAAAATGAATAAGTACATAAATAAAAAATAAATAAACACACAAAAAACCAAACAAACAAATTAATAAATAGATTAATATATAAATTAATTAATTTAATAATACATAAATTAATAAATTATTAAATTAATATAAATAAATAAATTAATGAATGAAATAATTAATCAGTATGTATATTAATAAATTAATAATTTAATAAATGAATTAATAAATTAAAAAAATAATCAAATAATAAATAAATAAATAAAAAATTAATTAATATAAATATATATATTAGTAAATAAATAAATTAATAAAAAAGTAAATTAATAAATGAAATTATTAATTAAAAAATTTCGAAATGGATAATTAAATAAATAAATAATTTAATAAATTAATAAATTAATTAATAAGTAAATTAATAACTAAAAAAATATAAAATAAATAAATAAATAAAATAAATAAATATATTCATTAATAAATTTATAAATTACTGAATAAATAAATAGATTAATAAAGTAATAAGTTAATAAATAAGTAAACAAATAAATTCATAAATAAATTAATTAATAGCTAAATAAATTAATACATATACATAAATAAATCTAATAATATCAGTAAATAAATAAATAAATAAGCAAATTAAATAATTAATTAATTAATTAATAAACAAATAAATAAATCAACATATATATTTATATATATATATATATATATATATATATATATATATGTAAAGAAATATATTAATTAATTCATAAATCAATACATAAATAAATTAATAAATTATTCAATAAGTAAATAAATAATTCCGTAAGTAAATAAATAAATAAAAAATTAAATAAGTAATTAATTAATAAAATATATAAATATATAGGTATATCAATATGTAAATAAATAAGTAAATAAGTAAGTAAATAAAAACATAAGTAAATAAATAAAGAAATAATTTAATAAATTCTTATAAATATTAATAAATATATATATTAGTAAATAGATAAAAAAATAAGTAAGTAAATAAATAAATAAGGATGTAAATAAATAAATTATAAAATATAAATAAATAAAAAAATAATTAATAAATTAATTAACAAAACGTTAATAAATGAATAAATATGTAAATAAATAAATAAATAAGTAAATAAATAAATAAATAAATAAGTAAATAAATAAATGAAAGTATATAAATAAATATATATGTATATAAATAAATATATAAATAAGTGAATAAATAAATAAATAATTTAATTAATTAATAGAGTAAAAAAATAATAAATGCATTAATACATTAATAAATAGATAAATAAGTAAATAAATCTATTATTAAATAAATAAATTAATTAATTAATACATTAAGAAGTAAATAAATAAATAAGAAAGTAAATAAATAAATGAGAAATTAATAAGTATATAAATAAAATATAAATTAAGAAATAAATAAATTAATTAAGGAATAAATGAAGAAATCAATCATTAAATATACATAAATAAATAAGGAAATAAATAAATATTAAAAAATATATAAATATAAATATATGAATCAATAAATAAATTAATAAATTAATAAATAAATTAATAAATTAATAAATAGATAGATAAATTTATAAATACATAAATTAGTAAATAAATAAATTAATAAATGAATAAGTGAATACATAAATAAATAAATAAGTAAATAAATAAATAAGCAAATAAACAAATAGATAAAGAAACAAATATCTAAATAAATAAATAAAAACATAAAAAATTAATTAATTAATTAATTCATAAATAAATTAATTCATAAATTAATAAGGATATAATTAAGTAAAAAGATAAAGAGATGAAAAATAAATAAATAAATAAATAAATAAGTAAATTAATATGAAAATAAGTAAATAAATAAAGAAATAATTTAATAAATAAATAAATATATAAATTCATGAATATATAAAGTAGTAAATCAATAAATAAATAATTAAATAAATAAATAAGGTTGTAAATAAATTAATTAAAACATAAATAAATAAATAAATTAATTAATTAAATGTTAATAATTACATAAATAAATAAGGAAATATATGAAAATAAATAAATATATCAAAATAAAGAAAGAAGTATATAAATAAATAAACAATTTAATTAAGTAATCAATTAATAACATAATAAATTAATAAATACAATAATAAACTATTAAATAGTTAAGTAAATAAATTAATAAATTTTTTAATTAATATATTGAGAAGTATATAAATAATCAAGTAAATAAATAAATGAATAAATGCACAAATAAATAAATAAAGAAATTAATAAAGAAATTTAAAAAATAAATAAGTAAATACAAATATATATATATATATATAAATAAATATAAATATATAATTATATAAATTAATTAACTAATAAATTAGTTAATATATTGATAACTTAATAAATAGATAAATAAATAAATAGAAAATTTGTAAATAAATTAATTATTAACTTAATAAACGAATAAATTAATAAATCAATATGTAAGTAAAATAAATAAATAAGGAAATAAATAAGAAAATAAATAAATAAATAATTAAATAAATAAATAAATATTAAATAAGTATATATATAAATATATAAACAAATAAATTAATTAATTAATAACTTAATAAATACATGGGTAAATTTATAAATAAATAAATAGTTAAATATATTAGAAAATAAATAAATGAATAAATAAATAAATTAACTAATAAATAAGTAAGTGAATAATGAAAATGTTAATAAATAAAAATAAGTAAATAAGTAAACAAATAAATAAATAAATATATCAATAAATAAACTAATCAATTGATTCATAAATAAATAAATTAATTAATTAATAAGGAAAAAATAAGTAAACAAATAAATAGACAAAAATAAATAAATAAATGAAATACAAAAATTAGTAAATAAATTGTAAAGAAATAAAAAATAATTTAATGAATAAGTATATAAATAAATACATATATATTTAAATTAGTAAATAAATAACTAAATAAATAAGGAAGTAATTAAATTATTTAAAAACATAAATAAATAAATTGATTAATAATGTAATAAAAATTGATAAATAGATATATAAATGTGTAAATAAATAATAAATATATGAAAATAAATAAATATAAATGAATAAGTAAATAAATTCATTAATTAAGCAATAAATTAATAAAATAATAAATTAATAAATACATTAATAAATTAATGAATAGATAAGAATTTAAATTAATTAATAAATTAATTAATTAATACATTAAGTAAATACATAAATAATCAAATGAATAAATAAATGATAACAGAGAATAAATACATAAATAAATAAATAACAAATAAATAAATTAAGACATTTGTAAATAAAATTAAAAAGTATATACAAATATATATAAGTAAATAAATTAATATAAAATAAATAAATAAATATATAATTATACAAAATAATTAAGTAATCAAATAAGTAAAAAAGTAGATAAAAAAAATAAAATACATAAGTAAATATGTATATATGAATAAATAAAGAAACAAATGTGTAAATAAATTATTATTTAAATTAATAAATACTTAAATAAACACATAATAAAATAATTATGTAATTAATATATAAATAAATAAATTATTAATTTGTAAATAAATAAAGAAGTAAATAAGTACATAAATAAGTATGTAAATAAATAAATAAATAATAAGTAAATAAAGAAATAAAAAAAATTAATTAATTAATATTTATATAAATTAATAAATTATTGAATTAAGAAATAAATAAATATAAAATAAATAAATTAATTTATTTATTGCTATAAATAAATAAATATGTAAATAAATCAGTAAATAAAGAATTAGTAAATAGAACAAGAAATCAGTTAATAAATAAATAAATATATAAATATATATAAAAATATATAAATTAGTAAATAAAAATAAATAAGTTAGTAAATAAATAAATAAGGAAGTAAATAAATAACTTAAAAAACATAATAAATAAATAAGTAAATTAAGAAAAAGTTAATAAATTATTAAATATATAAACAAATAAGAAAATAAATAATTAAGTAAATAAATAAATGAGTATATATATAAATGAATATATAAATAAGTAAATATATAAGTAAATAAATAAATAATTTAATTAATTCATTAAGTAATAAATTAATAAATGCATTAATACATGAATAAATAGATAAATAAGTAAATAAATCAATTAATCAAGATCAACTCATTTTGAAACACTACAAACAATTCAAAACATTCATACAATCAATAGACTTTAACACATTATAAACACGAATACAAATAAGTACAACACATTGTAAACATGAATCCAAACAAGCATACAATTATAAGATTTTAAATTGTGGATCTGTGATGTACAATTCAAATATGACTCCGTCTATTGCAATAGTGTATTGTTAAATGACTGTGAACATGTATGTAACGTAAAAATAGCATATAAATATATTAAAACACATGTACAACATTGTCTTGTAATGTATGTAAGCATAAGCCTTATATTTGGCTAGCTTATCATCCATTGTACAGAGTAGAAAATTTTATTTAAATTTGTGATTTGTAATGTATAATA
Source organism: Periplaneta americana (assembly GCF_040183065.1). Taxonomy (NCBI): domain Eukaryota; kingdom Metazoa; phylum Arthropoda; class Insecta; order Blattodea; family Blattidae; genus Periplaneta; species Periplaneta americana. The sequence goes on from NC_091129.1 coordinate 39,874,333, forward strand.
TTTTAATTGTGAATTTGTAAGGTGCAATTTAAATTGTGGATTTGTAATGTATAATATTTTAAATTGTGAATTTATAAGGTACGGTACAATTTAAATTGTGGATTTGTAATGCATATTTTGAAATTTTGGATTTGTAATGAATAATATTTTAAATTGTGAATTTGTAAGGTACAATTTAAATTGTGGATTTGTAATGCATATTTTTAAATTTTGGATTTGTAATGTATATTTTAAATTATGAATTGTAGGGTACAATTTAAATTGGGGATTTGTAATGTATAATATTTAAATTGTGAAATTCTAAGGTACAATTTAAATTGTGGATTTGTAATACATATTTTTAAATTAGTTGATTTGTAATGTATAAATTAAATTGTGGATTTGTAATGCATATTTTAAATTTGTGGATTTGTAATGTATAATATTTTAAATTGTGAATTTGTAAGGTACAATTTAAATTGTGGATTTGTAATACATATGTTAATTTTTGGATTTGTAAGGTATAATTTAAATTTGACTCTATCTATTACAATAGTGTATTGCTAGATAACTATGAACTATTCTACGTATATCAAATTCGATTAATAATATAAACATAGTATGTAATATTGCAACACTGGGACAAAATTTTTCTTATAATGCATTTAGGCATAAGCTTTGTAAATGGCGAGCGGATTGATTCTATATAGTACATGGATAATTTAATTGTGGATTTGTAATGTGTATTTGTAATGTATTAATTAATTGTGGATTTGTAATGTACTTAAGCATAAAACTTATAATTGGCTAGATGATCATATATTGTGTAGAGAAGATAATTTTTATTTATTTTAATTTTTGGATTGTAATATCTATTTTAACCGACTCTGTATATTGCAATAATGTACTGCTATATGAGTATCAACTATGAACTATAAAATATGTAACATAAACATAGCATGTAGTATTGAAAATCTTGTATGCAATGGAACATGCTGTTTTAGCACAATAAAGGGAAAAATAAATAAGTATATAAAGAAATGAAAATAAATAAATATACAGGTACATGATTATATAAATAAGTAAATAAATAAATAAATAATTTAATTACTTAATTAATAAAGTAACAAATTAATAAATCATTAAAACATTAATAAATACATAGATAAATAAGTAAATAAATCAATTAATAAATCAATTAATAATATAGTAAGAAGTAAATAAATAAATAAATAGTAAATAAATAAATAAAAAATGAATAAGTACAAAAATAAAAAATTAATTAATTAATTAAGAAATTAGTAAATAAATTAAGGAATAAATAAATATATAAATAAATCCATAAATATACATAAATAGGTAAATATTAACAAATATTTAAATATACATATATAAATAAATAAATTAATTAATAATTTGATAAAAAAAATTAATAACAATAAATATATAGATAAACAAATAAATAAACAAATAAACAAATAAATAAATTAGTAAATAAATTAATAAATGAATAAGTGAATACATTAATAAATAAATAAGTGAATAGATAAAAAATGAATAAATAAAAAAATAAACATAATAAAATAAATAAATATATAACAATTAAATTAATTAATTAATAAAGAAGGAAATAAGTAAATAAATAAATAGATAAAAAATAAATAAATAAAATACATATATAACTAAATAAATACAAAAATAAGTAAATAAATAAGAAATAATTTGACAAATAAATAAATAAATAAATAAATATACAAATAAATACATAAATATATAAATTATTAAATAAATAAATGAATAACTAAATAAATAAATAAGGAAGTAAAAAGTTAATTAAATACATAAATAAATTTATAAATTAATAAATAATTAAATATATGAAAATAAATAAATATATCAAAATCAATATATATATAAATAAATAATTTAATTAAGTAATAAATTAATAAAGTAATAAATCAATAAATACGTTAATAAGTTAATAAATAGATAAATAATTAATCAAGTGAATAAATAAATGAGAAGATGTGTAAATACATAAATAAATAAATAAATACATAAGTAAATAAATAAATTAACTAATAAACAAAGAAATTTAAAAAATAAATAAGTAAATATAATTATATTTATATACACAAAAATGAATTAAATAAATAATATTAAATAAATATATATAAACATATAATTATATAAGTTAATTAATTAATCAATTAATAAATAAATTAATAACTAAATTGATAACTTAATAAATAGATAAATAAATACATAATTTAGTGAATAAATTAAAAAATTAAGAAGCGAATAAATTAAGAAATTAATAAGTAAGTAAATAAGTAGGTAGAAAATAAATAAATAAAATACCTGAGTAAATATATATATAAATAAAGAAATCCATATGAAAAAAAATAAATATATACTCAAATAAAATAATTAATTAATTAATATGAAACTAAATAAATAAATAAATAAATTAGTAAAGAATTAAAGACATAAATAAATACATAATGAGTAAGTAAATAAATAAATAAATAAGTAATAAGTAAAGAAAAGAAATAAAATAAATAAATTAATAATTATATAAATTAATAAATGTTTAAATTAAGAAATGAATAAAGACATAAGTAAAGAAATAAATAAATAACTAATGAATAAATATATATACATATATATAATAGAAAATAAATATGTTAATAAAATAAATATATAAATAAATATATCAGTAAATAAATATTGGAATAAATAATTTAATTAATTAAGTAATTAATTAATTAATTAATTATTTCTTAATACATTAAGAAATAAATAATCAAGTAAATAAATAAATGAAAAAATGAATAAATACATAAATAAATAAATAAATAAGAAATTAATCAATTAAGACATCAATATGGCTTTACTCCACAAAAAGGAACAGTAGATGCTGCCATGGATGTTAAAAAGTTTATTTTACAAAGTATAAGAGAAAAGAACTGTGTAACTATGGTCAGTCTAGATGTAAGAGGTGCATTTGATGCAGCCTGGTGGCCAAGTATTCTAAAAAATCTGAAAGAACTGAAATGTCCTAAAAATCTATATAAGCTGACACAAAGTTATTTCAGTGATAGATATGCCACATTGCAGACAAATACTCATAAAGTTGTAAAGAAAGTAAACAAGGGGTGCCCACAGGGATCTTGCTGTGGGCCAGGTTTTTGGAACATTATGTACAATTCATTGTTTAACATAAATTTATCAAAACACTCCCACATCGTCGCATTTGCAGATGATCTTGTAGTCTTGACTAAAGGAGCTACACGCATAGAATCTGAAAATTATGCTAATTCAGATATTTACAAAATTCAAAATTGGGCTTATCAAAACAAAGTTGAATTCAACGATAGCAAGTCGAAAGTCTTAGTAATATCAAAAAAGAGGAAAGATCACGCTGAGAAGACTAAAATATATCTAAATCACAAGACACTTGAACAAGTTACAGAATTGAAGTATTTAGGAATTTATTTCGACGCAAAATTCAACTTTGGGAAACACATTGATAAACTAACAGAGAAAGCAACTCAAGTCGTAAATATGCTGAGTAGAACAGCGAAACTACAATGGGGTTTAGGACATCGTGCTTTGAAAATTATCTATAAAGGAGCAATAATACCGATGCTGACATACGGGTGCTCAGTTTGGAGTGAAGCCCTGCAAAAACAGAAGAATCTAAATAAACTACAAAGAGTACAGAGAATAATGAATATCAAAATAGCCAAAGCTCATAGAACACTGTCCTTTGAAGCATCTTGTGTCGTTGCCGGAGTTAGACCTATAGGTATAAGCATAGCAGAATCTGTGAAAATCTATCAAGCAACGCACGAAAGCAATGAAGACCCTGAAGATTACGACAGACCACTTCAAGTAAGATACTGGCCACATCCCGCTGACAGGATAACAATAGGTGAAGTGAAGAATTCTTTCACATATGCTGTGGAAATATACACAGATGGAAGCAAAATTCAAGAGAAAGTGGGAGCAGCAGCCGCATTTTACAAACAGGGCACATTAATTCACACCATGAAGAACAGACTTCACAGTGACTGTTCAAATAATCAGGCGGAACAGATGGCCATCTTAAAAGCTATAGAAGAACTTAATAGACTAAATATCATACCAGAGGAAAGAACAGTGGCAGTTTTCACAGATAGCCAAATCACTATAGCTCTACTCAGGAACAGCCGCAACCATAGCTATATAATAGAACTAATCAGAAACCAAGTTAAGAGACTCCAGGATCTCCATTGGCAAATTCATTTTGGATGGATTAAAGCTCATGTGGGAATTCCTGGGAACGAGATGGCAGACAAGCTAGCCAAGAAAGCAGCAGCAGAAGAATATAGAGAATTAATATACACTAAAAAACCCAAAACTACTATTATTGGAAAGATCAAAGAAGAAGGATTAGCAAAATGGCAGGAAGAATGGACTAGTGCGACCAAAGGGGCTGTCTGCAGGACCTTCTTCCCATCGGTTCGACAGAGATTAAGACAGAATAGGATAATAATGACGCCTTCAATTGCAGCTATGGTAACTGGACACGGCATACTAAAATCTTATCTCCAAAGATTTAGGATAATAAATGATGCCACATGCTCCTGTCTTCAAGAGGCCCAAACTGTGGATCACGTAATATACAGGTGTAGAAAACTTCAGCAGCAGAGGGACATCTTCAGACATCAAATAGTAATGAATCGTGGAAAGTGGCCAGTTGCTCAAGATCAACTCATTTTGAAACACTACAAACAATTCAAAACATTCATACAATCAATAGACTTTAACACATTATAAACATGAAGACAAATAAGTACAACACTTTGTAAACATGAATCCAAATATGCATACAATTATAAGATTTGAAATTGTTGATCTGTGATGTACAATTCAAATATGACTCCGTCTATTGCAATAGTGTATTGTTAAATGACTGTGAACATGTATGTAACATAAAAATAACATATAAATATATTAAACATAGTATGTAATATTGCAACACTTGTAAAAAATTTTTCTTATAATGCATTTAGGCATAAGCTTTGTAACTGGCGAGCGGATTGATTCTGTATAGTACATAGATAATTTAATTGTGGATGTGTAATGTGTATTTGTGATGTATTAAATAATTGTGCATTTGTAATGTTCTTAAGCATAAGATTTATAATTACTAGTTGATCATATATTGTGTAGAGTAGATACATTTTATTTATTTTAAATTTTGGATATGTAACATAAACATAGCATGTAGTATTGCAAATATTGTATGCAATGGAACATGCTGTTTTAGCACAATAAAGAAAAAAAAAAAAAAAAAAATTAAGACATTATAAATAAATTTAAAAAATATGTAAATATTAATATATAGATGTATATAAACAAATAAGTAAATAAATAAATGAATATTAAATAAATATATATAATTATATAATTAATTAATTAATCAAATAATATATAAATTGATAACTAAATAAATAGATAAATAAGTACATAAATGAGTAAATAAATTAATTAATAAATTAATAAGTGAATAAATTATTAAATATATAATTAAGTAAATATGTAGATAAAAGATAAATAAAATACAGAAATAAATATATATATATATGAATAAATAAAGAAATAAATATGTAAACAAATTATTAAATAAATAAATACATACATAGTCAAATAAGTAAATTAATAAATAAATATAATAAGTAATTAAAAAATCAAATAAATAAATCAATTAATAATTATATAAATTAATAAATTATTAAATTAAGAAATAAAAAAATAAATATAAAATAAATAAATATTTAAATCAAAAACTAAATAAATATATATAAATATGTAAATAAATAAATAAATTAAGTAAATAAAAACATAAGAAAATAAATAAGTAAATAAATAAAAAAGTAAGTAAATAAATAAAGAACTAATTTAATAAAAAATTTTATATATAAATATAAATACATTATTATTATACAAATTAGGAAATGGATAAATAAATAAATTAATATATAAATAAATAAATAAATAAATAAGTTAGTATATAAATAAATAAGGAAGTAAATAAATAAATTAAAAAACATAAATATATAAATTAATTAATAAATAAATTAATAAAAGTTAATAAATAAAGTGATAATAATAAATAAATACATATAAATATCACAGCATGTAATATTGCAAATTATTGTATGCAATAGAACATGCTGATTTAGCACAATAAAATAAAAAAAAAAATTAATAGATAATTAAATAAATAAATACATAAGAGTAAATAAATAAATCAAAATGAACATATATAAATATATAAATAAGTACATATATATAAATAAATAATTAAATTAATTAATTATTTAATTAATTAATAAAGTAATAAATTTTAAATAAATAAATAAATAAATTCATTCATTCATTATGAAGTAAATAAATAGATAAAGAAATAAGTAAATAAATTGCTTAATTAGTTAAGCAATTAATTAATTAATTACGAAATTAATAAATGAATTTAAGAATAAAGGAATAAATGTATATAAATCAATAAGTAAATAAATAATTAAGTAAATATATCTATTAATATGTAAATATATAAATAAATTAATGAATAAATTAATAAATAAAGTGATAAATAAATTATTTAATGACTTCATAAATATAAATAAAGAAATAAATAAATAAATACATAACTAAATTAGTAAATAAATTAATTAATAAATTAACAAGTGAATAAATAAATAAATAAATAAGGAAGTGTTTAATAAATAAATAAATAAATAAATCTAATTAATCAATTCATTAATCAAATAATGAGTAAATAATGAAATAATAAATTAATTAATTAATAATCAATAATTAAATTAATTCATAATTAACACATAAATAAATTAATAAATAAGTACGTAAATAAATAATTAATTTAGTACTTATATAAAGATTAATTAATTATTTAATAAATAAATAAATATTTAAATAAATAAATAAGTAAATAAATAAAAAAAGAAGTAAACAAATAAAGAATTAATTTAATAAATGAATATATAAATAAACACATAAATATGTGATTTAGTGTATAAATAAATAATAAATAAATAATTTGGTAAATAAATAATGAAGTAAATAAATAAATTAAGAACCTAAATAAATAAATAAGTATATAAATAAATAATTAATTAAATATATATATGTAAATATATAAAAAAATAATTTAATTAATTCATTAAATAATTAATAAAGTAATAAAGTAATAAACTAATACATACATTAATTTAATAAATAAATAAACATATAAATAAATAAGTATATAAATTAGTAAATAAACAAATAAATAAGTTAGTAGATAAATAAATAAGGAAGTAAATAAATTAATTAAAAAATAAATTAATTAATTAAAGCTAATAAATAAATTGATAATAGTAAGCAAATAATTGATAATAATAAATAAATAAATAAAAATATCATAGCATGTAGTATTGCAAATTATTGTATGCAATAGAACATGACGTTTTAGCACAATAAAATAAAAAAATAAATAAATAATTAAATAAATAAATACATAAATGAGTAAATAAATAAATCAAAATATATATGTATGTATATAAATATGTAAATAAGTATATATAAATAAATAACTAAATTAATTATTTAATTATGTAATTAATTAATAACTTAATAAAGTAATAATTTTTAAATAAATAAATAAATTCATTCATTAAGAAGTAAATAAATAGATAAATAAATAAGGAAGTAAATAAATTTATTAATTAATTAAAAATTAATTAATTAATTACGAAATTATTAAGTAAATTAAAGATTAAATAAATAAATGTATACAAATAAATAAGTAAATAAATAAATATTAAATAAATATATCTATTAATATGTAAATAGAAAAATAAATTAATGAATAAATTAATAAATAAAGTGATAAATAAATTAATTAATGACTTCATAAATATATATAAATAAATAAATAAGTAAACAAATAAATTAATAAATTAACAAGTGAATAAATAAATAAATAAATAGGGAAGTAAGTGTATAATAAATAAATAAGTCTAATTAATCAATTCATTAATCAATTAATGAGTAAATAAATAAATCATAAATATATAAATTAATTAATTAATAATAAATAATGAAATTAATTCATAAATAACACATAAATAAATTAATAAACTACGTAAATAAACTATTAATTTAGTAAATAAATAAAGATTAGTTAATTATTTAATAAATAAATAAATATTAAAATAAATAAATATGTAAATAAATAAAAAAGAAACAAACAAATAAGGAATTAATTTAATAAATGAATATATAAATAAACACATAAATATGTGATTTAGTATATAAATAAATAATAAATAAATAAGTTGGTAAATAAATAAATAACGAAGTAAATAAATAAATTAAGAACCTAAATAAATAAATAAGTATATAAATAAGTAATTAATTAAATATATATGTAAATATGTAAATAAATATTTTAATTAATTCATTAAGAAATTAATAAAGTAATAAACTAATAAATACATTAAGAAATTAATAAATAGATAATTAAATTACTTAATTAATTGATATATTAAAAATTAAATAAATAAATAAGGAAGTAAGTAAATAAAGTATAAATGAATAAATACATAAATAAATTAATTAATTAATTAATTACGAAATCAATAATTAAATTAAAGAAGTAATAAATTAATAAATATAAATAAATAAGTAAACAAATACGTATTAAATAAATATATAAATTGAATAAATAAATGAATTAATTAATTAATAACTTAATAAATAAATAGATAAATAAATTAGTATATAAATTATTTAATAAAATATTAAGTGAATAAATAAATAAATAAATAAGGAAATAAATAATTAAATAAATAAATAAATAATAAAATGAATAATAAATAAATAAACAAATATGTAAATAAATAAATTAAATAATTAATCAATTCATTCATTCATTCATAAATAAATAAATGAATAACTTAACAAAGAAGGAAATAAGTCGGTAAATAAATAGTTCAAAAATTAATCAATTAATTAAATACATGAAGAAATATATATATATATATGTAAATAAATAATGAAATAATATATCCATAAATGAATAAATAAATAAAGAATTAAATACATTAAGTAATTAATTAGTAAATAAATAAATACATAAAGAAGTAAATAAATAAATAATTAAATTAATTAATATATTAATAAATAAATAATGCAATAAATATAAAATAAATATGGATGTGCAAGATGGCGGACGAGGCTAACACGCTTCTCGAAAGTGCACTAATACACCTAGAGAATATCGCTGATGAAGGCGGATATATGAAGAAATGAGCAAAGGAAGCCATGCACAAAGATGTGACATTAGAAACAGTTTCAATGAATTACAATTCGCCCTAGATGATAGAACAAAGGCTCAGAAAAGGCCTCACAATGAGGTTGGAATAGATAAAGCAACAAATACGGAGGGAGACGAGAATCGACCTAAGGGACAAATAGCGACATCTGCCGGCCCCTGCGCAGGAAGCTGCCAGCGGAAACCAGTCACTACCGACGCCTACCGGACAGCAACGTAATCACGTCAGCCAGGAGACTGGGGATGAAAAGGACTTCCCCCACCAGACGACACCTATAGAACAGACCCACATAGCATACTCAGTCACCGAAATGGAACACAAATCACTAAAAACGTAACACAGATGCTAAAAAAACATGATGGATAGCTTCACGAGTAATATCTGAAACGTGATAAGAGAAGAAGTTACAAACAAAACAAACCCAAAACTGACGGCTGATAAAAAAAATCGTTCAGATGCAAACACCTCAAGAGCAACCACAGAGAGACAAAGAACTATGGACAACTGTAGTCACTAAACTCTTAACGCCCAAGGAAAACAGCGCGAAAATGAAGGCCACAACAACCGTGGGTACAAGAAAACCCGAAAATGAGAATGATAACCAACAATCGCAACCAGGACAACTGCAAGCCGCAGAACGCAGAGCCTGGTTATACATAGGGAAACTACACCACAATACAACCGAGGAAGCAGTTAAAAGACATCTCACAAATTTACATGTAACCAACGTAATGGAATGCGAAGAACTCTAATCAAGAGGCACACTTAAGGCATACAAAGTGGTGATCCCTCTGACAGATCTAACAAAAGTCAACACACCGGAGGCGTGGCCAGAGGGAGTCGTCATAAGACGCTATTGGCTTTTTCGGCCACAGGGAGCAGGAGCCAGACTACCAGTTTAGTCTACTTCTGTGGAATGTAGAAGGGATAAAGAGCGCCCTAGCACTAACACTAATAACTTTCTGCACACACATGACATAATAGTCCTCGTAGAAACTCTGGCAACTAAAACATTAGAAATAAACGGATTCTACTCACAACACATACCTGCAACGCAAGGTCCAAGACGACGGCCAAAGCGAGGAACCTCCTGTTTCTTCAAACCTCAAATGGGAAAATTACTAAGCACGCATCAGGATCAAGACACACTAGTGATGAATTTCGAAAACCTCTCCGTAATAGCCATATACACAGAGCCACTAACCCCAATAGAAGACATAATAGAAACCATCATGACCGCCTTAAGGCACGTTGCGCCAGGGCAAAACATCATCATAGCCAGGGACCTGAACTGCAGACTAGACGTCGCCAGTCACAGAGCAAACGAACTGCTAGACATGATGACGGAAGAAGGTTTCACCCTTGCCAACAAAGCAGACGAACGAACATACTTCGCACACTCCGGATGTAGCACCATAGACCTAATCTTCTTCAAAGGACCCAACATCTCGCTCAATAATTACAAAGTTTGTTACACAGCAGATGAAACACCCCTAAAGAAACACTGCCCGGTTGTGGCCAACTTCCGCATCCCAAAAGTGGAGAACAGAGTAAAAATCACAGCTACCAAAACCTCACGACAGCTAAATAACCAACTACTAAGCCAGAAGACAAGTGAATGGAGAGAATTTGAAAACCACATAAAAGAAAACGATATTGAATTGGCAGCCATCACACTGGAAAAAACCATTCAGTCTGCTATGGTATACAACCCCGAAAGAAGAGCACAGAAATGGTTCGACAAAGAATGCTATGGAAAAAGAAGAACCACCCTCCAGGTGCTGCATACGGCAAGATCCAGTAGAAGCCCAGAAGACCTCAGATACTACAGCCAAAACAGGAAAGAATACAAAGACCTCCAGAAGGCCAAACGCAAGTACATGGAACAGGAAGAAACTAAGATGGTGGAGGAAGCCAAAAAGGACCCGTACATAGCATTGAGGCCGCGAAGAGCTCAGAGCAGCGGAAAAATGGACATAAGAATCTGGGAAGAACACTTTAGCAGCATTCTCAACATAGAAAAAACCACCTCAGCATATGAACCGATCACTGCGGGGATACACCTAGCGGAACGAACCCCTTCACGATGGAAGAGGTGCACGAGACAATAATGTCTCTGAAAAAGAAAAAGACTCCAGACCCAGATCGGATATGTAACGAGCATATCAAAGACTCAAACCTAATACCACAAGCAATTACAGACATGTTAAATCTATGCCTAAAAAAGGGCAACATACCAGATATATGGAGGCTCTCGACAATAAAAATGTTATTCAAAGGGAGAGGCGACCAAATGGACCCGAATTCCTACAGAGGCATCGCCCTGGAGAAAAGCATACTGAAAATACTCACAAGCATAATCACAAAACGCATCTCCAAGGAAGTAGAACACAAGATACCGGAAGAGCAATTCGGATTCCGAAAAGGCCGGAGCACACTACATGCCATCAAGAACCTGCTAGATGACACTAAGACACCCCTGAAGAAAATTCCACGCAGTCTTCGTAGATTATACGAAGGCCTTTGATGAATTAAACAGACGCCTTCTAGTATCGAAGCTGGAACAAATAAAAGGAAAAGATAAACTCACAGTGCTGATCCATAATATGTTGACAGCCAACGTCATCCAGATCACAGACGACGTAACCACATCGAAAACAATAAGGCAAACCAACGGCGTATTGCAGGGGGACCCATTGAGCCCCCTACTCTTTAACATTGCCACATACGATGTTGTTCAGATGATTAAACAAGAGACGGAGGAAGTCAAAATCTACATATACGCAGATGACATGGTCATCGGATCGAACTCCACACACACCCTGCAAAGAGCAACCAACCAACTTGAGAAGTGGGCATGGGAAAACAAAATGGAAATTAACATGGAGAAAACGGTACAGATGACATTCCGCAACGGAGGCCGAGAAGCTAAGGAGGACAGAATCTACATAGGATCAGAACCTCTCAGGACAGTTAACAGCTTCAAATACCTGGGTCTAACTCTGCAAACCACCGCCAGGTCATTTAGAATACACATAAAATCCCGAGCAGCAGCAGCCACAAAAGCCATATTTGACATCCAGGCGATATCCAGAATATCACTCAAAACCGCCATGGCCTTGTTCAACGCAAAAATAGTTCCCATCGCAACCTACAGAATAGACCTCATCTGGGAAAAGCTGAGCCTAAAAGACTTAATGACTCTGCAAGCAGTGAAGTCACGATTTCTGAAAGCCACCTTGGGTATCTCCAAATACACAAAGTCGAGGCTAGCATACGAACTCGCCAGGGAACCCTTCTTCATAGAAGACCTACGTATGAGGCTCCCATCTACCGACAACTCAAAAAAACTTCTACACGAAAGGGAGAAAAAGAGAAGGGACATATGGTTGGATTTTTATACAACAGAAGCCATGACAAACAGATCCTGGACCGAAGCAAATCAAGATCTCCGACACCTAGTGAACTCAATAGCGGTGCATGGATACCACCACAAAATATGCAAGACTAAGTGCTTCCACGAACCTGGGAACAACTGTGTGTGTGAACTGCGCGAGCAACCATGTGACCGATACCACGTAACCAAATGCAAAAAACGAATGAAATCCCTGGTAGAATTCTGTGAATAATGAACAAGGTGAACCGTTAGAGGGAAATCCTCGGTAGAACATTGAGCACAAACAATGTGAGCAACAGAGTGCTAAGTTCAATCTGCAGCTTATGTAGCTTAACTACCTTATGCACGACTTGTGCGCATTTATTCTATTATTATTATTAATAAGTAAATAAATATATAAATATTAACTTAAATATATATAAATAAATAAATAAATTAGTAAATAAATTAATGAATAAATTAATAAGTGAAGAAATTAATAAATAAAGAAGTAAATAAATAGATAATAAACAAACGAATTAATTAAATACATAAATATATATACATAAATAAATATGTAAATAAATAATGAAATAAATAAATAAGTAATAAGTAAATAAATATAAAATTAGTAACTTAATTAATAATTATATAAATTAATAAATGATTAAATTAAGAAATAAATAAATAAAGTAATAAATTAATATATTAAGAAATAAATATATAAGTAAGGAAATAAATACAAAATAAATAAATATATTAATTCATTAAATTAATAAATTATAAAAGTAATTAATAAGTTAAGAACTAATTACATATATTAATTAATTAATTAATAATTAAATTAATAAATTAGTTAATAAATTAGTAATTTGTTAAATAAATAAATAAGTAGATAAATAAGTAAATACTTTAATTATCTAATTAGTAATTAATAGATTAATTAATAAATAATAAATATATAAATTAATAAATAAATTAATAAACGAATAAATTAATTAATAAACTAATATGCTAGTAAACTAATTATCAAACAAACAATGAAACAAACAAACAAACAAACAAATCAATAAATAAAGAAATCAATCAATAAATACAATTATCATATTGTACTGTACCTTACCCTAACCTACCATACCATACCATACCATACCATGCCATGCCATATCGTATCATCATATAATACCATACCATACCCTACCATACCATACCATACCATACCTTACCATACCATACCATACCATATCATATTATAGAAACATTGGAGTATTGAATACTGAACACTGAATGAATGCAAGAGTAAAATTCTGAGAAAGGGTCAGTAAAAAGTAGAGCAAATAATGTAATATTGCAATGTAAATGAAAAAGTGGAATATAGATAATTACCGTCAACCGGGTATACTTTACACAAGGGGGGTAACTTTACACATTTCTAGAAAAAATGTTTAGATGGCAGCAAATTACAGACAATGTGTAGCAACTCCGTGGAACTGATTCTGTGTGACAACAGCACATGTGTGTAGTAGTCTGAAGTGTGTGCCATTATTAAAGCTGTTATACACCATTGTTGCTGGTGAATTTCACGAGGCAAGTATTTTTACTCTTTTTTTATGTGTAAAAACTTTGTGTTGCACTGAACAGTTCAGTTCACACATTCAATGTTGACTAGTATTGTATGAAATTATGAAGCTTTCGGACTGCCCGACCAGTTTTTCGTTACATGTGCTATCCTGCGAGAGGGAAAACAAGAATGATAATAACCTAATGTACCTCTGAACGGGGCAACTTTACACAGATGTGAAGTGTTTATGGACACTAATTAAAAATAAAAATTCTTTTTAATATGATATATAATGTCACTATTAATGGTAGTAGGATCGATTCCCGTCAATGATAGGGGAAAATAAATGACTTTCAAAACAGACAAGGTTGTTACTTGTAGATTATTATTATCATTACTATTATCATTATTATAATTTTAAATAATCCGTGGCACGTCAGCTCTGAAGGATCAATGCCAGTTGGATCGGTTACTGCATCTAGTAGGTAGCAGTATAGTCATGTGGTTAGCATGACGCTATCCCTCAACCGTTGGACCGTCACCAGGTTCTGAAAGGCTTCCTACAGCACCTTCCCAGGAAAATCACAATGTAGCAGCGCGTTCATGAACACCATATAACCATTTATTGTACTGTTATTACATTTCTTCACTTTCATATAAAATATTTCATTTTCAGGAATTTACCTATACATTTTGTTCCCACTGTGCTAACTGTAGTGGGCTAATAAATTGCGAAACACGTCATGTTCAGAAATGTTTTACCTTTCCAATCCCAGTACTTAAAACAGTGCAATGATGGACCATATGGGACAAAATACTCTATTATAAGACAAAGTAAATATGTGTGTAAAGTAACCCTGTAAACGGGGCATCTTTACACACGTGATTATTTATTTACAAGTGTGTCATAATGCATATGTACAACCACTAGATTTTCAAATTTACTCAAATTAACCAGGAACATTCACATAAAAATTAATTTGTGTATCTAACTTTATAATCTTCAATTATTTTAACGAATAAGCAAAAAAAGTGTGTAAAGTAACCCCAATTGACGGTAGTGAATATTAGTCAGAGATAGTCCCCGTGGGGGACCTTGTAACCCCTATCGGGCGCGTCCCTCAGGTGGCGGATGAGGGATCCCACCAGATATGGTGGGGTGGTCCGAATAATTAACAATAAAGACCCGTGGACCAACAAGGAGCCCAATTCCTGGGGGCTTTAAAATACTGGGACACCCTCTCTCCAGGGGACATAAATATGGAGAGCCCTGCCAGGGTTATGGTGAAGAAGACCTTAACGGCGACTCAGGCGAAGAAAGACTCTTTCAACACGGCTCAGTCGGCGGAGAAGGCACCCCTCCTGTTTGGGGAATTAAACAAGGATGCCAGTCCAGAGGCATTAAGATGGCAGCCCCATCACTGGACTAACCCATCAACAGGCTCGTAACCTGTTATGGGGACATTTTTATACTGACAATCCTCAACAAATGAAGCCGGACGGAAACAATGGTGACGACCACAGCAAGAACAAAGGAAAACGAGTAGGTATTAAAGATATAATGAACTTGGGAGTATGGAATGTAAGAGGACTACGAAATAAAGAAAAAGAATTGGAAAATGAACTTATGTCTAAGAGAATAAACATAGCAGTAATATCAGAGACAAAATTAAAATGTAAAGGAACGAAAGACCTAGATAATTATGTAATGATTTATAATGGAAAACCTCAAAATGAAAGAGCTAGCAGTGGTGTCGCAATATTAATAGATAAGAAATGGAAAAATAAGCTACATAGCTATACTTTCATAAACGATAGAATCTTAATGACGAGGTTTAATATAGAAAGAGGACATCTAACCATAATTGGAGTATATGCTCCGGAAGAAGGCAAAAAAGAAGACACAGAAGAATTTTACGAAAATCTTCAAAAACAACTACATAAATGGAATAAGAAAGACTATCTTATTATTGCAGGGGATTTAAATGCTAGGGTTGGGAATATAAATATCCCTAATGTAATCGGAAAATTTGGAGAAGAGACTATAAACAAAAATGGAGAAGAACTAAAAGAGTTTGTAACATATAATGATCTTAAAATAACAAACACATTTTTCAGGAAGAAACATATTCACAAATATACCTGGAGCGCTAGAGGAAGTAGATCAATTATAGATTATGTAATTGCCAATAGAAAGATAGCATCACAAATAATTGATACAACGGTTTATAGAGGAAATGATGTGAACTCAGATCATTTCCTAGTAATGTCAAAAATCCAAACAATGGCTAGATGGAAAAGAAATAAAATAAAAAATGTTCCACCAACAGAGACACAGATGTACAAGATCTACCTTCTGAATCAAGAAAGTATCAGGAATCTATATCAGACACGAATAAATTCGATCACAGCTAATACCCCAATAGATTTGGATATAAATAAAGAATGGAACAATATACAGGGAATCATAAAAATAGCAGCAAATGAAGCTTTAGGATCAAAAACCAAAAATAGAAGAAGGAAGGGTTTAAGAATTTGGACACCCGAGATAGCTGCAGCCATAGAAGAAAAGAAAGAAGCGTACAAAAAGATGCTACAACTAAATACAGAAGAGACGAAAGAGATATATAAACAAAAACGAAACTATTCAAAGATATTAGTAACAAAAGCACATCAAGAATCCTGGGACCGGTTTGTAAGTAATATTGAAAATGATATTCATGGAAGACAAGAAATAGCTTATAAAATCATGAGACATTTAAACACAGAAGAAAAACATAAGAATTAAATATCATTAAAGAGAAGGGATGGTTGGAGCATTACAGAAAATTATGGTATGATCCAGAAATTGAAAAGGAGGATTCAACCTCATATGAAGTATATAACATCGATCCACTCACTATGGATGAATTTGAAGAGGCATTACAAAAATCAAAAAATAGAAAGGCTCCGGGACTTGATGGAATTAATTTAGAGTTGATCAAATACTCAGGAACAACATTAAAACAAAGATTATTACATCTTCTGAATTTATGCTGGAAGAATTGCAAAATACCAGATGAATGGACAAAAGCGAAAGTAATATCTCTTTTTAAAAAGGGAAACAGAAGCTCACCAGAAAATTATAGAGGAATTACGTTATTAAATGTTGCATATAAGATATATACGAAAATTATAAATAAAAGATTTACAACCATATCTGATAAAATACTGCTAGAAGAACAAAATGGGTTTAGACAAGGAAGATCTTGCATGGATGACATATTTACAATTAACATGGTTATACAAAAGCGAAGAGAGCATAATTTAGAGACACATATTGGCTTTATCGATTATGAAAAAGCCTTTGATACACTACATCGCAAGACATTATGGAAAATCATGGAAAGAAGAGGCATTCCACTGCACTTAATACAAGTTATAAAATCGATTTACGCCAAAACAATTAACATAATATCAATAAAAGGAAAATTATCGGAAGAATTTATGATTAATAAAGGTGTCAGACAAGGATGTAATCTATCCCCAAATCTTTTTAATATATACATAGACGACATTCTTAGAGAATGGAAGAAATGTACTAATGACGGGATTTCGTTAAATCGACAAAACATTTTAAATACCCTTTTATTTGCAGACGACTAGATAATTATTCAGGATAGTGAAGATAACTTCCAAAAGGCCATACACAAATTAAATACAATATGTGGAGAATATCATCTAAAAATATCAATACAAAAGACAAAAGTAATGGCTTTCAGAGGAAAACATCCAGTTAGAAGTAAAATAATAATAAATAATACTGTTATAGAACAGGTGAGCCATTTTAAATACCTAGGTTGCGATATTACTTATGACTATGATAAGGATGTGAATATTAAAACACAACGCTTCCAGGCTATATGTGGCACAATTGCCAAGAATTTAAAGAAGAAAACAAGGAAAGAAACGCAAATAAAATTTTATAAGACAATGGCTATACCAACTCTCTTATATGGATGTGAAGCATGGACCCTGAAGAAAAATGATATTAATAGAATCCAGTCAGCGGAAATGAAATTTCTCAGAGGAGTAAAAGGATGTACAAGATTGGATAGATATACAAATGATGACATAAGGAATGAACTAAACCTGCTCCCAATTATAGATAAAATAAAGAAATATAGAATTCGTTGGTCGAATCATTTGAGAAGAATGGATAAGGAACGAATACCGAAACAGGTGTTGGATTATAAACCACAAGGGAGAAGAGATATTGGTCGGCCAAGAACAAGGTGGAAAGTTGAGGACGGAACAGGAGACTCTCCTACTCCATGAAGAGAAGAAGAAGAAGAAGAAGAAGAAGAAGAAGAAGAAGAAGAAGAAGAAGAAGAAGAAGAAGATACAAAAGCTTGAATATAGACAGAAAATTAGGGACAATAGTAATGAAATGTAGCAATAAATAGTAGAGGAGGATTAGTTAGATTGTAGCTGAGAATGTTTTAAACAAGAGCAATGTATACAAGTATTGCTGCAGTAGAGGGAAGATAGAGGAGTATTGCCACTACCATCACTGCTGCTGCTACTGTAAATTCTTGTTGCTTTCTATTAGTTTTTACAATGAAAAGACTTAGGAGCCATATTCAGATAGTTGACCCTTTTCAATTTTCGGAAATAAATATAAAATAATTGTTATTAAAATAATACATTTTCCTATACTCATATTAACGTTTAAGTGCGCTTTGATATCCGAAAAGTTTGCACAACCAACTGTGTGTTTAATAATATATATATATATTTTTAATTTCTACTTTTGAGTAGTGACTCTCATCTCCGCCCCCCCCCCCGGAACGAAATCACAGCCCTATTGTCACAGAATCAGTTATACTGGCCTGAATATTTAATAATTTAATTCACTAAATGGAACGGCATTTCTCTATGACCTACACATAAACCGATACACACCCTTCCCCTTCCCTACACAAGGCATACACAGATACACAATCTGTCAGTGACCTGCTTATACTATTTAAGATACATGTAAACCTTATTCTTAAGGGTATGGATTGTATAATTTGAACTTTTTCCTATTTGATGGTCATTTTTAATATTTGTTTGGACTCTCACTTTCAGGAAAAAACAGTGATTGAAGCTGTTTGAGAATACTGTTCTTAGCAAAATGTTTGGGGATAAGAGGGATGAAGTTACAGGAGAATGGAGAAAGTTAAACAACACAGAACTGCACGCATTGTATTCTTCACCTGACATAATTAGGAACATTAAATCCAGACGTTTTGGATAGGCAGGGCAAGTAGCACATATGGGCGAATCCAGAAATGCATAGTGTTAGTTGGGAGACGGGAGGAAAAAAGACATTTGACGAGGACGAGACGTAGAAGGGAGATTAATATTAAAATGGATTTGAGGGAGGTGGGACATGATGATAGAGACTGGAGTAATCTTGTACAGGATAGGGACTGATGGGGTGCTTATGTGAGGGCGGCAATGAACCTGCTGGTTCCTTAAAAACCATTTGTAAGTATGTAAGTAAGAAATATCGTTGCTGCAACAATTTAAATTTAAGATTAGTAAAAGAAATGGGTCAGAAATCTTGGAAAAAAGTATCAGGGCACTTCAGTTCACCACAGAAATTCGAGAGTTTGAGGGAGCTATGACTTATCAAACAGTTGTTTATTCTGTTGTTTATTAGGCCTACAAGAAATCTATAGGTATCAGCGATTTATTTTGTTTTATTTTTTAGTAGTTTATTTTACGACGCTGTATCAACATCTTAGGTTACTTAGCGTCTGAATGAGATGAAGGTCATAATGTCGGTGAAATGAGTTCGGGGTCCAGCACCGATAATTACTCAGCATTTCCTCATATTGGGTTGAGGGAAAACCCCGGAAAAACCTGAACTACGTAACTTGTCCCGACCGGGATTCGAACCCTGGCCACCTGATTTCGCGGTAGATACTTCATTTTTTGTATTATAATTGACGATAACTGTTTCAATATTTTCTGTGAATATTCGGATGTGCATTATGAATTTTGTGTGTAATTCAAGATTTTTGTGATGTCTTCTGATACGTCCCTAGTTACGGATAAACAACAGTACTCAGAAAATGATATTGACATCGTTGAATCAGTATTTGTAATGATTAATTTAAGGGGAGGAGATCGTATTTTTTGTAAAAATGAATAAATAAAAAAAAATCTTTAAAATACTCTGTTATATGTGTGGAATACATTGCATAAATTTTGTGGGTATTTTTGCCCTTATTGGATGTTGAGATGCCATTTTTAAACTTTCTGCACTCTGGATTTTTAAATCACATGCCCCCTTTGATTGTTGTTTCCGCCAACTTCATTTTTTTTGCTACATTGCCAGACAAAAATGGATATAATTTCTAAACTATTAAAGATACGTGCATAAAATAGAACACATATTCCCTAGACTATTAGGAAACTTTTTTCTGTAACACAATTTTGGTAATTGTTTTCATTTCAAAAATATGTCTGTCTGTTTGCAAAAAAGGAAATCAAAAAAGGGTTATTCAATTTTAATTGTTTATTTTACAAATGTAAAGACTAATATCAACATTCTGTGACAGTTTGTACAGCATGCTTTTACAAGTGAAATGGAAAAAAAAACTGTTGAATTATCTTTAAAAATGGCTTAGATATATCGGTTTTAGTAAAATCCTACATTGAGTACATTTTTTTTTCCAATCTGAGTCCCAAAATATTTTTTTTTTTTTCAAAATATTTATATTTGGTTGAGTTTCTATAGCCATGAGCTCTCTACATACAAAAAACAATATTTTACAGCAAATAGAGAAAATGTTTTAACAAATACCGTCTCTCCCCTTAATAACTGTGACTCTCATTCTCAGACTGCGTGCATTCACTGTGGAAAATTATTCAAATTCGCTAAAGGTGTTAATATTCATGTCACAAAAGTGCATCCAGAGCTACATCGTACATGGTTAGTGAACAGACAGATAAATGACCCATCTAATAATTCTGTTATTTCTAAATCACAAGTGACTTTATTGTTACCCCTTGAACAGGAAGCCAGTAATGGAGTTAAGTCTAACAATAATAGTCAACAACAAATTTCAGAATATAAGCAAATGGTAATGTAGAGAAGTAAATTAAATTATGATATCGATGATAATACGTTTTTCTCATTAGTAGACGAGTTTGTAGCTCTTCTTAGCTAAAGTCATTGACAGACTTTTTTCAGATAAGTTACTAATAAATTAATTGTATTGGGTTACTGTTCAGTCTAAACTTACCACTATCCAATATCCACCTACAACTATCATTGTATTTTAATTATTTTACCTGGCATATAAGACATATATAATGTGCATAATATTGTATATTTCTGGTTCTTCCATATTGAACAATAATATGCAAATGCCTCATAAATTACATATGCATTCTGACATGCTCCTAAGCAAATCACCGGTATTTCTAGTCTTCATCACAATGTTGTAATTCATGCATATTATATGTTGTTAACCAGATGCTTTATAATGTGTTTCTGTTATGATCATGAAACCTGGTGATGCTGTAAGGCGAAAGTGCTCGTCATATAATAAAATAAAATATATTTACATACAATGATACAATTCATTGTGTAAAAGTGATAAGTTTTAACTGAACAGTAACCCAATATAATCAAATTAAAGCCATTGATTTTCTGCCTGCATCTAAACATCCAGTGAAAAAATTTGAGGCACGTCAAAGGAAAATTAACGTTACTACAGAGAGATCATATGCACATAATTCAAATCCTGGTTAAATCCAATGATAGGTTGCCAAGTGTCATGGCGGACGAGCGCAAGGCTACTACGTCATTCAAAATTATGCACGTATGCATTGCAGCCAACACTACACTATTTAGCGATGAGAGAAAGCCTGCAATCATGTATTTGAAAAGCCAATAAGTTGTGACTATGAAATCGTGGACGTAGTTTATAGACACAACACCAGAGTCGCATTAATACGATGCATCCAGCACAGTAAACCCGTGCGGTACAGCAAGTGTTGATCCAACACATTAATACCCGGGATCGATTCCAGTATAGAAGTAATTCTGTAGGAAATGTATGAGAGAATTGCAAATTATCGTAAAATTAGGAAATTATACATCCAAAGACAGGACAGGGAAAGGACTGACAAGACGGAGACTGGACTGAGAGCACATAGAGCGCACTGGGAAGATATAGAGTAGACTGAGAGGAGATAGAGTAGACTGAAAGGACATAGATTGGACTGAAAACATATAGAGTGCATTGAGAGTACATAGAGTGTACTGAGAGGACATAGAGTGGACTGAGAAGATATACAGTAGACTGAGAAGATATAGAGAAGAGTGAGAGGACATAGAGTGGACTGAGAGGACATAGTGTGGACTGAGAGGACATAGAGTTGACTGAGAAGATATAGAGTAGACTGAGAGGACATAGAGTGGACTGAGAGTACATAGAGTGGACAGAGAGGACATAGAGTGGACTGAGAAGATATAGAGTAGATTGAGAGGAGATACAGTGGACTGAGAGGATATAGAGTGGACTGAGAGGACATAGAGTGGACTGAGAATATATAGAGAGGACTGACAGGAAATAGAGTGGGCTGAAAGTGCATAGAGTGAACTGAACAGAAGTAGAGTGGACTGAGAGGACATAGAGTGGCCTCAGAAGATAGAGAGTGGACTGAGAGGACATAGAGTGGACTGAGAAGAATAGAGTGGACTGAGAGGACATAGAGTGGACTGAGAAGATATAGAGTGGACTGAGAGAACATAAAGTGGACTGAGAAGATATAGAGTGGACTGAGAGAACATAGAGTGGACTGAGAGGATGTAGAGTGGACTGAGAGGACATAGAGTGGAATGAGAAGACAGAAAGTGGACTGAGAGGACACAGAGTGTACTGACAGGACGTAGAATGGAATTAGAGGAGATAGAGTGGACTGAGAGGACAGAAAGTGGACTGAGAGGACACAGTGTCCTGAGAGGACATAGAGTGGACTGAGAGAACATAAAGTGGACTAAGAGGACAGAAAGTGGACTGAGAGGACACAAAGAGTACTGAGAGGACATAGAGTGGACTGAGAAGATATAGAGTGGACTGAGAGGACTTAAAGTAGACTGAGAAGATATAGAGTGGACTGAGAGAACAGAGAGTGGACTGAGAGGATGTAGAGTGGACTGAGAGGATGTAGAGTGGACTGAGAGGACAGAAGGTGGACTGAGAGGCTACAGAGTGTACTGAGAGGACATAGAGTGGACTGAGAGGAGATAGAGTGGACTGAGAGGACAGAAAGTGGACTGAGAGGACACAGAGTGTACTGAGAGGACATAGAATGGACTGAAAGGAGATAGATTGGACTGAGAGGACAGAAAGAGGACTGAGAGGACACAGAGTGTACTGAGAGGACGTAGGGTGGACTGAGAGAACATAGAGTGGACTGAAAGGACAGAAAGTGGACTCACAGGACACAGAGAGTACTGAGAGGACATAGAGTGAACTGAGAGCACAGAGAGGAGACAGAGTGGACTGAGAAGACAGAAAGTGGACTGAGAGGAAACAGAGTGTACTGAGAGGACATAGAGTGGACTGAGAGGACATAAAGTGGACTGAGAGAATAGCAAGTGGACTGAGAGTACATACATTGGCCTGAGAGGACAAAAAGTGGACCGAGAGGACACAGAGTGTATTGTGAGGAGATAGAGTGGACTGAGAAAACAGAAAATGGACTGAGAGGACACAGAGTGAACTAAGAGGACATAGAGTGGACTGAGAGGTCTCAGATTGGACTTCGAGTAGAAAGTGGACTGAGAGGACATACAGTGGACCGAGAGGACAAAAAGTGGACTGAGAGGACAGAGTGTACTGAGTGGACATAGAGTGGACTGAGAGAATAGATATTGGACTGAGAGGACATAGAGTGGACTCAGATGACAGAGACTACACTATCTTCTCTCAGTCCACTCTATGTCCTCACAGACCACTCTATCTCCTCTCAGTCCTCTCTATGTCCTCTCGTTCGAATGTATGTCCTCTCAGTCCATTCTATCTATTCTCAGTCCACTCTATGTCCTCTCAGCCAACTCTATGTCATCTCAGTCCACTCTATGTCATCACAGTCCACTCTATGTCCTCTCAGTCCACTCTATGTCCTCTCAGTCCACTCTATCTCCTCTCAGTACACTGTATGTCATCAGAGTCCACTCCCTGTCTTCTCAGTCTACTCTATGTCGTCTCAGACCACTCTGTGCTCTCAGTCCACTCTATTTCCTCTCATTCTACTCTATGTCCTCTCAGTCCACTCTATCTCCTGTCAGTACACTCAATGTCATCTGAGTCAACTCCCTGTCTTCTCAGTCTACTCTATGTTCTCTCAGTCAACTCTATCTCCTCTCAGTCCACTCTATGTCCTCTCAGTCGAATCTATGTCCTCTCAGTTGAATCTATGTCCTCTCAGTCCAGTCTATCTATTCTCAGTCCAGTGTATCTCATCTGAGTCCACTCTATGACCTCTCAGTCCACTCTATGTCCTCTCAGTCCACTCTATGTCCTCTCACTCCTGTCTATCTCCTCTCAGTCCACTCTATCTCCTGTGAGTCTACTCTATCTCCTCTCAGTACCCTATGTCTCCTCAGTCCACTCTATGTCCTCTCAGTCCAATCTATGTCCTCTCAGTCCTCTCTGTGTCCTCTCAGTCCACTCTACATCCTCTATGTCCACTCTATGTCCTCTCAGTCCACTCTGTGTGATATCAGTCCAATCTTTGTCCTGTCACTACACTCTCTGTCCTAGCAGTTCAGTCTTTTGCCTCTCAGTCTTATCTCTGTGCTGTAACTACACTGTCCGTCCTACCAGTCCATTGTCTGTCCTCGTAGTTCACTCTATGACCTCAGTGCATTACCTTTCCTGTCATTGGGGCATTATATATCCTAGTATTACGATTATTTGCATATCTGTGGTACTTATAGGCTACATGTTTAACGGAATTACATTTATACGGGGATCGAACCCGGGTAATAATTTGTTTGGTCAACAGTTTCTTTGCCGTACGGTTTTCCTGAGCTGGAAGCATCGTGTCAATGCGACTCTGGTGTTCTGTCTGTAAACTACGTCCATGATTTCATACAGTTGCAACATATTGGCTATGGAAATACATGATAGCAGCTCTTCTCTCATCGCTAAGGAGTGTAGTGTTGGCTGCCATGCATACATGCTTAATTCGATTTACGTAGTAACCTTGCGCGCGTCCGCCATGACACTTCGCTTCGGCAACCTAAAGGTGGATTTAACCATTATATTATATGCATTCTGACATGATCCTAAGCAAATCACCGGTATTTCTAGTCTTCATCACAATGTTGTAATTCATGCATATTATATGTTGTTAACCAGATGCTTTATAATGTGTTTCTGTTATGATCATGAAACCTGGTGATGCTGTAAGGTGAAAGCGCTCGTCATACAATAAAATAAAATATATTTACATACAATGATATAATTCATTGTGTAAAAGTGATAAGTTTTAACTGAACAGTAACCCAACATAATCAATTTAAAGCCATTGATTTTCTGCCTGCATCTAAACATCTAGTGAAAAAATTTGGGGCACGTCAAAGGAAAATTAACGTTATTACAGAGAGATCATATGCACATAATTCAAATCCTCAAAAAGCAACTAAAAGAAATAGAGAGAAAAGGAGAGATAAATACTTTTATCAACTAACGAAATACCAATTTTATAATCAGCGTAGAAAAGCTATTAGAACAGTTCTTAACGATAAGAGTGACAGATGTCAGATACATATAAGACATGTCTAATGTGCATAATATTGTATATTTCTGGTTCTTCCATATTGAACAATAATATGCACTGCCTCATAAATTATATATGCATTCTGACATGATCCTAAGGAAATCACCGGTATTTCTAGTCTTCATCACAATGTTATAAATCATGCATATTATACGTTGTTAACCAGATGCTTTATAATGTATTTCTGTTATGATCATGAAACCTGGTGATGCATAAGGCGAAAGCGCTCGTCATATAATAAAATAAAATATATTTACATTCAATGGTATAATTCATTGTGTAAAAGTGATAAGTTTGAACCGAACATTAACCCAATATAATTAATTTAAAGCCATTGAATTTCTGTCTGCATCTAAACATCCAACGAAAAATTTTGAGGCACGTCAAAGGAAAATTAACGTTAGTACAGAGAGATCATATGCACATAATTCAAATCCTCAAAGAGAAACTAAAAGAAATAGAGAGAAAAGGAGAGGTAAATACTTTCATCAACTAACGAAATACCAATTTTATAATCAGCGTAGAAAAGCTATTAGAACAGTTCTTAACGATAAGAGTGACAGATGTCAGATATATTCGCAGAAAATTTTTAGATATTTTGACGACCTTCTAGGGCAACTGAACAATTTAGAAAGAGACCATTATTCCACTGCAACATGGGAAGTTAAATCAGCTGTTGAAAATGATATCTTTAATCCCATTGTTACTAAGCAGGAAGTACAACAGGCCACACAAAAAATTGCAGTTGACACTTCACCGGGTTCAGAAAATGTCATTGTATGCACCATAAAGAGTGATATCGCTTCAGATAATAATAGGACTGATTGCTACTCGCATGTTACAAACAGGAATAATACCAGTATGTCTTAAGAAATTAAGAGCAGTACTTATATTCAAGGGTGATGCTAGAGATGACATTGCTAATTGGTGATCTATTACGATCTATTCTGTTTTTCGGAGGGAATCGAAAGGGTTTTGAATAACTCCTTAGAGAATACATAACCTTTAATCCTCAGCAACAGGGATTTACATCATCTGCAATTGCAAATATAAATACTTCTACCCTTGCCTCAGCATTACAGTCTGCTAGAATACAGAAATCAGATGTTACTGTAATATTCCTAGATGTCAGAAAAGCTTTTGACAGCATTGGACATAATCATCTAGGTGAAACTTTAAAAACAGCAGGAATTCCTAAAAAAAACTGACTGAATTAATAATAAATCTACAGACTGATAACTTACTCGAATAGAAACAAGCAGTGAGAAAACTGCTGATTTATATATCAGAAGAACTGTTATGCAAGACTCGCCCCTTTCACCTATTCTGTATAATTTGTCAACAGATCATATTTTAGATGAACTAACTGAAGATGCAATAACTTCTCACTATATGTTTTCTCTGGTACCCAATCTGGCGCCTTTAACAATAATTGGATTTGTTGACTATCTGGTTTTAATAGAGAATAATCAAAAGATAGCTCTGGAACTCTCAAAAATCATCACAAAAAGATTCCAGCAAATAGGATTTTCTATAAATCCGTACAAATCCACAGCAATTTATATTGAGCAGAGGAAATTGAATGAAGACCCTTTTGTATTTCGGAATATTGAAATTACAACTTTGCTACATGGAGAAGCAATTTGTTACTTGGGTGTAAATTTTTCCAATGAAATTACTTTAAAACCAGTTCAAGGACTGCAAAATAAAATAGAAAAACTTGCTTCTTCTCCATTATTACAGACAGACCAAAAATTCATTGTAATTAATACCGTCATTTGTCCTGGACTAACTTATCCATTCCAAACCACCAAGCTACAAAAAATTCCTAAAAAATTCTTAACTGATACTGATATTTTGATAAGAAGTGCCCTTAAAGAAATAATTCAGATACCTGCAGACATTCCTAATGGAATGGTGTTTGCGGAAAGAAAGAATAAAAGTTTGGGACTCTTCTGTGCTAAATGGGAAGCGTATCTCCAACATATTAAAATATGAAGCGTGTAGTTGCAAAATCAGATACATCACTTTTTTTTTTTTAAATGAGTTAATGTTATACAGGGTATATCAAGAGATCAGGTCAGTCCTTAAGGAGGTGATTCAGGACCTTACTTGCAACAAAAAATCCTAATACACTTTTTCAATATTCATCCCCGTTTCCGAGTTACACGAATATCACGTACCGTATCTATCCCCATTTGATTCCACACCTAATGAACCTGTCTGATTGAGAGAAGGTTGGCTAATTGTCAGTTGTCTAGAGCAGATGCTCAAAATGTCCCATTCTCGCACGACAGCACGCCGCCTGAACTCTCGATGCCCATTATCCAATCCGGGATGGTGTATCTCCATTGCATCTGTGTTAATCTTTGCAACGAGCTCTTCCCTACTTACTATCTCAGTTTGGTACTCTTTCTCCTTCATGCAGGCCCAGAGAAAGAAGTTCAATGGTGTTAGGTCTGGGGACCGAATTGGCCACGCAATTGGACCACTCCTTCCAATCCATCTACCTGGAAAATGGTGAACTAACCATTGGCGTACTGGAAGTCTAAAATATGCTGGAGCACAGTTTAGTTGATACCATAGTGGTCTGACCAGCCCGGTCCCCAGACCTACCACTATTGGACTTCTTTCTCTGGGGTTGCATGAAGGAGAAAGTGTACTAAACGGAGATAGTAAGCAGGGAAGAGCTCGTTGCAAAGATTAACACGGCTGCAATGGAGATACACCAGCATGGAAAGGATAATGTGCAGCGAGAGGTCAGACGGCGTGCTGAAGCATGTGTTCGTGCGAGAGAGGGAAATTTTGAGCATCTACTCTAGACAACTAACAATTAGCCCACCTTCTCTCAAGCAGACTGGTCAATTAGGTGTGGAATCAAATGGAGATTAGATACGGTACATGATATTCGTGTAACTCGGAAACGGGGATGAATATTGAAAAAAGTATATTAGGATTTTTTATGCAAATAAGGTCCTGAATCACCTCCTTAAGGATTGACTTGACCTTTTGATACATACTGTATATTTTTATATCTTCATATGATTCTACAACTGCTGTAGCACTATTATGCTCCAAAACCAGATACATCACATGGATTTGTATGATGAAAGAATAGTATTGGTTGTAAATCCTTGGTTCCTTGCAAACACTTTTCCTTCATACTGAAAATTATGTTTTAGTGATGTATCTGATTTTGCAACTAAACGCCTCATATGTAAAGTGTTAACCGTCTCAAGTAATGATTATATATACGCCACAAAAAACCTGGAAAAATAAATATCTCTATCACTACAATCACGATGATCTTAAAATTCTCACTTCCATATTATCGATGAAAGGAAAGTGATAACGAAGCTAAGAACAAGGGCCCTCCAAGAGTAGAGTAATTTGAAGCATAGACCTAAAGGGAAAGGCGTATGTCTATACAAGGAGAATACACCCACTAAATCATGAATCTGAGACCATCGTGGCTTGTCAAGCAGTAAATGGCGAGAGACTATCAAGATGACAGAAAATTGTTTCTGCAGTTAGATCTGTACTGGGACGATCTCAAACCGATTATCTTTGTAGGCACTACCGCAGAGGTAGAAACCCTTGCACATGTTTAGGGATCCTGCTCTCACAGTGATTTATTAAGGAATACGCGTTCTCATAACATTTGCTCCATTATAGCTGGAGCACTAAGAGATAATGACTTCAAGGTTTTCGAAAGAAGTCCACGGCCTAGCAGAAAATGGAAGCCGCAGAAGAATCATTGTAATTGCCTTTAAAAACAAAAGTGAAGGTTACATTATTGACTCAACCATCAGATTTGAAAGACATCAGTCCCAGCCTTTAGAAGTTCATCAAGAAAAGCAGAGCATTTATACACACGCATCATTTCATATTATAAAGAAAAATACGAACTCGACGATATGGAGGTACTTGGTCTACTCGTTGGTGCTAGAGGAACAATTCTAGGCTTTCTAGCAACATTTTGGAAATCTCTTCTCCTGCCAACATCTATCTTAAAAGAAATAACTATTGCCACTATCAGGGGTTCCCTACAAGTTAAAAAAAAAAAACAAAAAACTTTCTATTATCCACCTTAATTATTGAGCTTTTCAGGATTTTCACTGTTGTAAACTTGTATTTTCTTTAATTCAACACTGTATTTAATGCATTACATAAATTCATTATTATCTGGTATGCCTTGTCTACGACCAACCTCAAAATACGAGGAAGCAATAAAATAAAAAATGAAAATATATACAGTATCTCAGCCATTTTTAAGGTGAATTCAGAAGCTCTTAGTTATTTTACTCCTAAAAACACACTGTTTAAAATGTCTGTAGCATTATTTTGATATTCGCTTTCATAATGTTAAAATAAAGAATACATCTTAATCAGTTTTAGAGATACTTTTATATAATACATCTTAAGAATCAATTTTAGAGATACTTTTATAGAAACATGGGAGGATATTTTTCAAATGCAACAAAATAACAAATCTCTGTTATACAGAAAAGTTTCCTGATCGCCTAAGAATCTGTGCTCCAAATATCATGCTTGTAGCATTAATATTTCCGAAGTTATAAAGATATTAACTCTTCTGTGAGAATAAAGCAAAAAAATTAAGGTTACCAGAAATTGCAATCCAACTTTATTGTCATTTAAAAACCCTGTGCACCAGAGGTTTAAAAATGACAGCTAAAAGGGCTATAAATGTGCATTAAATGTTGTGTGATGAAATTTTCACATTTCAAAGATTATTTTAGCAAGCATTTTTCCTTGTAAAAATTACTGGTTTTGTACCACATTATGATATCTGATATTTTATTACCTTACCCTTTCAACATTTATAAAAAATTGAAATTAAAAGATTTAAATGAGGAATTCTACGCGACCACACGTGCTTAATAAAATTGTCACCGCATTTATTGGAACCAAGGGATGGAGCGTGAGATTCAGACATTATTTTAGTGCAAAAAGAAAAAGGCCGCCAAACAAAATGAAAGTTATAATGGTTGATAACATTAAGGAATGTACATAATGTACTAATACTGTAACAGAATTGCTTAACCCTTTCCAGCCCAATGATTCCATCTGGCATCATACACTTTACCTGCTCTGAGAATGCATGTAAAATGCCAAATGTCTCCATATGTTATCATAGCCATATTCTTAGTTATTATTTAAAATAGCTGGCATCCCTGAAATCCCGAAACAAAACACTATCGGGCAGCGTTTCTCCTTCATGTCAAAATCTATTTTTTTTTTAATTTTCAATTTAATTTGGGCTGGAAAGGGTTAACTGTGAACAAGATGAGGGAAACAGAAACACACTAAGGGCGATCTATCTAAAAATGGCTCTTAGACAACAAAATTTATAACTACTTACGCCTAAAAAGACGCAATAAGAATCTAAAACATGACAAGAAGCCACGCTTCTTTCTTCTCTTACCTTTTTTTTCTGTTGCTAGGTGCTCCAATGATGGTAGTGGCATGGGAACAGGCACGGACTTTTGCAAGGGATCTAGTATGGGATCTTTCCTGGGATATGACATCGAATCTAGCATAGGACCTTGCATGGGACCTTGTGTGAGTAGTGGCATAGGAGATACCATGTTATCTGTCATGGGGTGTGGTGTGACAGTTTGCATGGAAGCTGCCAAGAACGTAGGATCAAATCTGTCATGAGAGCGAGCATGGGAGCTCGTATGAGATTTTATATGGCAGCTAGCATCGAATCTAGCAAGGGAGCTGGCAGGAGAGGTGTCATGGAATCTGGCATCGGGTCTATCTTCGGAGCTGGGTTTGGATTTCCCGTGGGAGCTGATATGAGATGTGACATGGGAGATGGCATTGGAAATGGTATGGAAAGTGACATCTGACCTAGCATGGGCGCTGGCATGAGAGGTGGGTTGGAAGCTGGGATCGGATCTGCAATTGGAGAGGGGCTCGGATCGGGTGTGAGAGGTGGCATGGAATCTGGCATCGGGTCTATCATCGGAGCTGAGTTCGGATTTCCCGTGGGAGCTGATATGAGATGTGACATGGGAGATGGCATTGGAAATGATATGGAAAGTGATATCTGATCTAGCATGGGCGCTGGCATGAGAGGTGGGATGGAAGCTGTGATCGGATCTGCCATTGGAGATGGGTTCGGACCTGGTGTGAGAGGTAGCATTGAATCTGGCATCGGGTCTATCATCGGTGCTGGTTTCGGATTTCCCGTGGGAGCTGATATGAGATGTGACATGGGAGATGGCATTGGAAATGGTATGGAAAGTGACATCCGACCTAGCATGGGCGCTGGCATGAGAGGTGGGATGGAAGCTGGGATCGGATCTGCCATTGGAGATAGGCTCGGACCTGGTGTGAGAGGTGGCACGGAATCTGGCATCGGATCTATCATTGGAGCTGGGTTCGGATTTCCCGTGGGAGCTGATATGAGATGTGGAATGGGAGATGGCATGGGAAGTGGGATCGGACCTGCCACTGGAGGTGAGATCGGAGTTGGTATGAGAGGTGGCATGGGAGTTGGGATCAGATCTGCCTTTGGAGGTGGGATCGGAGTTGGTATGAGATGTGGCATGGGAGATGGCATTGGATCTGGTATGGGAAATAACATCGGATCTTTCAAGGGAGCTGACAGGAGAGGTGGCATGGGAGATGACATTGGATCTGGTATGGAAATCGACATGAGATTTAGCAAGGGAGCTGGCAGGAGAGGTGGTATGGGAGCTGGGATCGGATCTGCCATAGGAGATGGGATCGGAGCTGGTATGAGAGTTGGCATCGGATCTATCATGGGAATCGAGTTCGGATCTCCCGTGGGAGCTGATATGAGTTGTGGCATGGGAGATGGCATTGGATCTCGCATGGAAACTGACTTCGGACCTAGCATGGGCGCTGGCATGACGGGGGGGATGGAAGGTGGGATAGAATCCGACATTGGAGATGGGCTTGAACCTGGTGTGAGAGGAGGCATGGAATCTGGCATCAGATCTAGCAAGGGAGCTGGCATTAGAGGTGGCATGGGAGCTGGGATCGGATCTGCCATAGGAGATCGAATCGGAGCTGGTATGAGAGGTGGCATCGGATCTATCATGGGAGCAGGGTTCGGATCTCGCGTGGGAACTGATATGATATGTGGCATGGGAGATGGCATTGGATCCGGTATGGAAATCGACATCAGATTTAGCAAGGGAGCTGGCAGGACAGGTGGTGTGGGAGCTGGGATCGGATCTGCCATAGGAGATGGGATCGGAGCTGGTATGAGAGGTGGCATCGGATCTATCATGGGAGTCGAGTTCGGATCTCCCGTGGGAGCTGATATGAGTTGTGGCATGGGAGATGGCATTGGATCTTGCATGGAAACTGACTTCGGACCTAGCATGGGCGCTGGCATGACGGGGGGGATGGAAGGTGGGATAGAATCCGACATTGGAGATGGGCTTGAACCTGGTGTTAGAGGAGGCATGGAATCTGGCATTAGATCTAGCAAGGGAGCTGGCATTAAAGGTGGCATGGGAGCAGGGATCGGATCTGCCATAGGAGATGGAATCAGAGCTGGAATGAGAGGTGGCATCGGATCTATCATGGGAGCAGGGTTCGGATCTCCCATGGGAACTGATATGAGATGTGATATGGGAGATGGCATTGGATCTCGCATTGAAATTTACATCGGACCTATCATGGGCGCTGGCATGAGGGGTGGGATGGAAGCTGGGATCGGATCTGCCATTGGAGATGGGCTTGGACCTGGTGTGAGAGGTGGCATGGAATCTGTCATCGGAGCTGGGTTCGGATTTCCCATGGGAGCAGATATGAGATGTGGCATGGAATCTGGCTTCGGATATCGCCTGGGAGCTAATATGAGATGTGGCATGGGGCATGGCATCGGATCTAGTATGGGAGCTAGTTTGAGATGTGGCATGAGAGTTCACATCGGCTCTCACATCGGATCTGGCATGGGAGGTGTCATGTAAACTGGTATGGAAGTTTGCACTGGAGAAGGCTTCAAATCCGACATCGCCAGTGGCACCAGTGCAGGCTGCGAAGCTGCCATCGGAGACAGCATCGAAGATACCGGAACTGATATCGGAGTCTGTTTCTGACTGGAGCGGTAGGATAGGTGGCAATGCCCTGCAGATTTCTTCGAACTCTGCGAGAAACAAAATAAACTTGATCGTTAAGCATGTGCCATTGCATTCATAGGATTTCTGTGAATGGCATATTAATAGGGTGAGGATTCTTATGCAACTGTATATTTTTACTGTCCATTTACAAGTCGTAGAAAACCATTGTAAAGGCCTACCTGCATTGAATGACTGTAATGACGAATATTTAAAATTAATTGTATAGATTTCAGACGTTCCTGTACATAATCGACTATTGAGCATGTAATGTATTTTATGGCATAACGGGCCAAATTAGCATATTTTGTAAAAACAATAATATTCTAAATTGTTTCTCAGCACATAATTTTTTCTCTTAATTGTACTGTTTGGTAGAAAATTTCTTGCATATGCAGTGTGGGTGTGGGAAACCAAAACAACCACATTATGCTTTTCTTCCATTATGCCACTGTCGGTAAGCACGTCTAGCCGCGAAACCAGGTGGCCCAGGTTCGATTCCCGGTCGGGGCAAGTTACCTGGTTGAGGTTTTTCCGGGGTTCTCCCTCAACCCAATATGAGCAAATGCTGGGTAACTTTCGGTGTTGGACCCCGGACTCATTTCACCGGCATTATCACCTTAATCTCATTCAGACGCTAAATAACCTAAGATGTTGATAAAGCGTCGTAAAATAACCTACTAAAATAAAAAAAAATTATGCCACTGCACAAACTGCACAACAAGAAGCATTCCCAAACATCTCTACCTGCCTTACTTCTTCATCATCATGATCATCAAAGGAGTCTACACCTGTGGAGTAAAAATCAGCGCGTCTGACCAGGTGGCCCAGGTTCGAATCCCGGTCGGGACAAGTTACCTGGTTGAGGTTTTTGCCGGGGATTTCCCTCAATCGAATTCGAGCAAATGCTGGGCAACTTTCGGTGCTGGACCCCCCCGACTCATTTCACTGGCATTACCACCTTTCATTTCATTCAGACGCTAAACAACCTAGATGTTGATACAGGGTCGTAAAATAACCCAATAAAATAAAAATAAAATCAAAGGACGGAGCAGAGTGACTGTTCTTAAAAGTTTACTAACTATTTACTATAGTCTGTTTATGTTGAAGCAGAAACGGTGCCTCCAGAAGTACACAACTGGCGCGTATCTGCAATGTCCGTACAGTTGTATCAAAAGAATGCGTACACTGTGGTGTACATGACGGCTGTGAATTTGTACTCTTATAAAACACTGCATTGTACTTACGTGTAAAGTAAATACAACGTAGTCTGTGCATTGCAGTGGACATATGCGGAGATTGTCGAAAGTGAACGTTCCGCGTCTCTCACTTAAACAAAAATTATATCGTGAAAAACTCCTTTCAACATCGCAAGACTAATAGGTGCATACGAATAATATATTATATCAGGAATATCAATCAGTGTCTGATATATTTCTTTCACTGTTTGATCTGGAGGACTGTTCGTTTTTACAGCAACACATCTCGCTCACCACACATGATTGACAAACCATGATTTTTTGCTAACAAATTCTGAAGATTCTCGTTCACTTTTTTCGTAACTTCTCCGGCTTTGGTTTCCTTAACTTCGATAGATACTTCTTCCACTATTTTTATAGCCTTTGGCATGTGTAAATCAGAACAAAGTTATGGTTTTCGATAAGTGAGGCATTCAGAAGTAAACATGATTAACTCCACTTTTGGTTATTTCAGAGTTTCTAAGTTGGCAATGTATTAAATTGACCATATTTTCAGTGGTCAAAGTGATTAACTCCATATTTCAGTAAAAAGCCCACAGAATGCAATATTCTTCTTGACTACAACACAGAATCAATTGTGTGTATTCAACTTTAACCTTGAATATCTCAAAATCTTTGGAAAAGGAGTTAATCATGTTGACTTCTGAATGCCTCAAGTGAAAAAAAGCTATTCTGTATGAAATCTAAACTGCTCGCAAGATAGACTGAAATGAGAGATTTTGCTATTTCAATTGCATGTGCCTCTGTAGAATCTAAACTATTGATCACTTTCACAATTTGAACATATTATGTGGCATAATAGAAGGCAGCATGCGGCCAATACCCCATCTTGGTATTATGGGGTTTGGTGAAACGGGAAGGTGTTTTCAGAAACATTTACTTGACATTGCCTATAAAGCTATCGACATCACTATAAGAGCAATTACTTCCACCACCCTATGGAGTCCATGTGCTATGCATGTTAGGTGAACCAAATGTCCTTGGTCGCCTTTATCATATAGGGCGCAGCATCTGTGACTAAAAGAAGTACATTATTATACCTGATATCAGTAGGCCACAAAATATCCATGGCATTAGAAAATATAGTTATCATTGTTGTGTGGTTCATCTTTTCCATCGTCTCACATGTTAGTAAATACTGTATTTCTTTCCAGTAGAGTTAGGTATAAGTGTTCTTACAATTACATTCACGACGAACCTCCCTGTCACATCTGTTATTTGATCCATACTAACGTATATTTTGTTTCTAATTTTGTTCATAACATCCTTGTACAAAGAGGGAAATAATTTTTCCGTAATGATGACTCGCTGGGAATATAGTCGCTTTGGTAGTGAATGGTTCTATTCCACAGAGAGCAAGTTTCGAGATAAAGTGATTTGAAATTTTTGTGCAATCAGAAAAACTACATTATTTAACATTGTGAGAGTAAATTTGAAATTGAAATGGATTTGATGTTCTCATACAATTAAGAAAAATGCTATACTATGTTTCATTTAATTAAAATATTTTAATATCAAACTTATATTTTATAATGTGGCTTAGAATCTTTCACCATATTTATTAATTAGGGATTATCTAAATTAAATTGATGAAATGACATAACCCAAATCTGATAATATGAGACAAAAGTATTGTAGATGATGCTAAAGACATGTATCTTATTTAAAATATTATCAATTACGGAAAAATCAGTGTATTTAATCCTTTCTAGCATCAATTTTTATTTGCAGCACAATGCAAAAAACCGTTCTAAGTGTTATTATTTAAGGGATCCTCAACCTCATTTAAGGCCCAAAAATAAATTAATGTCAAATATCTTCAGAAATGTTTCCAAATTAAGAATTTACACTTAAACTTACTATATTTTTTAAATTCGGATAAACTGCTTTTGAAAAAGTGATGTACACAGGCGTGAAAGGGTTAATACTACATTGAACAAATGATACAAAGCATTAATTATATATAAGTCATCTTCTTCTGATGACGTCACTGTATCTGAGCAGAGTATACTGTTATCACTAGTAAGAAAATCTGTTTCTCTTCGTTTAGGTATCTTTTGTCACTGTGATGGTTCGAAATTCTAGGTCACTCAATCTTTCTAGAAAAATATGCGGGTTGAATTTCCTTTTCTGCATTGCAACTATTTTACCTTCAACCAGTTTAGTGTATCTCCATCCTCATACTTGTTCTTATTAGTTAACAGTGCAGCAGAGAAGCTCTTAAAATCAAAGAAATCAGCGAAGTCCATTTCAACTACCCTATAGAAAGGGTTTCATATTTTGGCTGCTCGTACCCTCTATCTGGGGTAAAAATAACAGTCTTGTCTCTACCTTCAATGGCAGAATAGATACTATCACATTCCATTTCAGAATGACAGACTCCATAAATTATTGGTTAATCACGTTGATAGGTAACATTATTACAGCAAGCTGAAACATAGTCACATTTATATGGCTACGGTTCTGTCCTGATGCTGTGTCCAAATAGATAGTCGCTTCTTGTACTGCTGGATGAAGATTTCTTATTAAAGTTTCCCAAAGACACATTGCTATTTCTTAGGACCTTCATGCCACATAAAATTTACAGCCTCAGAGTTGCCCAAATTATATGTAGTGAAATTAAAAGTTTTCAATTTCTGTATGTAATATAGTTTTCCAATATTCAACGCTGGTGGTGTGACAAGAATTTCTTACACATACATTGTGAAACAGGAAATGAATTTTCAGATTTAACTCTTCTTTTATTAGCTGTTTTATATACACTTGCTTCCTGTTTCCTAGCCACATCCAGATCCATATTATTCTTGAAGTTCTTGTTATCCTGCCTCATCTTTGTTATTACAAGCATACAGAAATCACATTGATCCTTTTTCGGCTTGTGGAAACCATAATTAAATACAGTGGTGATTTTTTTTATAATAACTGGCCTTCTCAGGAGTTATGCCAAGTTCTGCACGGTATTCTTTATAGTCACTGTATAGCCTGTTTTCGGATAAGCCAGAAGCAAGGTACTTCATTTTAGTAGAACTTCGACAGTAATGTGAATGATACTACTGGTAATGGCTATATCATGAGACCTTATTATGTTTTTCGCACTCTCTATTTTCTTGTATGGTAGGCGTTTCTTGCCCCTTTATCTGTCTCTACTGTACCAGTATTTGTAATTTATTTTGAACATTACATTTCCATTTTGTCGAATTTCGTTTCCTTTTCTTAGTTAAATTGCTGTCCTCTGTTACATCTTCATTCCTCTCGCTTATCTGATTTTTCTCAACTTGTTCTGTTATCTTCTGTCCATCAGAGTGTGCTGGTGATTCTAAATTATCTTCAGAAGTTGTCTCTTCATCATCCCCTTCTGGATGGTATGGCCGATCATTGTCACTTATATCCCCAAATAATTCATCACTACTGTTTTCAAAGTCTGGATTTATGTCAGTTTTACTAGAAGTTGATTTTGATGGCTCAGTACACAAAAAATAATCAAACAATGGTGCCACAAGTCTAAATTCCTAAGCTTCCAGAAATTAAAAACAAGATAAATTAAGCATTTTATGTGGTTTAAGCCTCTTCACAATTCACAACCTTTCGAGCATCCCTGTTCAAATGAAATTGTGAATGGATGTAAGACACTTGCAGGTGGATTAAGACCCTTCACATCCGCACAAACATTCCAGTTCCAATGGAACTGTGAATGGATTAAGACACTTAAGTCTATTCACAACTAAGTAATTGTGGTATAGGGCTTTTCACAAAATTCAAATATCTTCTTATTTTTTAAATTAATCACATATTACCTTTAACAAATGTAAAATTTAGACTTCTTAGACTCCATAAATGGTTTTAAGTCGAAAATAAAAATTTTGTGGGTTAGGCCCCTTCACCACCAAAGCGACGATATGTTGCTTTGTATATTTACGTAGAAAGTCTAAAATAATGTGGATTGTCTAATTTTACAATGGAATATTTGCACCGATCATCATAGCATACAAGTCGTTGCAAAATGTCGCATTTAAATTTGCATCCGATGTCGATGGATTCTATTGCATATATTCCCTGCGATATCTGCTGTTGCAGTGCCTTTCTAATTGCCATTTTTCGTAGCTCTTAACATCACTTTACATATATTACACGTAATTATTTCTCCTTCACTGCTGAAGATATTATCTCCGAACTGGTGTACAAGACGTTCACTTTTTTCACTTTGCGCATATTTTTCCTTAGGCATTCTGACAGTTTATACATAACAACACCAATACCACACACTTGTTTCTAACTGCTCTGTTTAACTATAGGCCCACTACTATGCGTAGTTCATCAGATACGTCGTATTTCCAAATAATAACTCCGCATTTGCTTTTACTAGTAGTATCATACGCCACCTGTTTGCAAAGCGGAACGTGATGTTCCTACTACATACTGTATAATTCTTTACCCACTGTCTGTACCTACGAAACAAGTGCCGAGACTTTCTGCTCTGCATCATTAACGTGAAGTCACGGAACCTGTTCACTCTGATCCGCCCTCTGATCATTGATCATCATCTTCATCATCCATACATCCATGAGTGGCGCAGTTGGTATAGCGCTGGCCTTCTGTGCCCGAGGTTGCATGTTCGGTCTCAGCCCAGGTTGATGGCATTTAAGCGTGTTTAAATGCGACAGGCTCATGTCACTAGATTTAGTGGCATGTAAAAGAACTTCTGCGGGACAAAATTCCGGCACACTGGCGACTCTGATATAACCTCGGCAATTGCGAAGGTCGTTAAATAAACCATAATTTTAAATTTTTAAATTTGCCATACAAGTATTAGGCCATGTAGCCTACTACGATCTCATAATAAAGAGGAATTTTCTCCCTTACTCTTTCGAGAACGTCCCAAAGATCTCTCCCCATGGAGTTGATACTGAAGCATGGCGTTTGAGATTCTGTGGGATCTCATACATCACAAATAACTCATCCAGTTGTCCTGATATTTCTGTTTGAAATGGAATACTGATTCCAGACAGAGTTCTTTCATTACTTTATCGTTGCGTTTATGGTCCCATTTTGTACATAATGCTGTTCTTCGCCCTCGGTAACGTAGTTCGTATAGCGCTGGCCTTCTATGCTCGAGGTTGCGGGTTCGATCCCGGCCCACGTCGATGGCATTTAAGTTTGTTTAAATGCAATTTACTGTAATGTAAAAGAACTCCTGTGGGACAAAATTCTGGCACATAGGCGACGCTGATATAACCTCTGCAGTTGCGAGCATTAGATAAACTATAATAATAATAATAATAATAATAATAATAATAATAACAAGACCAAGAGCATGTAGAACATGCATGCCTAATACATTTAGTGAACTGTCGAAATTAAATTCACTGTTAAATGTAGTGGCACAAGATTCCACTTCAATAGCGCCCACCCAGCCTGTGCTTCATTTCATGTAAAGAAACTTAGCCTCTGTGAAGCTTTTTCAGTTACACATAGGATATAGAAAGCTGATTGTCTTGAATAATAAACTTCACTTATGCTGAGTTTCGAGAGCGGTTGCTGTTGCTGTAAGTCGAAACAAAATGACTGTGTCTCATTAGGTTCTGTTCTCATAATTTTATGGAACGTATTGGCACGAAGCTTATGTGCGCCTAAATCGACTACTCTTTTTCAGTGTATCATCGCAGTTTCTTATTGGGAACAGTGTGGGTGCGCAATAACTGCATTCGCCATTGGCCGGTGTACAAAATCCTATAGCCTATTGAATTCTGTTCCGAGAAATATTTGGAAAAAAAAAAAAAACAAAAAAAGCAAAAAAACAAAAAACAAAAAACAAAAAAAAAAAAAAAACAATCTTTTTACTCTTAAGTCTGGTATTAACACTTTAATTGTACATTTTGAAGAGCTGTGTAATATTTAATTCGGAAGCCAAATAAAGTCTCTGACTTTTACTTCTATTGTAATGTGAATCCCTTGCTCTTTCTTATAGTAGGTTATTTTACGACGCTCTATCAACTTCTGAGCTTATTTAGCGTCTGAATGAAGTAAAGGTGATAATGCCGGTGAAATGAGTCCGAGGTCCAGCACCGATAGTTATCCAGCATTTGCTCATATGGGGTGGAGGGAAAACCCCGGAAAAAAAAACCTCAACTAAGTAACTTGCCCCGAACGGGAATCAAACCCGGGCCACCTGGTTTCGCGGCCAGACGTGCTCACTGTTACTCCACAAGTGTGGACCACTTGCTCTTAATTTAGAGATAAATTACACTACTTCCCTCTTCTTAGCTACATATAGTGCTCTCTTTCGGGTACCACCTCTCCTCTCTCTGATTCCCTTACTGCTCTTAATAGATATTGCTAGTGTATATACCTTGATAATCACAATGTTATAAAACAGTGGGAAACTCGATAATGGTAGGAAGATACAGCATGCTGGCCAACGCTGTCCATTTAAGATTTTAACTAATGGAAGTTGTACATAATACGATTTGATCCGACACATCATTGGAGTATTACATAATACGATTTGATCCAACACATAATTTTCATCATAGAAAA
Organism: Periplaneta americana; assembly: GCF_040183065.1. Classification (NCBI taxonomy): domain Eukaryota; kingdom Metazoa; phylum Arthropoda; class Insecta; order Blattodea; family Blattidae; genus Periplaneta; species Periplaneta americana. Next base: position 39,916,386 of record NC_091129.1, read on the forward strand.
AAGCCGGGAAAGAATACGAATTGCTCCAATATGAGATCAAGGTCTTAAAGTATACCGTCTCAGCTATGCGAAACCACTTCAAACTAAATTTCGACCGAGGATGTATTTAATACTATTTGAAACGACACGCCACAATTGTAAAGTTGTCGCCTTTACATGCACTGAAGATATTTGCGAGCAAAGGAGGTAGAACATCACGCCCAAATTTCCTCCCTTAACTAGTGAGAAGAAAATAACTAGGGGATTGTAAATAGACAGAATAATTAAATAACATTATTTCATAATATGAATACACTACTTGAGGTTGTTCCACTAATTTATCTTCATAGACCTATAATAAAGTCAGGCCTTCTCTCTTTCTGCGATGCATAGTGGTCTGTACTGTATAAAATTCCTAATAATAAGTGTGCATTATGATAACTTGAAATTACAATATTAAAACTTTTGCTTATGGACATGCTTGTTCAGCTTCGTAGTCAACGTCATAAGCTTAACACATCGCAACTCCAGTAATCACACGTGCAGATACGTTGATATATCCAGTGGCGTCATTCTAATTTTTTAACAACCGGTTCTCTGCGCTAATGACCGCAAATTTAAAAATATTAAATAACATAACAATAAACAGCTAAAAATAAAGGCAAACTGCAATTCAACATGTTCTTGCATAACAAAACTGCGTGCATAATTTAAAATGCTGACTCACGTCACGAAGAAGGGGAGTAGACTTCTGACACTTCATCTGTGCGCTCGGCCGACGTCAGAGCGGCAGAGAGTTGCCTCGCTACAACTCACTACAGAAATATATCATATCATTACAGCATCATACAGGAACATAATTTTATTTTTACTTCAATTTTTATTGTACCTGAGTTTTTAGTGTACTTCACTCCCACCCCGTCTATTAGTAAACTTCCAACCGTTATCAACATACAACCAAGCGCATACAATCAAAGTCGCTTTACGGTCATAGTAAACACAAACAGTACTGAGTTAGTGAGTATAGTACGTTCCAGAAATATGTTCGCGTTTTCCAGTGACGAAAGAGCTTTCAATATTGAATCATATTTTCGCACAGGTACTGTCGTCCGTTTGCCTACGTCGCATCCCCGTTTCCCCCAACCACTTCTGCTCGCCCCTCTGTAGAGACTAGTGGCTGGGCTGTCTTAGCTATTTTCTGAAAACATTAATTTCTGTTAGGAATTGGACGTCTACGCAATATTGTACAACTATTTAAAATAACTTAAATAAAAGGGCCTCGTTAATTAATTAACTGTCACGTGATTTCCCTCCTTACTACGACCCTGCGACAACACCATTTGGACGGACAGTAAATAGTATGTCTGAGTAATGTTATCTTTTCTGATCGGGCAGAAGTGAAGACTGAATTTACAGTACGTTAGGTAGGGGAGATGGAGGCAGGTTGGCTATCGTCGAGGCACGTTGGCACAACAGTTTATTTAGGTAGTTATGCAATGGATTGCAGCACCACGCAGGCAATATGATCCCTGCTTTATAAAGCACATTCCACGGAAGCGTCAGACTTTTGTGGCAAGCGGTAGAAGAAGGAAGCTGTAAAGTTGTTTTTTCAGCAAGATAAATAAATTTTCACCATCTCGTGATTATTTTTTTACAGGTTACAAATGTAATATTAGGTGAACTTTAAATACATCGTTGGAAAGTACTTTTAATTGGTTCTGTTTCGTGCTAATTTCATTTCGATCATTCATTATTCTAATTCGTAATTTTTAACCCAAATCAAATATCTACACCAGTGGCAAGTTGGCACAGTTGTTAGGGGGCAGAATGTTACGGTGTTTAACCTACCCCGCTGTGTTACTTGAAATGATTATATAAATTATGCAATAGATAATTTACTTATTCACACAATTTGTAATTATATAAGTTCAATTTAATTGATTGTAAATATAAAAAATATATGTTCATTGCAGTGAATGAGAAAATGAGGACTTTAAAAAAACAGACAGCGCAATTACTTCTACTGATAATGTGATGATGCCACGAGCTGTCAGTGCTGTAAAGTCAGAAAATGCTCGTATGAAAATTATAAAACTCGCTTGCGCTCATTTCATAAACATACTCGCGTCTTAATTACTACCATTATAGGCTCGTTGCATAATGTACTATTAGTTTTGTCTTATAGCTGCGACACCCAAAACATAGACCGACGATGCACCAGGGCGTCGCGACGCACAGTTTGAGAATCGCTGCCGTAAAAGATAAATGTCGCTTCCCTCTTGTTGTTTCTAGAAATTCACCCTACATAATTTTTATACATCCGAAACCTCTATAATTTTTAAGCAAAAACAAGTAACCTTAGAAACTGTAACAGGAACTATTAACAATATGCACATACAGTAGAGTATGTCAAAATATGATATGCGAATATACAAATGAAACAAAGTAGTTGTAGCCTATGCCAGAAAAAGTATATCTAAAATGTTGTGTCAAATTAAACTAGATGAAAAATAAATATGCCAAATACTTGTATGCAGTGTTGCCACGACCTACTAACAAAAATCAGGAGAAAATCACCGAAAAAAAAACAGGAGATTACAGTAGATTAAATAAACATGAATTTCCTCTTTGTATTATATTAATTACAAAACAGTGTACTGTAAGAAAGATGATTCTGTTGTATTACTATATAGCACATCCCTAACCAATGAAATGGAACAATTTTGCTAAATGAGGGGATCAGAAGCAAAGGAATATAAGTGCACTTAAGTTATTTGTGAGAAAATGTGGTTGAAAGTACTTAAGATTTCGTAAATTCCGTGAAAATTTTTATATTTCAATTTTAGTGTGTGATGTGATTAAAACATATATCTCTTTGCCACTAAAATTGTAAATATTTTAGCTTGCCCTGGATGCACTTAACTCATGTTTTTAGAAATGTCACTTGTATCCCTTTGCTTCTGACTATTCAATTTTGTTTTTACACAGCAATGTCTTACTGACAATGTTTCGCATTAAAATATATTAATCAGGAATTTTTCGTGTATTTACAAAAGATTTTCAATACGACGAGATTTATTTTAAAGGTGATATTAAATACAGTACTGCATTAGCTGCGACTATAACAGATGAAAAATTATCCCCTTTCCTGCTTTTGCATAACTACCCTTTAAATTGTTCATCATTTTCCCACTCTGATTTATAATATTCTGGGAGTATTTACTTTTCTTTCTTGCTGGGACACTTTCACTCATTTTAAAAGATCACTGTGCAAGATATGTAACACAAAAATGCCATTACCTACACTTCACTCTCTCACTGTTTCACGTGCACACAATCAGAAACAAACTTCACTGCTGAATAAGTTTTGTTCTTCCTCCGTTCCCCGGGTCCCCAAAACAATAATGAAATAACTTAATTCTGTCGTCGATTTGCAAAAGGGGATACGTCCAAAATAACAAAGTGCTGGAAAATCTCAACTAAAAAATCATAACACACTTAAAATATTAAAATGCTCATGGATCCTGAATGTATATATCCATAGTGATCTAATTAGAAAAAAAAAATTATATATATATATATATATATATATATATATATAACTTAACTTATAGTTCTTGCGATTTTCCAACACTTTGTTATTTTCGACATGTCTCATTTTGCGAATTGACGACAGTTATCACATGCTTACGTTGCATGAAGATTATATACTTGTGTTTGTGTGCGTGCGTGCATCCTTTCGTGGTAAGGTTTCAAACATTCGTTCTCTATGATTCTGTAATATTATGGAGAGACCCATAACTCTGAGCCATGTGCATAGAACATGGTCTTTATCTGCTGTGTGCTGCTATCATAATCCGTCGCTGGACTCCAGGCGAGGGAGACGAAAACATTGACTTGTGTATAAGATGCAAAAATAAGACATGATGACAATATATGTGTACTAAAGTAATAAGTTGAAAATCTGGGCGTAGAACTAGGTGACTGCAGCATGCCAAAAGGCAGGAGAAATTCGGACTTTTGGCAAAAAAATCAGTAGAGCAGTAGATTCAATGAAAAGCAGGAAATCTCCTGCTAAATCAGTAGGTATGGCAACACTGCTTGTATGTAAAATAGGTTTTGTGTCAAATAACTTTATGTCAAATAAAAGTAGGTGAAGTGCAGTATGTCAATCCACCCGGAACCGAATGACACCACTGGATATTCGCTACCTATAAGAATTCAAGTCTCCGAACTTGTGCACAGTGTCTGTGGATATCCAGATTACTGCAATCCTTTACGCCGGAAATGCCGACAAATCAGCTATTTTTATTCCAGCGCATCCTATTTGCCGTATACACATATATAGGGAATGAATGTAGCCTAAATCACAATGAAATTCTTTTAATTTTAAGTGCCATGGACACTGACCTAAATTGAGTTTTACTTTAAATGTTCCTATCCCAAGCATGTTGAAATGGAATACCAATTGCGGCCGAATAGTTGATTGCGCTACTCTGGATATCCATGGACTCTGCTTGTGCATAGCTGAAAGCGCCACTAGTTCAGAATGTAAACAATTACTTACCACTGTCAGTGAATTCTCTGTCTAGGAAGCAATGAAACAGGTAAGTCTCCAGGAACAACAGCTTCCTCCACTCCTCCGTGCGGACTAACTCTTCTTCCCACTTGGCGAACCGTCTGCTGGTTTTCTTGAAGTAGTAGCTCTTTGTGGTCTGAGAGGCAGCGTCTACCAGATTCGGATTTCTATTTCGTCGCACTGAAAGGTAGTGTAATTCTGAGTTGAAATTTTCGTAATACACTGATTGCTAACTATGAAGAGTTACGTCAAGATTAATTTTTTGGTCCTACAGAATTTATCTGTTATGATAACAATGATTGCTAGAGGAGAAAAATTTGCTCTGGCGTCGGGGATCGAATCCAGGTCCTTGGTTCTACATATCAAGTGCTCTAACCACTGTCATCATAACAGATAAATTCTGTAGAACCAAAAAAAAAAAAATCTTTATGTAGATTCTTATCCCAAGAGTGCATATACATACTCTGGGATCCCGGCCACCAAATCACTGAATTGAGTGCGCTCCTTGTATCATGACTAAAGATGAGGGGTTTGTGCGCAGCACGAAAAACACGTTGACTCGACAGGGAGCATAGGTGGACAGACAGGTGAACGACTACGACCAGTGCAATCAAAAGAAATGCAACTACACGCTATCCATTTGCCTACTTACCGTCTTATCATAACAACACGAGACGAACACAGGCCTTCATAGTCCAATGCACTGCAGTAGTGAACGGACGTAGTGAGCAGTAGTTACCTACAATGACGGGAACTATAGGGCATAGCAATAATAAAAGAGGTGGCAGAAAAAATCAAGAAAGGACATGCAGGACCTTGCACACAGCGAATAAAGAATAAATAACAGAAAAATAAGAGCTATTTAACAATTTGTAACAGGCTGAATAATGCAAAATCATCAGACAATAGGACAGTATACTTAACGTCCTGTGACGTTGAAAGAAGCTTTTCACAGTTCAAAAACTGTTTGAGTGATCAACGACGACGTTTGACATTTGATAATTTAAGAGTCTGTAGTTAGTGCAATTCGGCTTGTGATTGCTCTGAAGATATGCATGAATCATAAAGGCAAGTTTCTTCTTCTAACTATACTAATGTTTCTACATATTCCTCATATATTTTGTAAATTGTCATCTGCTAGACATTAACGGAGTGTTGCATTTGTCATTTTTAGGCTGTACACTTCGCATGGTTTGTTTACGTCGGAAGTCAACACAGGCACTGGGCATACAGCTGTGTAACGTCTATGCACACGCAACCTGACGACAAACCGCACAAATCCCTCATCTTTAATCATGACAGTTGAATTAGTATATGTCAACATATGTCGAACATAGAGTACGGTCACATAGGAAAAAAAAATAGAAGAGGGAGATTCGATCCGGTGCTGTGGATTGAAATTCGGCGTAGCTCAGTGGTTAGAGCGCTTGGTACGTAGAACCAAGGACCTGGGTTTGATCCCCGGCGCCGGAGCAAATTTTTCTCCTCTAAGAATCATAACTATGAAGAGGATAAATAAATGCTCTCCAGTCGAATGGTTATGTCGCATCCCGGTTTGCCCCACTGTTCCTCATGTCCTCTCTGTAAGGGCTAGTGGATGAGCTGTTAGGTCTTCTCTGCAATTATTTGCTGTATGAAATTGAAAGTTTACGTAGTATTCTAAAACTGTTTAAAATAATTTAAAGAAAAGGGCCCCCTTAAGTAAGTAACTGTCATGTGATTTCCCCCGTTTTGACGACCGTGTGACATAACCACTCCGACGGACAGTAGCATGACAACACATATGTCACCAAACTATTAACATTAACTGAATCATAAAAGTGAAGTCTGAAAAGGAATCAAAACGATGAAGCACATAGTAACGATTACTTCTAATGTAAAAATAAATTCAGGGAATTGAAATAAAAGAAGTTTAGACTTTTATTAAAAAATGAAATTAATTTATCCATATTCTTTTATTTACAGATGGCTCCTAAATGCTGTGTGGCAGTGTGCACCAGCAATTATTAGAGAGCTATAAGTGAGTATGTTATGTTCAGGCTTAGAGACTTTAGACCCGATAGACGAAAACAGTGCGGTTTCAAGTTGGAAAGCAGGACGATAGTGGGAGGGGGCAGTGATGGTAGCGACCTACCTGTCACCCCATGTGCTTTATTTACTCAGATACTCATAAGTAGGCCTGTGACATTGGAGCATGTTTACAGTGAAAGGAAACCAATTCACTACAAGATAGACACAGAGTACGCAAGTGTAGGTGTGTACGGAGATGACACAACCGCCGCGGTACAGTTCATTCAAGTATAATACAAACTGTCGTTAAGTGTAGTGCGCTCTGCAGTATGGCTCAGAAAGAAAGAAACACGTTTTGGAAACTAGAATATTTAGTTGCACAGTATGGTGCATTCTAAATAGCAATCTGTATTGTAAACTTTGAAATGTCAGAATTACATCTGCTAAAAACAAGGAATATAATGTTCAAAGGCACGTAAGTACAATGAAACATAAACGGCTGGAACAAGGAAATGTACAGAAGGACTCTTTGTCAAATTCAACATTTTATGAAGACATGTGTAAGGCATGTATGTCGAGAAAATTTACAACACATGCATTACTGAGGTCAGAGATAAACTAACAAACCAACACATATGGGTGTCAATTGATGAGACGAGGATGCTTTTGGGCGGCATGTAGTTAATGTGATTGTTGGGGGTCTGGATCCGGAAGGCCCTGCTGGATCATATCTATTGTCCGGTAATGTGATAAATGCTGTGAACAATTCTACAATATGTGGGGGATTTTCAATATGCAATGCAATTATTATGGCCATTAGGTAGGTATAGAAGATGACAAAGGACTTCTGATTGTTACCGTTGCTGCATCCTAAGTGTTAAAGGCAGTAACTACATTAAAAACAACATACAGAAAGATGGTAAACATTACAGTTTACCCTGTCAGGTAGCTAATATTCTGCCGGATGATAAACACACTGCAGATAATTTAGATGTCAAATATTTCACATATGCAACTGTCGTTTCGCAGTTTTCTGCATTCAAATCCATACTAGACAGTAGTAGACACTCATTCGCTTTCGAAACTTTGAGAATGCATCTTGTTGTTCACTGTAATTACAAACTAAACACGCAATAGACAATAAATCTAACCCAACATGTGTTGAATGGAATTTTCTAATAGTTGAGATGAAATTAAATAAAGATAATTCAGTGGGATGTGTGTATTATTCTCTTCTGCAGACTGTACCGTACGGTGCTGTGTACTCTGTGCATATCCTGGAGTGAGTTGGCTTTCTTTCACTGTACACATGCTCCAATGCCACAGGCCTACTCATAAGGCAGGTACTGTTCTGATAATAAAAACAGTCCCGTACACCTAGTTCACGTTGTCAGAAGAGAGGACAGGAGATAGCAGTCTATAGTTTTGATGTGTGCAAGTGGTTATCTATCTGATTAGTCGAAGAATATAATTAACAGTAAGTATGCCAAAAGTGAAATACTCTAAGACGCATTTATTTGTGCAGGAGTCCGGAAGTGATTATTTTGAAGTTAATGGGGACCATGTTACATTAAATTGTGTCATGTCAGACTAAGGGGAGACAAAAACGATACATTGGGACCCACTGTAACTCTCAAAAACACATTTCACATATAAACATTTTGTCTCTTAACACAGAAGAAATTCCACCTGTGACAGACTAACGTATAAATAAAGAATCCTAGTTCTTCCTAGTTCTATGTGAAATGATGGTGGCTGTAAACATATCATTTAATAAAATAAATAACCCTAATTCCAAAGCTTTCATGGAAAATTATACCAAGAGAATAGTCCCTACTGACTCGACGTTTCGGCAGACTTACTTGAGAAAGTGATACGATAGAACATTAAGTAACATTAGACAACAAACAGCAAATAATAAAATCTGGGTGTCGATAGATGAAGCCACTCATAGTCGGAACCCTCGTGACTGACAGTTCAGGAACAAAAAATTCTACTAACCAGTGAGGTTATAGAAATGGTCAATTATTCGTCTGCTGAAGCTCTAAGATTAATTGAGGAGATAACAAAAGTAATTCATCAAGAATCCGCTACACCAGCTAGTAATCGTGTTAAACAGGAATTAAGCTCAGTTTTGTGTAAAAAGTGGATATGCTATATTCTGTGACATAAAAGACATGCTAGCAGGGAAGAAGTCTACGGACACTGCTGGGGTAGCGAAGATAGATTTCAATGATTTAGTGTTTTATCGTTTTGCACCCATTACATCATGTGATGTAGAACGGAGCTTCTCCCAATACAAATTTTGTCTTGCCGACAACCGAAGAAAATTTAGTTTTGAGACCTTGAGAATGTGTGTTGTAGTACATTGTAACAGTTCAAATAGTATTCTGGAAGATAAAGCTGGAAAATAAACAAGTTGAACAGAACATAAATTCTCATTACATTATATTGTAAATATATTATATAGGCTATATTGTGGGGATATCATGGATTGCACATTATAAGTTGTGTATATTGTGTATGATTCTTATGTATGTTGTGTAAGTATTGCACATGTGCTTATGGAAGAAGCCGAAAAGAAATGTATATTAATTTATTTTGAAAATTTCGCATTATAGGTTTGTATTTTAATCTACGTATAGATTTGTTTTTGGTCCTACAGAATTTTTCTCCTCTTACAATTATTTTATTTTAATGTTTGATAAATTAGTTGTCTTTCTTTGGAACGTCACTGTACAGCACCAGAAGACTGGACTGAACTTGATTTCATGTAAACATGTCTCTCCTCCTGCCGACTCCCATCCACCTCAAACACATTGACAAAGCTGCCTATAGTATGGACTTAGTAAACTTGTTCTATCGGGTCCAAAATCTCGATGTCTGGACTTATGTTACAGTTCTCAAATTTCCAACTGAAAAGGATGTTATGTGGGTGGAAGCTACTCGTATACCAAGAAATGTCTTCACGCCAATAAAGCATTCAGTTGTGTCTATTAAACACTTTGAAGTAAACGATTTGTATCTGACACATGTTTCTAGAGACAGAGGAGGAAATGTGCAAGAATAGCCCCGAAATAGATCTCTCTTAAAACAAGAATATTTCCAGGTTTATCAGAATGGTTCTAGATAATTTTATTCCTCAACGAAAATGGACCCTGCTAATAGGTGGCAGAAGTACAGAGTTCAGAGATTTGAGCAGCAACAAATTAAGTGGTTGCAAATGGACAAAATTAATTCGTTTGATGACCCGTGTAACATAGATACTTTAAAAAATATAGCAAGTGGATTATTAATGTCAATGCAATGTTTGTGTACTTTTTGTTTGTTAATTTTAAGACTATTAAAATAGGCCTATATGAAAACATCTTTATATCCTTTAGTTTTGTTGCTAATTTCTAGTTTGCCCCTTACTCAGTTTTATTGTTTAATTTAAATTTCTAAATTGTATTAAATTTTATTTTGTATTAGACAGTTTGATATGTTTTTTAGATAATATTGTTTTAAAAAATCTAAAATCATATTGAAGACAACAATATATTCCGACAAATGTTATAATAAACAACATTCTGTGCAATTATTGTGTGTAAATAATCAAAATTATATTCACTGCATCACAGATTCGGTAACTGCAAACATGAAAACAGAAATGTGGTCCCAATTTTAGAAAATTCTTCTGAAGTATGTAAATTATTCCAAAATAATTATTACAGTGTAATGATGTCATTGCTAACATTGAAAGCATGTTGGTCACGTTTGTATGTTTACTTAAATAGAATAGGTACTTCATTGGAGGAAGTATTCAAAAGGCGCTTGTTATGTTTATTAGAACAAATTTTAAATTCAATAAGTCTCTTAAATTGGTGGGAGATTTGTCCATAACCATGGATCAAGTCAATAAGGGACCTGCCCTAGTAGTGACACACATATTGAAAACTATTCTGGAGAAAAATTTAGAATAATCTTATCTTTCTCAGATAGGAGATCAGCTAGCAGCTGCTGAAAATCGAACAGAAAACAGTGACAGTGAAAACATTCGGTATTTTAAGTTTGTTCCCGTCATGTCATTGGAAAAATCTTCGAATGTTCCTAGTCATACACTGTAATAAAATGTACAGAGACATAGAATATGTTGAAAACCAAGCTCTCACACTCATTACTGGTGGAATCAAAACAACTCCAATAGATTCTATGAGATTCCTCACTAATATTAACAGCATCAAAATGACAATAGAAGAAAAAGCACTGATTCAATATGAAAAACTTATCAGATTACCAGGAAACAATTGGCATTCATACAGTCCTCTCTGTAGATTGAAAACTCAAAAAAGTTTCATATCCATTGTTCAAGAATTAAAACAGAAAATCAATATCCCGAATTTAAAAGAAAACTTACAAATTAAACCAAACCCTTTAACTCTATTAAATATAGAATATAATCTAAATTTAACAGAAGAAAATACTGAAATCAGAAGTAAACACTGAAAAGCTGAAACAATTGTCTTTAGAGACAATTAATATTAGGTACCCTCCACAAAACTGGCTTCATTTATATACCGACGGATCCTTGATCTCCAGAGAACAAGGTGCCAGTGCAGGTGTTACGTGCTGTCTCTTCTCACTTTATAGATCTCTTGGATATGGAACAACAAGTTTTGATGGTGAAATCATTGCAATAAGTGAATGTCTCAGGAACCTTCCATGCCACATTAATAAATTTAGGAATGCAGTTATATTGTCAGACTCCAAAGCAGCTATTCTATCAATCGTCTCTAAACACACACCTTCATCTCAAACAGCAGATATAACTAAAATGCTCTCTAAATTAATATCACTCAATAAAAGAACTGTATTCCAATGGATACCATCCCATTGTGGAATTCTGGGGAACGAGAATGCGGATGCTTTAGCAAAGAAGGGCAGCACTGCTACTTACAGACCTGTTACTAAATCTATGTATTACTCTGTGAAGAGATTTATTAAACCTACATACTTAGACTTCAACAAACAAAATTTGATAACTCAATCCCAAGGGAAAAAATGGAACTCCCTGCATCAAAATCCACAGTTAATTCCTGATTTACCACGAAAATCGTCTGTAGCTGCATTTAGATTGGCAATAGGCCATGATTGTTTGGCCAAACACCTGCATAGAATTGGAATATATCAGTCCCCTAACTGCCCATTGTGCAACTGAAACCAAGAAATGGATTCGGAACACCTCAAAATCTGTGCTTCAGTGGCTGGTCATGATAATATCTTTGAAAAATATTGGAGTGCAAGAGGTCAAATGACTTTATTGTCAAACACCTGGCATTAGAAAACAACAACAACAACAACATAAAATGTACAGAGGAGAACAGTAAATTTTATATGTTGCTCATGTTTATTATTATTATATAGGATGCAGTAGCGGCTGGTGGTCAAAATAATGAGTGTGCTACAATCTCTATATTGGCCTACTGCACACACCTATATGTATTTATCTCAATTTGAGACTCGCCTGGTGACGAGATATGAAGTCCATACGACGATCCTTCCTACTGCAGAACTTGTCAATTACCCTGGAGTTAAATCCCTCCATCTTGGACATCATGGGCAGGATGTCTCCTACATGGGTACTTGTCCCGATACAATCTGTGAGCTTGTCTACTGTTCTCATTGGCTCATCCGTATTCGAAAATCAGGTCTGCTTATTCCGCTCTCGTGTACTCCTTCATTTCACTAGGACTGATCGACTGGACACTGCATCTTGTACACATACACTGCCGTCTACAGACGTGCATATCAGGACCGACCATGTCCGTTACACATTATGCTATCTGCATTGCTTTAGTGTAGTTTCCTGTCCCCATTCGCTCAGACAGGGCACTGAATGAAATACTGTAAGTAGACAACGTAAACAACGTTGTATAGTGAAAAAGGGTTAAGAGAAGTGAACAAGTGACAACATGAAATTAGTACTAACTTTTGAACGTTAGAACAGTAAATGAATATGAGAGAAAGATAGGAGAAAAGGCCAAAGAACAAATAGGACAAATAATTCAATGTGATAATTTATAGAGAAAAACTGAAATTGAGATTTTAGTGAATAGTAGTTAGAGAAAAAGGGGGTTTGAAAGACGTATATAATATTGGATATATTAGGATTAATGAACAAAAAGAGAATAGCAAATGAAATGTAGGGGAAATACTGAAGGGGAGATTGAACAAGTAATGAAAAAGATACATTGTGTAATTGGGAGAATTTGTGTAGACGCGTACTGCAAATAATGTGTTTCTGTAATATGTTAATGATGACACCGGATACAGAAATGTGAGGTACACCATTACATGTAAAGAAGTGCTGTGACGAAATATATCATATCATATCATAAACAACGTTGTATGTGTAAGATGTACAGATAAATACATATAAATAAGGTGTACAGAGGAATAGAATTATTTCATTTTCACACAACTATTTTTGCTTGTAACTTTCGACTCGGTCACTTACGGACCAGGGTTCCTTATCTCAAATTGATACATGTGCCCTTCGCCATCATCCCTGAAAGTTTGTAACACCACTTCGGGGTTGAACGAGGATTGAGCGTATTCTCTTCCTGCACTTTCAGCCATCTTACACGTCATACCAACATAACTTACGAGGCATTACGAACGTAGCGCGCTAGTTTGCAATGTTCCAGCTGGATGGTTGAGCGGGTATTTAAAATGTATATATTCATAGCTATCGATATAAGATTACGAATGTTTCGCGCTAGTTTCTAATGTTCGAGCGGGAATTCGTAGTGTGGAAATGGCTGATCGTATTAATATTAGGAAGCTGAGCATTATTAATACTGAAAATGAAGCGCAACAGTGGTGCCGGGAGAAAGGTCTGCTTCCCGCTAATATGGAGTGTCCACTTTGTGGGGAGTTGCTGTATCCTCAATTTGGCAGGAGAGACAAATACGGTTTCTTTCAATGTCAAAAAAAATGCGCCGGGCATGAGGTTTATGGAACATTTAAGTTGTCTGCTGCAAATAACACATTTTTCAGTCGTGCGAGACTGTCAACTATGAGAGTTCTCCTTATAATTTACGGTTTTGCTGTGAAGTTTTCGTACTCCCAAACAATAAGGGAGTGCGATGAGACGAATGTACCAGATGTAGCAGAGTCAACGATCGCGGATAGGTTTTCATACTTGAGGGAAGTGTGTAGAGGTAAGAAAATGAACTGTTATGGCAGATTGGGTTAGTTTAGGCTTTTATTATGTCTTTGGTAATTATCTGTGACATGTTAAGTTACTTTAGGATTTTACTGACAGGTTAGGTTAGTTAAGGATTTTACTGACAGGTTAGATTAGGGTAGATAAGGTTAGTGTAACATTTTAGTCACAGGTTAGGTTAGTTTAGGTTTTTATGATGCGTTACGTAATTATTTGTGACAGGTTAGGTTAGGTTAGTTTAGGATTTTAGTGACAGGTTAGGTTAGTTTAGGATTTTAGTGACAGGTTAGTTTAGGATGTTAGGTTAGGTTAGGTTTTTATGATGCGTTAGATAGTTTTAGCTTTTTTATGCCTTGTGTAGGCAAATCTGTGGCAGGTTAGGTTAGTTTAGGGTTTTGGTTAGGTTAGGTTAGGTTAGGTTAGTTTATGTTATGATGCGTTAGTTAGTTTTAGCCTTTTTATGCCTTGCGTAAGCAAATCTGTGACAGGTTAGATTGGGTTAGGTTAGGTTAGTTTAGTTTAGGTTTTTATGATGCGTTAGATAGTTTTAGCTTTTTTATGCGTTGTGTAGGCAAATCTGTGGCAGGTTAGGTTGGGTTAGGTTAGGTTAGGTTAGTTTAGGGTTTTGCTTAGGTTAGATTAGGTTAGGTTAGGTTAGTTTAGGTTTTTATGGTGCGTTAGATAGTTTTAGCTTTTTTATGCCTTGTGTAGGCAAATCTGTGGCAGGTTAGGTTGGGTTAGGTTAGGTTAGTTTAGGGTTTTGGTTAGGTTAGGTTAGTTTAGGTTTTTATGATGCGTTAGTTAGTTTTAGCCTTTTTATGCCTTGGGTAAGCAAATCTGTGACAGGTTAGATTGGGTTAGGTTAGGTTAGTTTAGTTTAGTTTAGTTTAGTTTAGTTTAGGTTTTTATGATGCGTTAGATAGTTTTAGCTTTTTTATGCTTTGTTTAGGCAAATCTGTGGCAGGTTAGGTTGGGTTAGGTTAGGTTAGGGTTTTGCTTAGGTTAGATTAGGTTAGGTTAGTTTAGGTTTTTATGATGCGTTAGATAGTTTTAGCTTTTTTATGCCTTGTGTAGGCAAATCTGTGGCAGGTTAGGTTGGGTTAGGCTAGTTTAGGTTTTTATGATGCGCTAGATAGTTTTAGCTTTTTTATGCCATGGGTAGGCAAATCTGTGGCAGGTTAGGTTGGGTTAGGTTAGTTTAGGTTTTTATGATGCGTTAGATAGTTTTAGCTTTTTTATGCCTTGTGTAGGCAAATCTGTGGCAGGTTAGGTTAGGTTAGTTTAGGGTTTTGGTTAGGTTAGGTTAGTTTAGGGTTTTATGATGCGTTAGATAGTTTTAGCTTTTTTATGCGTTGTGTAGGCAAATCTGTGGCAGGTTAGGTTGGGTTTTTGTAGGCTTTTGTTTGCTATAAGTTTTATTTTATCTTTCAGACAATCTGGATCGCCGTTACAAGGACGAACCTAGAATTGGAGGGCCGAATCATATAGTAGAAATTGATGAATGCAAGATTGGACGTAGAAAATTTGAGGCTAGTCGTGTTGTGGAGGGTTCTTGGGTTTTAGGCATGATAGATCGTGAGACGAAGGAAGTGCGATTGGAGATTTGTCCGAATAATAAGAGGGACAAAGATACTTTGCTTCGTCTTATTGGGAAACATGTCGCCGCTCAAAGCACGATTATGACGGACTGCTGGAAGGGATATGAAGGCCTGGATGTTAACAATTTCCGTCATTTGACTGTGAATCACAGCCTCAACTTTGTTGATCCGGAAAGTGGTGCATGCACGAATTTGATTGAAAACTCATGGCGTGGAGTTAGGGGACGTCTGTCTCGGGGAGGCTTGCGCAAGGAAGATGATCATCTTTGTGAATATTTATGGAGGAAGGATTGTTCGAGGCTAGCGCGCGATCCTTTTGAGGCTCTGCTTGAAGATGTAAAATTGCTCTATCCCGGAGGTGTCCGTTTCGAAGAAGGAGAAAGCGATTGAGTGTGGCTGTCGTGAAGTAGTGATTTTTTTTTACGTTGGCAGTTGAAGTGCGTCACTGTCTATCATAATGGCGGGCTTCGAAAGAAAGTTTTCAGTTGTGAAATTTATGTTTATTGTAGTATTAGCCTATATGCTCTAGTTGAGTGTTTTTCAGTGGATATTGAATTAATAAGAGTTCTGCGTTCTTCACATTACATCGCATCGTGTGTTTTATATCACTAAAATAGTTTCACTGACTAGAAAACTGAACGTTCGCACTCGCATTACGTTGGACGTGTCATTTCTCAGGTAATTTGCCACATATCTCTAGACTTAGTTTACTTGTAATAATTACCAATGGAATCCTTAAGTTTTAAAATGCATCTCCACAAAAAATTCCATCAAACTCGCTTTGTAATTCGAACATTTTCTATTGCAAAATCGTCGGAATCCGCTCAATCCTCGTTTCACCCCACTTCGGAAACGCTCTGTATATATGCTATAAAATTACGTGTTTCAATCTACCATAATATTATCAACATGTTGTTCCAGCCAGATCTAGCAGATCTGACAGTACGGTACCTCTGTACTGAAAGCGGAATTTGTGGACACTGAAATCGGGTCGCTTAGCCACGTTCAACTTCCTAAGTTTCGAGCTTTGTTTATTGTTTTAAACCATGAATTTAAATACAAAAAAGCTCATTCTTCCTTCCTTTCATACACTTCATTTTCATCTGAATTTACTTAGAAAATGTGGGAGAGAGTACCGGTATTTCGGTTTAATGAATAGGAAATTTGAAATAAAAATATTAAAATTTTGCCCTGAAGGTACTATTGTTAGCCGTAACTGAATGTTTACGATAAATATAGTTGACTTACTATAGTCACTGTGAACAGAGCGCAACTCTTCACCATTATTCGGAATATTACCTTCATCATCTCTACGAGCATCTATGACGGCGTTCCTGTACATGATCTTCGCCCTCTCCAGAGCCATCTTGATGTCAAGCTGGCTCTTGTTCGGCATAATTCCTGTCAAGCAATGCAAACATTGAACAACATAACTAAATTGCACACTTTGAAGTTTGTTTTCTCAAACATCTTACTTTGTTCGTATTACTTTGACCTTATAAGACATTTTCAAATCCACCCGTAGCCAGTAGCCAAGCCTATATGAATCATGAATGTTTATTTAATTGACTTACAAATCAGTGCATTGTGATGGAGGATATATTTTTTTATAATTACCGTATTTACTCATATAATTTCCTCCCCTCGTAATTCCCCCCTCTAGATTTTTCATATATAATATTATAAGATAAAATATATTTCTCGCGCAATTTTCCCCTCTGATACAATGTGAATTACCTAGGCCTACAATTTTTGGACACCCTTATGAAGATTTCAGATAGAGCACAACGGAATTCGTGGAAAACCCATGGTCGAATCCATCTCCTTTTACAGACCCCTAATGGTACCTCAATCTCCGTCACCTGCGCATCTGTCGATATTTGGTCAGTCAGTCAGACTACGGTTAGGTATCATTGTGCATAGGTTACAATGTTATTGTGTCACAGCGCCAGTGTAGTTAATCTCAACTATGGGGAGAAAGTTGTCAGGGATGAGTCCGAAGTCGGCCACAAGATGCCGGCAATGTAACCAAGACACAGCTTACACGACGAAAAAATCGCAAAACTTTAACAATTCGTTTAATTAATTACCAAAATTGTCACTGATTACAGTTATTTAGTACTAAAATTATTTAAGCTTATTACATTAGACCAGGCCTGCACAAACAGCGCTCAACGAGCGCACGCGCTCCTTCGGAGCGGGAGAGTCGTGTTTACCGCTCGCCGAAACGGAGAGGAAGATAGGCTACGTCAGAATGACATAGACTTGCTATAGGTAGAAGAGAGAGAAACGACCACTCATCTTGTGGAGTGCAGTGTGTAGGCCTATTCTCGGTAACTGTTTCACGTTGCTTACCTACTTCTACAGTACAGTATGGAGGAATCTAAAAGACGGAACATAACATTTAACATTTAACGATTTACAGCTCGAACTTATTGATCTTCAATGTGACCTAAGGGCTAAGGATCTTTGAATAATACTACTAGCCTGGATGAGTTTTACAAGACTAAACATTAACAATAATATCCACGACTACACAGGCTGGCTGTGAAAATGATTGCTATGTTTGGCTCAATATTTATATATTTTGTGAGCAACTGTTTTCTATAATCAACTTTAATAAAGGCAGGCATCGAACATCTGTAACTGATGTTTCATTACGATCAGTAGGCTACTATTCCTTTCAGCTGCCAATAGCATAAAACCTCGTTTTGATGTACTGATAAATAAAAATATAACAAAATGATATTGTACATTTAAGTAGCTATAAAATTTCTATTATTTCTGTAAAATAAATATTTCTTTATTAATTAATAATAGTCCAAGATAGTTTTGCAAACACTGAACGGGAATTCATTTCATAAGTACTGGTAACAGTACTTCCTTTTCTGTATATCTTGTACGAGATCACCACTTCTTCCAGTCCACTCTTATACAGAGCGCAGCTAATATCTGCATTCCACTCATTAGCTGTGAGCCGGCTCGGAGAGCCCAAACGTTGTGCAGGCCTGCATTAGACTTTCAACAGTGCACTATTTGTTTGATGTTATTTATGACCAGTTTACCCCTAATATTTTTATAGTCATCGCATAACTCCCCCCTCCCCCCCGAATTTTCACTCCTAAGCCTTGAAAAAAAAAAGGGAGAAATTACGCGAGTAAATATGGTATTTATAATTAGGGCTCAGAAGTTAATGGCCTAAAAATCACAGGAAAATGGCTTATTAAATGACCTTAACTTAGTGAAAATGTGACATCAAAATTTAAGAAAACGACCAAGATTTTAATAATAATAGTAATAATAGTAATAATAATAATAATAATAATAATAATAATAATAATAATGATAATAATAACAATAACAATAATAATAACAATAATAATGATTCGTAGAATCTAGGGTTTGAAGGATCGCCGGTTTTCTTGAAAATTAAAAAACTCCTCTCTACTTCAACTGACGTCATGGGCATATACTTGAAGTGACCGAAGTCCGCTGGTGAAAAATATTCATCAAAAACACTGAAGTCAATGTTTTTACCTTGCAGAACTTTCTCGACTTTAGAGATTGACTGGTATCCAATGTTGTTTTCCAATACTTTTTTTTCATTTTCTCTCTAACTTCTTGTCAAATTTTTCTTACTCACTGTTGCAAGTGTTCTTCAAAGCCTTTAATCTTTTTAACAGCTGAATGAATGCTCCCATCTCTTTTCTCTAGCCATGGTAATGTTTTTGCTAAAATTGAAAAGTTACCATTGATATATGACACATCCCATAATTTGAGGATCAGCCAGCAAGTCTTGAGAAACTTGTATAGAAACAGCACTTTCTCTATCAATGCTGTCTTCACTTGTAAGATACAAAATGCTGACTGCGAGCGCTGCAGCTGCAGTACTTGTACTGTTGCGTTGAATCGGGGCAATCACGTTACACATACCATTAGGAGTTAAGATTTTTCCTGCATGGTGCAATCTGCATTAGGTTTTGGAATGTAGGCTATGATTACATCGTAAAAAAAGTCCGTTCAAAAGAACAAATATAACAAAAAGTAGAAAATTTCCTATAAAATGACCTATAAACAATAATATACCAAAAAAATCCAAATAAACTCAAAATAAAATTATGCTATATTGGTTTGTGTTGGAGTGAAATGAATTTATATTGCATCCTTCATTGTCTGTGATGTCTCAGAAAAAATATATTTCATCAATTTCTGAGCCCTATTTATCACTCATCAACTCACCACTATTTTCCCACCTCACTTCTGATATTCCCATCACATCCACTCTGTTTTTTCTCATTGCTTCCTTCATGTTTTCCAACTTACCTGGCAGCGGTGTAGTATCCAGATAACTCGGTGCAGTATTCGGTCTTCTCTCCCACGTTGCAGTCGTCGATCTTCTTTCCAACGGTGCGCTCTTCATTCTTCCTTTCTTCTCTGTGTTGTCATACGTCATGACATGACCTTGCCCAGTATCCCCCACCCGGACATCCGATTGGGGGGATAGTTTACGTCCGGAATGTTTTACCAGACAAGGTCTCATCATGCAATTCTTTTATCTTATTCTTCTTGGGATGTAGAAAATGCGGAAGCTTCCCATTGCTTTCCGCACACCACTCTCTCTTTCGCATCTTAAAAGATCCCAGGGGGCCCCAGCGTGGCGGTGAGGAGAGTGGATTTGACTAATTAGGCCCACCGGACTTCACCGAAATTCACCACAAGGGTTAAATATCAGTTTCATCAGGGTTTTTGACCCGATCAGAGACTGGGAAATCCCAATTAGCCTTTGCCCCCCTTACTGAGTCTAAAGCATTATAAAGGTCATCAATGTAAAAAGATAACTAAGATACTTATCGAGCATGACACAAGAAAGTTAGTCTTCCAGGATGATTTAAGATTAAAGTTGTCATTAAAATACTATATATGTAAAATTAACGTTATAGGAGAATGAGAGAACTAATGGCTTCATTGTCAAAGCCAAGCATTTGATAACAACAACAACAACAACATTATTAGTAGACTGCGGGAGTGCGGGCCCTAAAACGGCGATTACAGTTGACCATGCAGACGGGTATAGAGTATGACGTAGGTAAGTCTCTCTCGCCTTTCGTCGTACTGTTCCGTGCATCGGATCCGAAACATTCAGAGTGTGTTTAGCTGTCATACTAAAGAATTGCTTGTGTGAAATGACACATATTGATGGCCCAGAACCAGACTGTTCCAAGTCCATTTTACTATTTTTTTTTTCAGAAGAGTTATTTTAAGCTCCTGACATTCAAAGCTTCATGAGACAATTTGGAATAGCTTCATAGCAACCTTATGGAGAGGAATATTTACAATTTTGTTCGATTCATATATGCAGACAAAAACTGAAACACAATGAAACACAGATTTCTTTCTTATAAAAAGTTGGACTTTACCTGAAAGATTAGATTTGCATAATATATACGTCACTGTGTACGTTAACAGAAAACCAAAATTTCAAGTCACACAGAGTTTGTGTGCACTCGATGTGGGTCTCTGGTTTTTCGTCAGCCCACGCGAGTTGTGTGGATATAAAGGGAAAAGTTGAGATGGTGTGGGGTGGAGTTCCCAGGTAGCTCAGTTGGCAGAGCGCTGGTACGTTCAACCAGAGGTCCCGGGATCAATACCCGGCCCCGGAACAATTTTTCCCTTGAAATTATTCAAATCTGCTTTACAGGAAGCTTTACCTGAAAGATTAGATTTGTATACCGAAGAAGTTAACAATGTATCTCTTATTAGGGCCCTGTCTCTTATTTGAGTACTTTACCTATCTAAAGTGGATTGTAAAATGGAAACTGTTTCAGAGACAGAATTTGATTCTTTCTCTAGTTCTAGTATATTGTTGTGTAAGACTGACAGTAATGAGTGGACAAATAATAACCCTGCTTCACTCAGTTCATTCTCATTAAATCTTTTAAATACTGCAGGAATAGAGCTTTGAGAAGAAAAGTATGATTTCGAAGCTGGAAACATATGGATCAGCTGTATTTTCCAACAAAAGCGCAGAATACTTATTCCGTATGCAACACAGCGAGATTACTCTTAAAAGTAATTTTTTTCCTGGAGTAAAAGAAGAGGACATATCGCCATTTTTCGTAAAATCCGACCGGACACTTTTTTTTACTTAAAAAAAGAGGACATGTTCGGGGAAAAGAGGACGTATGGTAACCGAACACAATATCCTATACAGAAGAACATACTGTTTTATCGTCGTTAAAATCTACATGTTTCCACACATTGGAACATAGCTATCAAAAAATATCTACGAAATAATTTCAAGAATTAAGGAGAATTGCT
This sequence comes from Periplaneta americana, assembly GCF_040183065.1. Lineage (NCBI taxonomy): Eukaryota > Metazoa > Arthropoda > Insecta > Blattodea > Blattidae > Periplaneta > Periplaneta americana. The sequence continues at coordinate 39,938,077 of NC_091129.1, forward strand.
CGTACAAGATGTTGTGAAAATGCATTAATTTAACATGAATACTTCTCAAAGCGACCTGTTACTAAATCTACGTATTACTCTGTTAAAAGATTTATTAAATCTACATACTTAGACTTCAACAAACAAAATTTGATAACACAATCTCAAGGGAAAAAATGGAACTCTCTGCATCAAAATCCACAGTTAATTCCCGATTTACCACGAAAATCGTCTGTAGCTGCATTTAGATTGGCAACAGGCCATGATTGTTTGGCCAAACACCTGCATGGAATTGGAATATATCAGTCCCCTAACTGCCCATTGTGCAACTGAAACCAAGAAATGGATTCGGAACACCTCAAAATCTGTGCTTCAGTAGCTGACCATAATAATATCTTTGAAAAATATTGGAGTGCAAGAGGTCAAATGACTTTATTGTCAAACGCCTGGCATTAGAAAACAACAACAACAACAACAGCAACATATTTCTCAAAGCAAAAGCTTTATATTTCTAGAGGTAAATAATCTTAAACCCTCAGTTTCCTGCTACTGTAATGCAGACCAGAAATACTGCTGGAGTAATAGTTCATGCTAATTCAATTATTTGACCCAATAAAAAGGATGAAGCCGCAAGGTCTTACCTTGTTAGCGAAACATTTAGTCCACCATCATTTCTTCCGTTGGTATCACATTCCATTGTCTGGTATCTTATTGCAGCCAGATGTTCGACGGTTTAGTTAAAGGGCCCCACTCCATGCACTGCAAGTCATTCTCGACGTCAATGCCTTTCTGCTGCATGGGCACCTGTTGTTCCTAGAAAATTTAAAAAATGTGGAATAATAAAACGGTAAAATTTTAATTGACGATGGTGAAGTTTTAAGGGCTATAAATGCCATAATTTGGCTCACTTTGGAACAAAAATAAAGTAAGGTGTCCCATGTTGTAGATCAGGCATGTCAAAACCCTGCACATTGTGCAGTAGTCTCTGTGCGATGTGCACTTTCTATTCTCCTACCTGGAGGGAGTGAATCACCTCGGAGGGGAACGCGACAGGGCTATACACGCCTGCAACGGCATATCAGCTTTTCTTTCAGTAAGTCAGTTTCAGTACGAGTACTGATTTGGCTGTCTGGGAATGAGTTATGATAAATAAAGTGAGGAGTTCACAGATAACGAAGAAGGGAAATTATGAATCATATAACATAATTGTTATAATGTTTTCCTCAGCCAACAATAATTATTTTAAAATGAAAGGTTTTGATCAGCCCATGTCGAGGTAATAGTATTGTGACAGTTTAGATCAGATTAGTAAAGTTAATCAGTACTTTCACGGCAAAACGAACTTGACATTGACGTTGTTTTGGAGTCTGTACTAACACAGCCATCAAAGATTAGACGACTTACGACTTTCATTTCATAAGCTGGTAAGTGATGAGAATATTGTGAGGAATACATCCATTAATGCCCATGGCAGGTTTTAAATTTTTAACAATGTATAAATAAATAATTTTGTTATGAATACTGCAACAATAGATTCTAAGATATACTCCGCATGGTATTCTCGAATTTTAACAACATTAGTTAATTGATTGCATCTGTACATTGGTTTGAAGTCACGGTTCAACTTCTCTTCAAAAGATGGCTTGCAACGAGGGAGAAAGTGTGTAAGTAGTACACATTTTTAAAGCAACAAATGACGCCTGATTATGAAAATACATAGTCAATAAACCATACTACTTGAATAATTTGTGACTGACATCATTTCATAATTTATAACGTACTTTATTGTAACCTAAACTTTGATGGCAGGTTTTCCTACCACTGGGATATAACTTAGTCATTTATATTATACCTATACTGATTTGAATATTTTTGCAGTTCAGGCTGCACATTGTCAATGAAATGTGTTATATGATATAAATACGGAGTAATGAGAATCGCAGACGACTGAATGTTGTCATTCTTCCTCCACGGGAGCAACCTGAGGCCGGAACAAATGAATCGGTGAGTGGAAAAGGGATAACATTCCAAAAAATGCGAAAATAAACTGAGATAGCATAATTGTTCATATATCATAGTTCTACCTATTAAGCAGGAGATGAGTAATATTCCTATCATCCTAATGCCAATAGCATGGACCCGTGTTTGGAGTTGAGTAGACGAACGGTAACATTCCAGGAATGTTACTTTTATTCCACTCAATAGTGGAACACAATTGTGTTAGTTTTCATATGGTATGTTTGGAGCGTGGCATACACTGTAATAATCGTTTCGTTTCTTAACTGTTTTAATACTTTTTTATTACAGACGTTCCAGGTTATGTTTGATCAGACTTGTTCTGTCTGAAAGATTTGGAAAATAGTTTTTGAAGTTAGTGTCTTTGAGTAAAAGACAATAATGTTAGAAGAGGAAGATAATGAGCCAAGAAGAAAGAAAGGAAATGTGAACAAGAATGCACATACAAAAGAAATGGAGAAAATATCTAGGAGTAGGGGAGAAGAGTTTGCAACTTACAAAGGTGTATTAGTAGAGACCAAAAAAAAAAAAAAAAACGGGCAAAGACTGTAACTGTCGAAAAAAAGGTGTACAAATACGTTTTCAAATGTTGAAAAAGAAACAATCATAAAAACAGTGTTCAATGGTCGGCCAAAAAATGAAAAAGATGTTTATTTGATGGGCTTCATAAGTAGGCAAGAAGTGGCTAGGCATCGGCCAGTGAATGGAAACTCAAAAGAAAACACGTCATCCTTTACCTTTTATGCAATGAAAGGTAATGTCCGAGTTCAGGTGTGCCGAAAAGCTCTTATAAGTCTACTTGCTAGTTCAAATAACGCAGTGAGTCGACTAACTACTCTTATAGAGTCCAAGAAAACACCAGAAGATGGTCGAGGAAAGCATGTTAATAGAGGAAATATTTTACCAGTCTTTGTAAATGCTCAAATTCATGTGCATATTGCATCTTTTCCAACACACACATCTCCCTACAGGTCTAACCCTATAACTTACCTAGATGCAGAGTTATCTGTGACCAAATGCATCAGTTATTTTTAGAAAAACATCCACAGTGTAAAAATGTAGTGAAATATGAATATTATTTTCGATACTTCCACGAAAATTTTGCCTACAGATTTGGACGACCACAGGTAGATGTTTGTTCTACCTGCGAGGAGTTCAATACTAAAATAAAATCAACAACTCTAAATGAAGCTGCAAGGCATTCTGCTGAAGTTGAGCTTGTAGTACATAAGCGGCAGGCCAAAAAATTTTATAATAAACTTCAGTGTGTGACAGAGTTGAGCAAAAATGATCCAAAAGTTAGTGATTTTGTTTTTGATTTTATGAAAAATTTGCCCCTGTCTTTGTTACCAGTTCAAGAAATGTTTTATTTGAGCAAACTTTGGTATTACAGTAGCATGCAAATTAATCGGAACACGACATATTTTTACATTTTCTGTCATTGTTGGCCTCACAGCTGCTCATACCGCTTTAATTGACATTTGTAGTATGTGTAATTCCATTGTTGAAGGTCTGTCATTATTTTTTTATAATATGTGACATTTTGCCTGTCGTTTTGTACTTATAAGCATTTCAGTTGTGTTGAAGACTTAATACTGCAATCCTGTGTACATTCTGTCGTCTTCACAAATGGATACAACTCCACGAAAACGGTCTAAAATTATAACATTAGCAGAGCATTCTTCTATGACACAGAGGCAAATTGCTGCAGAATGTCACATCGGTTTGGCTACTGTTAATTCGATCATAAAACGATACAGGGAGACTGGATCCATCACACCCCAGAAAAAAGGAAACTGTGGCCGGAAAAGGAAGACTTCGCCTGCAAATGATAGTTTAATTGCCAGGAAAAGTAAATTAAATCCTAGACTAACTGCTGTCGACTTAACCCGCGAGTTAATGGCTACCACTGGGGCGAATATTCACGTCACAACAGTGCGGCGTAGGCTTTTGGAAGCTGAACGAAGGGCTCATAAGCCTATTAAGAAGCAACTGCTAACCCCTGTTATGTGCAAAAAACGCTTAATGTGGGCAAAATTACATCAACACTGGCAGTGAATGACTGGAAGAATGTACTTTTTTCCGATGAGTCTCATTTCAAGGTCCACGGCCACCGTGTTTCTTACATACAGAAAGGATCCGAAAAAGTAACAGCAGCTCATCTCCAACAAGCACCCAAATACCCCCCTAAAGTAATGTTTTGGGGTTATTTTACACATGAAGGGCCTGGAGCATTAATACCTATCAAAGGAATGATGAATTCTGACAAATATATTCACTTATTGGAAACCAGAATCGTACCCCAGCTGCAAAAATCATTTCTGGATGGCAGAGGTGTGTTCCAACAAGACCTGGCACCATGCCATACGTCTCGAAAAACTACGGAATTCTTCAACAAGAAGAATATTCAGGTACTCCCCTGGCCAGGCAACTCACTCGACGTCAACCCCATTGAGAACTTGTGGTCAATTTGCAAAAGAAGAATGCAAAAAATGGATTGTGCTACAAAGGAGAAGATGATTTCTACCCTCATTGGTGTATGGTTTTGCGATGAAGTAATGAATAATATTTGTGGGAAATTAGTGGAATCCATGCCAAATCGTCTCAGAGCTGTTATTAGGAACAAGGGAGGCCACATAGATTACTGAGGTATGTCTTAGATCCTTTTTTTTATCCCGTTTGAGTGTTTTTGCATAAGTAATTACGTTGTTTGGATTAATTTGCACGCTACTGTATGTGTTCAACGTCCATGACCTGAAAACTGGACAATCTGTCTTTTATAACTACCCAGAAGGACAAGCCAAGAAAGGACCCAATGAGGTGTGTACATTTTTGCTCAATTTCATTGAAACCTTCGTCCCACTGGAAGTCGAGATTCTTCATGTCTCTTGTGATGCATGTAGCAGGCAGAACCGCAATCACACAATGTGCAGGCTGTTGCTTTCTCTTACAAAGAAATTCACCAATATTACCCTGTAAGAGGACACAGCTTCATGCCTTGTGACAGGACTTTTGGCACCAAGGAAAGTGCCATTTACTATAAGTAAAGATAGACACAACATCTTCAAACAAGTCGACCTGGTTGGCGAGTTGGTATAGTGCTGGCCTTCTATGCCCAAGGTTGCGGGTTCGATCCCGGGCCAGGTCGATGGCATTTAAGTGTGCTTAAATGCGACAGGCTCATGTCAGTAGATTTACTGGCATGTAAAAGAACTCCTGCGGGACAAAATTCCGGCACATCGGCGACGCTGATATAACCTCTGCAGTTGCGAGCGTCGTTAAATAAAACATAACATTTAACATTCTTCAAACAAGTGGAAAAAGGTTTTGTCCGTTGTTCTGAGTTTATAGACAGTTTTGCTGCATACAAATTTAAGCTGAGTAAGGGGAATGACGCACCAGTTCCAGATGTACTCGTACAGGCATACATCAACGAAGTTGCAATAAAGAAAAAGAAGATTGAAGATGTAGGAAAAATACTGCAGTACATTCCACAAGAATATCTTTCCTTCTATGAAGAACGACTAACTTGGCCTACTGATGATGCCGAAGAAGGTGCAGATGATGATGATGATGATGATGATGATGATGATGATGATGATGATGATGTGTCAATGTATATGTATTCAAATTGTATGTTTTTTCAAGAAATTTAGTGAAATTGCGTTACGCTATAAAGAAAACTTACTAAGTGTTCAAAATATTTCTGTTCATTTTAACCAATATTACATTTGACTGGAAAAAGGGTAACATTCCCAAACTTTAAACAATCAAATCTTAAAAACCAATGTGTATATTAACAAACAAATATAAAGGCTGAGATACTTGTAACTAGTAGTAAATGTGACCCATTGTAAGTTTTTTTATTAAAGTAAAAATAAAGTCACAAAACAGTTTTCTTTCATTTTCTCGAAAGCTTGATTTTGGAATGTTACTGCTTTTCCACTCACCGATTGAAATGAGGACTCTGTCATTTACCTTGGCGTACGCTGCAGAGTGACGCCCAATTTGATTCTGATTCTGATAACGAAAGTAATGCACCATCGCCGCCACCACCACCACCACCATCGCCACCACCACCACCACCACCACCACCACCACCACCGAGCTCATAGATTTGATCTTGGACCAAAGTAGGTTCTACTTTATTCAGAAAAATCTATCTACTCATTCTACTGACTCTACAACAAAAGATAATATTTTAGTTTTTCTTGGCATTCTTTTGATTTCTGGCTATAATAAACTCCCATACAGGCGACTTTATTGGAATACATTACCAGATTTACATAGCATTTTGATTTCTGATTCAATAAGGTGGAATACTTTTGACGATATTATGAGACGACTGCGTTTTGCTGATAATATGAAATTTTCTAATGATCGCTAAGTTGGACCAATTTTCGATATACTAAATAAGTCATTCAAAGTCTGTGACATTCCAGAACATCTGAATATTGATCAAACAATTGTCCCGTATCATGGCAGACATGGAACCAGACAGTTCATTCGAGCAAAACCAATAAGGTTTGGTTTCAATCTCTGGTCTCTTTGTGCTGCAGATGACTATATGCTGCATGTGGAGCATGAGACAATAGTACGAACCTACGAACTTCAGGGAAAGGACAGGGGTTTGATGTTGTTTTTGGACTTCTAAAGAAGACTGATATGCAAAAGGGCAGTCATGTATTTTTTGATAACTATTTCACGTCCATTGATCTTATGCATGACCTAGCTGCTGAAGACATTGGAGCAACAGGAACAATTCGCAACAGGGTGCATAAGGCTCCTCCTACAAATAAATTAAAAATTCCAAAGATAGAGAGAGGAGCTATGGAGACTGTTGTTGCAGATGATGTAATTTTAGTGCAATGGAATGACAATAGTGTAGTTCGAGTCGCCAGCAATGTTGGTAAAACGACTTGAATTTGAAAAGCTAAACGTTGGAGTTCCAAGACAAAGAGGACGATTCAAATAAGCCAGTAACATTCAGTTGCACTGTATAATATGGGTGATGTGCATTCCAATGATCAATATGTAGCAACCTACAGAAGCGGTGGTGGACCCTGTTTGCATGGGGTCTAAATGCGTGGAGGCTTTATCGCACCCTGGGACATCACTACTAACTTTCTAACAGCAATGCAATCCTAGTCCAGTACGGGAAACCTAGAAATTCTCCTCGCTCAGCACTTCAAATTCGAGAAGTAGCTCATGATAATGTTCGTTTCGACAGGATTGATCACTGGATCATCCATAGTGAACATTCTAATGCACGATGCAAGCAGTGTGGACGTCGTACAACATTCGTATTTGAAAAATGTAGTGTACCACTGCATCCAGAATGTCAGGAAATCTATCACACTGAAAATTGAGCAGCACATTGTAAAATGTATTGTTTTTTAAATATATTTTTCCTATGTAAACAATTATTTCAACATCTGTAGCCTTTGTGCGCAGTATAAATTATGTGAAAGAAGTGAAAAGTTCATAACATGTATGATTTGCAAACATATTTCGAGGTTTTGAATATGATAACTTAATAAGTACATTTTTTATGTCTTCATTTCACAGTGGCAGGATTTCCTGCCACTTCAATAATAGGCCTATAAAAGCCTAATAATGTCCGGATTTTCTGGAAAAATATTCAGATGTTCATTTCATATCATTGTGATGGTAGAATATGAATATAAGTTCTAAAAACCACAAAAAATGTTCTGGGCATTAATGGGTTAAGGCGCTTGAAATTGTAAGGAGCGAAGAAAGCAACTATTTGCAAGGCGGAAAATTTTTCTGGAAAAATATATAATGGCAAATTTTCCGTCTTACGTCACTATATTATGCTAATATATTTACATTAATAAATATTTAAACCTAACATAAATAGAATATCTTCGCTTCACAGCTTGTGAACTACACTTTTAATTTCCTTCAGTAACGCTTCCAACTTGTCGATACTTGCTCTCAACGTTTTCTAAATAAACTATATCTGAATTTAAATTCTAAGCTTAATTTAAATCATTTATTAACATTAATGTTAATTTATATTGACATACCGGTACAGCAAGGAAATTATTTCAGTGTAAAAACGTCACAATGTCCTACTGCATGTAATTAATTGGGAGTATATTTTCTTTAACATTTGTGTACCAATGGTCCCAATAAATAATAATGCTTGACGAACAATGAAAGAATAGGGTCCATTATTTAAAATAATTAGTACCTTACTACGTAAAATGAAATACTGTGTTCGTTTTTGTTGTTTCGAAATTACTGCAATATTCTTTTTCTTCAAATACTACAGGGACATCATTTTATTTTTACTAACATTTTTAATATTAACTTGCCTATACCTCTGGATCAACGCCGTTTGCTACCCTGTTCCACGACTAAAGTTCGATGATACTGGCGTAATATACAAACAAATCACTTTACTAGGTATAGGAGGGAAGAAAAGTAGTTCATCCATTTACGTAAACTATGAAATATTGCGCTTTTGGGTTTGATAATTTTCATTAAGTTTTTGTTTAATCAAAATACGGTACAGTATTAACAATGAGTGTTTTTACTCACGAACTGAGCTGTCCATGTTGACGTATTCATTATGCAGTGTATTATACTGTCGACAGCACATTAGCATACAATATAGAGAATGAAGTTAAATTGAAAAATAATCATAATATGGATATTTAAACGCATTTTTTAAAATGCTGGCCGTTCATTTCGATATAGGCTTCAGTTCTTTTGTGCATATTATCGCACTATAGACTATTGTACCTAATCCCAATTACCAGTTTCGTTCTTCGTACTAGTAACTCATGTTGAAATAATTCTGTATCTACTCTATAAAAGAGTACCTTACGTACTGTAAATTCAATCTTCACTTCTGCCCGATCCGAAAAGATAAATTACTCAGACATGCTATCTACTGTCCGTCCAAGTGGTTATGTCACAGGGTCGTAGAAAGGGAGGGAATCACATGACAGTTAATTACTTAACAAGGTCCTATTATTTAAGTTATTTTAAACAATTGTATGGGTATAATATTACGTAGACGTCCAATTCCTAACAGAAATTAATGTTCTCAGAAAAGAGCTAAGACAGCCCAGCCACTAGCTGGCGAATAAAAGCTGGTGGGGAAAACCGGGATACGACGTAGGCAAATGGACGACAGCACCTGTGAGAAAATGATTCAATATTGAAAGCTCTTTCGTCACTGGAAAACGCGAACATATTTTTGGAACGTACTGTTTACTATGACCGTAAAACTACTATGACTGTATATGCGGTCTTGGATCTGTGTGGAGGATGGTTGAACTTCATTAGTAGAAGGGGTGGGAGTGAAGTACATTCAAAAACTCAGGTACAATAAAAATTGAAGTAAAAATAAAATGGCGTCCCTGTATATAAAAATCGTTTTAATAAATTATGCTTTACAAACCACTACTTTGTCAAGTATAACTGAGTAATGGTGATATGAATAGTAAATTCAATGTGTTTCGTAATACATTCTTAAATATCTTTGAATCCAGTTTTCCTGTAAAGTACAAAAATTCTCAAACATCTAAAAACAATTGGATTACACAAGGCATAAAAATCTGTTGTAAAACTAACAGGTCTCTCTATATTCAAAGTAGAAATAGTAATGACCCCAAATTAATAGCTCACTTTAAAAAATACTCTAAAATATTACACAAAGTAATCTTAAAAGCCAAAGAACTTTACTATAACGGAATTATTCTGAACTCGAATAATAAAATCAAAACAACTTCGAACATAATAAAAAAAGAAAGTGGAAAGTGTAGAAGTAAAGAACAAGGTTACACTCTTGTAACAGATAATAGAAAAACATCAGATGCAACAGAAGTTGCGAACATATTCAACAATCATTTTCTCTCAATAACTGATAACCTAAACATCCCACAGAATAATAATAATAATAATAATAATAATAATAATAATAATAATAATAATAATAATGCCATCGATTGTTTGAAAATATCTATTCCTGTAACTTCCCCAAATATTCAAATTTTTCTAACAAATCCACGAGAAATAATTACAATTCTAAAGCAATTAAAGTCTAAAAATTCCTCGGGATATGATGAAATTACTAGTAAAATATTAAAAGCCAGTTCAAAAATAATAGCCAAGCCCCTGTCTTATTTATGTAACTTTTCAATGTTTAATGGTGTATTTCCAGAGCGACTGAAATATTCAGTTGTTATTCCTTTATTCAAGAAAGGGGACAGAACCTCGCCCGAAAACTACAGGCCCATATCCCTTCTACCAGTCTCCTCAAAGGTCTTCGAAAAAGTTATATATAAAAGAGTATATCATCATCTTGATAGACACAACATTCTCATTCCGGAACAATTTGGATTCAGAAAGAATAAATCAACTGAGCAAGCGACGTTTAATTTAACTGATAAAATTCTGGAAGCTATTAATGAAAAATTACAAGTAGGAGGGATATTCTGTGATCTCTCCAAAGCTTTTGATTGTATTAACCATAAAATTCTACTACAAAAATTAGAATACTATGGTATTAAAGGCATAGCATATCAGTGGTTTGAGTCATATCTCCTGAACAGAAAACAAAAAGTAGAAATCAACGCATTTAATAACTCCTTTAAGTCTACTTCAACATGGGGAAATGTTCATACAGGGGTCCCACAGGGATCTATATTAGTGCATCTTCTTTTTTTTAATTTTTATAAATGACCTTGGCCCCATAATAAAAGGAATAGGTTACCCTATACTATTTGCAGATGACACAAGTATCATAATTACAGACAATAACTTTGTCACATTCAAATATAAAACAGAAACAATTCTCCTTAAAATTTATGACTGGTTTACAACCAATAAACTAGCATTAAACATCAATAAAACTAACATAATTCAATTTAAAGCCACTTCAAATTTAATCTCTGAAACATTGGACACAACTATCAACAATATACCTCTACTAGAAACATCAACAACCATATTTCTTGTTTTGCATATTAATAATACAATAAATTGGAAAAATCATATCAAAGAAATAACCCCCAAACTTAGCTCAGCATGCTTCGCAATTAGGTTGTTACAACAATTTCTAAACAGCAGTATCTTAAAGACAATATATTTGGCTATTTTCATTCCATTATGTCCTACAGAATAATATTTTGGGGAAATTCTGTAGATAGTAAAAATATATTCTTATTACAAAAAAGAGCCATTAGAATAATAGTTGGAGCACTAGAGAATCATGTAGATTATTTAAAAAAAAAAATAGAGATTCTAACCTTAACAAATCAATACATATACTCTACAATAAATTTCCTCTTATGTAATAAAGAAAATTTTCCAACTAACTCAGCCATACATAGTATAAATACCCGCAGAAGGAATGATTTTCATACGCCATCATCAAATTTATCATGCTTTCAAAGGGGACTACGTTACATGGCGATAAAATTGTTCAATAGTCTTCCTGAAGACATTAAGAATCATAGCCAAAACCCTGCATTATTTAAGACAAAACTAAAAAATTACTTAATATCTCACACTTTCTATTCTGTAGATGAATTCTTGACATTTCACAGTACTGTGTAAATATTATAATAATATTAAATGGTAAACATCAGGGGCGGCTTTAGCGGTAGTGCCGTTGTGCCATGGCACTACCAGAATACAGAAGGAGAAGGAGGAGTAGTATTCATATTTTCCGCTCAAAACCTGAGAGAAACAAGTTACGCTTATACAATCTCTACCGTCAATATGATCTTTGCAGCGAAACACGTTGTAACCAGTGTTTAGAGAATGGATCTGTGCCAGGCACTACATCCCATAAGAAATATAATGGGATGCGCGCGCAATCCTCATGTTCGCTCGTCCTTTTCAGCATCTAAAGCATGATCTAAAATGTGCCAGGCACAAATTGCCGCTGGCTTTTGCAATGCTTGTAAAACTGTATACATCCGCATTTACTACGCCGATCCCTTACTACAGTACCTCTCGCTCTGTCCTTCCGCTTTGTCGGAACAGAGCGAAGACTGCAACAATAAGATAATAAAATCTCTCCCGGTTTCTTGAAAACGTGGCTTGAGAAAGTTTTCACTTCATTATTTCTACAACAGTACCAATTGTAGTGTGAACGTGTTAAGTCGTGAGGTTGTCATCGTAATAGTGGTCGAGTTATCGTGTTGTGTACTATGAAAAAATGAATTCGGTTGGCGCTTTATTGAAATCTCCGTTTGCAACATCAACATATGAAAACAAACTTCGTGTTAAAGAGTTAGGCAGACCTACACCGCACTTAAATATTCATCAAAAGCAGCAAAGTGCTAAAGTTAACAGATCTCGCAAATTCAACCCAGATATTATTTGAAAAACAGCTGGTTGTGTGGATGTGATGTGAAAAATGCGTTCTTCTGTTGCCCGTGTGTTCTGTTCGGAGGTGAACTTAGCTGGTCAGAAGTGGGTGTGACAGATTTAGTACATTTATGGGGTAAAATAAAAACACATCTTAAGTCAAAGGTTAATATGCATAACGTCTTCAGTTTGTCTATGCTGGGTAAAGTGAACATTGAAAATCAGTTAAATTCACACTACAGACTCGCGATTGCAAAACACAATGAGCAAGTTGATAAAAACAGATATGTGTTAAATTTAATAATAAATTGCATACGATTTTGTGGGCACTAGATTTAGCACTAAGAGGGCACGATGAATCTGACGAGTTTTGTTTGCAAAATAGACAACTTCAACAAAAAAAAAAAAAAATGATGAATTTACATTCAAGTCAGAAGAATCTGCGAATGGGTTTTATCTATCGCGCATATTAACCTGGTCAAGAAAAGTGCTCAAGTGCTCCAGTTGTATAAATTTTGGTGAGTGATTATCATCATCATCATCATCATCATTATTATTATTATTATTATTATTATTATTATTATTATTATTATTATTATTATTATTATTATTATTATTATTAGAGACGAGAATTTCATGCATTATAAAATCCCAAAATATGCACGCATTCATGCACTATCAAACAATGAAATATGCATGATCAAGCGAAAAATACATTAAAATATGCACTTTTACTTTCGTTTCAAATGTCTTATTTCACTTCACTTTTTTTGCACAGTTAAAAACCTAACAACATTTTTGAATTGGTTTCTGTGTGGTCTGCACTTGTCAGTCAATATGTTTTTGTAGGCAGAAAATGACCTCTCTATATTGCAAGAAGTTACGGGTTTAAACTTGAATGAACATATTTGTGACAGTGTCAGGTCAAATTCTTCATTCAAGTTTTCGCCACAAATAGCCTTCTTCACTGAACAAAAGAATCCGCAGTCCGGGTTAGCATTTATGACCCTGTCCAATTTGTTTTTCGCCGCTACATCCACTTTCCCATGGGCATAACTGAGGGATCTATGAAATTCTTTGAAGATTCTTTCTTTTGTTGCATTCTTGCAGTATGTGAAACAGATGCGACATGCTGGTCGACTTGAAATTTTTTAGTACATTTCTCTGAAATTATAATAGACCTTACGGTTACCTAGATACGATTTAAATACGGACATCGTAATTTAATAATTATTTTAAAGAAGTTTTGTAATTTTTTTTACAAAGAACAATTGTCGTATAAAATATTCGGAAACAGAACAGCATTGCTTAACTCTTTACTCCAACAGTCGCAAAATACGACATCCTCATCTGACCTAATAAAATCTTTTCCTTTACAGTAATACACTGTGCAAAGAGTACACTTTTGGAATCTTTAAATTGGAAACATATTAGAACCACATTAACACGCACAAACAGAATAAACAAGCACATTAACAACTTACGATATTCACACACTGCAAACACAGTTTCTTAACGATGATTCCGATTTTAGAAGAATCTAAATTGCTACAAGTACTAGAAAAGGAAGAGAATTTACAACCTCCCTGAAAGAGGCTGCTTTTGACTTAAATTATTTGTCGGCAATTTCCTTGAACCCTCTATATTTCCTCTCTACTTACTATTCTCAAAATATCCAACGTAATAAATTTATTTATGACACGCAGTGTATAGAGGATCGTCGGTAAAGTGTTGTAAAAGTGGACTTCCGTCCAGGGAAAGGTCTTCTAACACCTAATTGTGAAAATCTTAACATTTTACTTAATTTTTCTGTTATTTAGTTTTTTTCTTTTTCTTTTTCAATCCTGATTCCTGAAGCTAAAATCGAGAAACTGAGGTGTCTACATAAAACCATTAAAACATGCATTTAAACTGAATGCAATCTATATTATATGCATTATTAAGCTAAAAATTACCTAAATATGTATTATGCATGTTTTTATCCATAAAAAGTCGAAAACATGCAAATATGCACGGGAAAAGTACACATATTTGGAACCGGAAAGTAATGAAATGGATAAGTACTAAGTTTGAGTTATGTCCTATGTTCCTATAAAAACATGCATTTGCAAGGAATTCTTGTCTCTAATTATTATTATTATTATTATTATTATTATTATTATCATCATTATTATTATTATTGCTTATTTCCTGTCTTTGGTTTAGACCATAGGCGGATCCAGGGAGGAAATAGTAGGAAAAAGAGTTACACTCCCCCTTAGGGTATCCTGGATCTACCACTGATTTTGGCACTAGCCATTAAATATGTATGAGCCGCCACTGGTAAACATATTACATTGTATAAAATATTATTGTTATTAAGGTATTAATTCTGTACATATTTCATATTTGCATTTTATATGTATTGCATTTTATTGTTAAACGTAAGAATTGGACATGTTCTTTATTCTATGCTGTAAATTAATAAATAAAAATAAACAAACAAACAAACAAACAAAGATATAAGTAACTAAGTAAATAAATAAGTAACTAAGTAAATAAGTAACTAAGTAAGTAACTAAGTAACTAAGTAACTAAGTAAATGAAATGAAATGAAATAAATAAAATAAATAAATAAATAAATCTACCTACCTACCTACCTACCTACCTATCTAAGCCTAAAGTTTCTTGTGTTACAGTTGTCAAGTATAGACACTGATAATAACCGTGCTAAGTGTGTTTATAATGTCCAAATGCCTATTTAATCCTACCCTAGAAGCGCAGAATAGATTATTGTACACCCCTCCAGCTAAGAACTGATAAGAGCAACCCTTGAATGATGCAGTCTGCACAGACCGGCGATCCGCGCACATAACTGCACATTCAGAGTCTGATTTCTGACATGCCTGTTGTAGATTGACGCAATTACATTAGTCTTATTCCTGATTCTATGAAACGAAGGTGAAATCACACTTTTACCAGGGCATGTTTCTTCTGTGAGATCATATAAATTGGAAAGCACGTGTTGGGTGCACATCACCACTCTATTTCACTTCACACTTACAATCAGTTCACTCGCTCTTTATTCAGTAGTTTTCCTATAGCAGAAATGAAAGGTGAATTAGTAATTCCAGCAGTTCTTCAGAGTTTGAAGAAGACATCGAAAATGTGGCTTCGGCTATTATCATTCAGGAAGGAAAGTGTCGGAAGTGGGTGTATGAAAACTTGAAACGGAAGGAATATGGTGATTTATTTCATACCTTGTTTAAACAACTGGAACAGTATTTTCGTATGCACTATAAAATGAATAAAGAATAATTTGAATTTATTCACAATCTAATAGAGAAAATACAGAAACAGAACACTCAATTTCGAACGACAGTAACACTCGAGAAAAATTAGTCGTAGGCCTATGTTTAAGGTGAGTACAGGCTACAAATTTAAATAATAATACACTTTAATTACCTCTGATTGAGGTTTTATCTGATATATGCATCTATTATTATCAGACAGTATACATCTCACTTGACGATATGTGTCAGAGAAATAAAAATAAACAATTGTATAAATCTGAAGTCTGATTAGTGTAATATGTAGCTAATCGGTGATGAACCGGTATGCAATGGAGGAGGAAAGGAACTGGCCACCCTATCTCATCTTCTGGCCTGGTTGCCTCATAAGTGGTACCTTGTTGGTATCATTTGTGAGGTTCAGACCTGTCTTGGGACAGTTGACTAAACAACTCTTTATTTTAATATTTAATGAAGTGTTATACCACCGTACCTACGTGAAGTGGCTTCTTGAATGTCCAGTGTTGTACCTACAACTGAGCGAACCCTGATAACAGATACTTTATGTTTAACGATAATAATCATTGTCCATTATTCACTCACAATTTGTTAGCGTACCTGCAGTAGCGGCCCGCGGTTACAAAGGTTGGTAGTTCTGCATGAAAAATAGTGTATTTAGCAAACGCATGCTATTTATTGCATCTAAGTCGGATAACGCGTGTAATTACAGGCCCTTCTCGATGTTGACTGTGCACCCGAAATTGTACTCCAATCATCCGTGCGCTACACACCTCTCCCACCTGGTACAACTAGTCACGTGGTGGAGATGTGCTCCACATGCTTTTCTAGTTTTTTTTTTTTTTTAAGTCAAATTAACTAAATCCTTCACTCCGGTGTTTGTCCATGTATTTTCTCCTCTAAACAGAATTCACGGGTGGGAGAGAAAGCGTTTTCATGAGCGCAGCAAAAAACCAATCGTTTCCATTACACATTTCGTATTAAAATGACTAGTAGGCTACACGATTTCCTCGACTTTTTCCAGAAATTTCAATATTTAAATTTTGTGTAGGACGTCCTAATTTTTTACGTTAACATGCAATTCCTCTTTTAATTTCGAAAAGGGTTGGTCGATTAGGTTTTCATTTCATTCATTTCTAATATAAAATATTACCTTAGACACACCGACTCATCACATCACACCCCCCACAGTATTATAACACACTGGAACTGTAATGATATACAGTAGTCCAGAAGCCTATGTGTTCTAACGCAGGTCATACAGAGACGAGGGTGTTGACGGTTCTTTTGTATATTCGGAGAGAGTTGTTTCGGTTGCAGCTCTAATGCAGTCTTATGGGACGGTGAAGAAAACTAGTTTTTTGCTGCCGACTACCCCACGTTGAGCTTCAGGAACTGCCGATCACAGATCCGAAAAGTACACTACAGCTAAAATCCTCGAGCAGTTCAAGGCTCCTACAGACAGTAAAATCTCGAATCGAAAGAGAATGAATTGGAAAAATAAATGAAACAATGAACTAGATTACATAAAAGCACGTTTTACATTTTTAATTTTTTTCAGGTCCATTTAAATGGCGGTTCTGCAGCTCTGCAGTTCTTATTGTAGAACCGCCCCGCCTGTACTTAAAAAAAAGTACGTCCGCTCAAATGAGAACCACTTGCACCGTAGCTAGAGCGAGAGGCATCAGCTGTTTTGTTTCAGTCTTGCAGCGCACGGCTGGTTGTTGATACGCCAGCACTGTCAGTGCTCCGAGAACAAGTTCTTATACTGTAGTCAGAGCGGGTAGAAGAGAAAGTGACGATACTTCCACTAGTCTAGCGGTTCGTCGCAGAGCGGCGCTCGCTCTGCTTTCTGTTCTCAGTTTCAGGAGCGCTATTCGAGTCAATGCAGATGTTTTTAAAATACCCACTAGATAAAAGTATAGGCTATTATAGTTCATCACAATATTTTACTTATTTAAAAAATGTAATACTACTACATTAACTACTCTTGAGTTATATCATTCACTCCTGAATCATAAATACGAGTATAATAATCAACAGTAAACTGGAACATTCTGTCAGCTTCAGAGAGAAGAACGCAAAAAAAAAGTACAGCTTCGCAAAACTGAATATTTTTGTGTTGTTGTAAGTACATTTTGACACAAAATTATAGTTTTCGATGTACAAGAAAGTATAATATAATATATCAAATGGGACATCATATTTTCACCAATACTTTTTTACTACTGCCAGAGCGGGTAGAAGACGTTACTTCCTCTAGTTCAGTGGATCGTAGCCGAGTGGCGCTAGCCCTATTTTCAGTTCCCAGTTTCAAGATCGCTATTCAAGTGAATGAAAAAGGTTTTTAAAAATAAAATAAGAATGTATTGTAAAGTACTTAGTTACAATATTTTACTTCTTTAAAATGTAATATTACTATATTAACAAATTGTGAGTTATATAACACAACCCTGAATAGTAAATATAATAATTAACCGAAAAATGGAACATTGTACCGGCTTCAGCCAGAAATACGCAAAAAAAAAAGTACAG
This sequence comes from Periplaneta americana, assembly GCF_040183065.1. Lineage (NCBI taxonomy): Eukaryota > Metazoa > Arthropoda > Insecta > Blattodea > Blattidae > Periplaneta > Periplaneta americana. The sequence continues at coordinate 39,956,247 of NC_091129.1, forward strand.
CATCGCAAAACTGAAAATTTTTATGGCATTATAAAGTACGCATTGACATGAAATTATAGTTTTTATACAAAAGAAAGATTGTAATATAATAAAGGAGATACTTTATCTTCACCAATAGTTTTTATCTACTATTTAGTCATTAGTTGCAGTTGTATCTGGTTTATACGTAATTCAGGGGAACAAAAAATATTACGTGCAACTTAGACCCATAAATTAAGCTTCGATATTATACCTACGCTAATGTAAGTTTTGATCCTTTGAAATACCTAGGTTATTTTGTGTTTTGTAAAATTAAAACAATTTGGTAGCACTGTATTAAGTAGTTGTATGCTACTTATTGGAGAATATTAAATTAACAACTTTTCCATGAGGTCTATTACTTTCTCATATGCTCGATTAGAAATCTCTTATGATGTGGAAACGTAATAAACAACTGTAATAAAATTGTAAACCAGATTAAGTTCTAGCCTAGATGCAAAGTAGAATTATACTGTACTTTTGTTACCGAAATAACTTTTACGTTCATTACGACTGAAGTGCTATTATTAAAAATAAAATAATTAATAATTAAACATGCATATTTAATGAAGTAGAAGCTAGGTGCTTGGATTCAATTAGGAGTTCACAATTAGCACTTTAATACAGCACGTTTTTTAACCGGCACATAGATTGAAAAATCTTCACATTTAGAAAGTCTATGGTAATCATCACAAGATAATCATTTTCTAATTCCAAAATATGGCTTTAGAGGATCCTAGTTCATTTTTTTCTGTCTGAATATATTTAAATCTGCTATCCCACAAGAATTAATATATTTCGCTAGTGCTCTGAATTGTCACTCTAAATAATTCAAGGGTTCTTTCTTAGGCAAACGTGTTCTTCATATTGTCAATTACGTGTCATATATTTTCTAAAATCGTGTAATGCTAGAATCCTTTGTACAGGGCAGACAAGGGAGTCTTTGAGTTCAACGTATCTGCATGGTCGTTCATTAACCTTTGAATTCTTTTGTATTTTCACTTTCCTCGAACCCATCACAGTTTATGACTCTAAAAAATGTATCGATTTTGAAAAACTCACACTAAACAGCTGAAATGCTGGTCTGGAGTTCATTCACTGGAAGGAATTACGATCAATGTAACTAGACATAATTTTGGGCATTCAGGTGTGGAGTAATGGTACATAAATGCATACAAGCGCATGATCAACTAAGGTGTTCTTCTGATTTTCGGGTGTCACATCCAATTATTTTTTACTCGGATATTTAACGATGCTGTATCAACTGCTGGATTATTTAGCGTCAATGGAATTGGTCATAGCCAGATGGTACTTGGTAAGGATACATTGTTATGAGAACGGATTGATGTCCTCTTCGTTGGATATTTTCTCTTCTTTTCTTTTTTTAAGATATCGAGGCAAGTTTGGGAAAATATATGTTATAGCATACGGTTTTGGTCGCCAGTTCTTGCGTGGAAGTCCTACCTCTTTACTGGCAATAATACATTTATCGGCTCTTACAATCAAAAGTCGCCCTCGGTAGCGCAGTTGATATAGCGCTGGCTTTCAATTCTCGAGGTTGCGGGTTCGATCCCGGCCGAGATCGATGGCATTTAAGTGTGTTTAAATGCGACAGGCTCATGTCAGTAGATTTAATGGCATGTAAAAAAAACTCCTGTGGGACAAAATTCCGACACACCGGCGAAGCTGATATAACCTCTGCAGTTGCGAGAGTCGTTAAATAAATCATAATTTTAAAAAATCACAATCAAAACCGCAGAAAAATGGATATCACAGATATAAGAACGAGCATACAGTTTTCTGTGTTCGTGGAATTGCTCTACACCACTTCTGAAAAATAGTCTAGTCTATGGATGGATAAAAGAAAGTCTCTTCCTTACAGATTATAGAGCAGTGGCGGCTCGTAGTCAAATGTCCAGGGTAGGCAAAATTTACAGAACATTTTTATGTAATTCCCGCGATTCAATGACAGCTCGCTTTCATCATGCCCCCCGAAAATTTAACTCTTGCTTACATAACAATACTGTTACATCAATGAGCCGTCTCATAATTTGTCGGTTTTTTCTAGTTTATTGTAATACTGTTGCCTTGCAACCCTTGTTGTTCAGACATTTCCGAAATTGGATTCAAATTCTTTTCAAGTCTCTTTAGACTTACCGAGTTACAAATATGATCTGATTCCAAGTACCTTCTTTAGATTACAATAACAAACGTGACCACCTACAGCTTAGCTTTAACTTCACTTCCTGTTAGCCATTTATGTGTTTCATACCATACTTACTTACTTACAAATGGCTTTTAAAGAATCCGCAGGTTCATTGCCGCCCTCACGTAAGCCCGCCATCGGTCCCTACATTGTGCAAGATTAATCCAGTCTCTATCATCATATCCCACCTCCCTAAAATCCATTTTAATATATCCTCCCATCTACGTCTCGACCTCCCCAAATGTCTTTTTTCCTCCGGCCTCCCAACTAACACACTATATGCATTTCTGGATTCGCCCATACGTGCTACATGCCCTGCCCATTTCAAACGTCTGGATTTAATGTTCCTAATTATGTCAGGTGAAGAATACAATGCGTGCAGTTCTGCGTTATGTAACTTTCTCCATTCTCCTGTAACTTCATCCCTCTTAGCCCCAAATATTTTCCTAAGAACCTTATTCTCAAACACCCTTAACCTATGTTCCTCTCTCAAAGTGAGAGTCCAAGTTTCACTATCATACAGAACAACCGGTAATATAACTGTTTTATAAATTCTAAATTTCAGATTTTTTGACAGCCGACTGGATGACAAAAGCTTCTCAATCGAATAATAACAGGCATTTCCCATATTTATTCTGTGTTTAATTTCCTCCCGAGTATCATTTATATATGTTACTGTTGCTCCAAGATATTTGAATTTTTCCACCTTATCGAAAGATAAACCTCCAATTTTTATATTTCCATTTCATAGTATTTCATACCATGAAGGATTAAATTTTCTTGCACCTTTAGCACTGACTTTATGAACAATAGAGCTTAATCCAAGAGTGGGTCGTCCATTGTCCAAAATACTTCTCTTTTCAATGTCATTACGACGCGAAAACGGACAACGTAACAGTTTACTTATTATATCAGTCATAATATAATATTATTGTTATCACTTACATTAACTATAAATCACCAAATATACGTAACATTAATATACAGTACGTACTTGCAAAAATCACATTTTCTAAAATACACTGTTAAAAAAAAACATCTTTTAAAACACACTGTTTAAAAACTGTTATACTACTCGTAACAATCTGCGTTCCAACTCGTGAAACTTTCAAACAGAAATTTCGCAAATCGTAGGTGTTCGATAATGCTCGTGGGTTCTCGTTAGGGCAGGCAGAATTCTAGCGCGCTGGCTTCAGCATAGAACGCATGCGCTAAGAAAGCATTTAGAATAGCGATCTCTTTTAATGCTTACTCCAGGGCCAGCTTTGAAGTTACGTGGAAGGTCGGCTAACTTCGCTTCTGCCTACCTTCTGACAGTTCTGACGCATCGTGATCTGTCCAGTGTATTCTTGTCGCATAAATCGAACTGCCAGTAGTAAGCAACGTCCAACTAACCCTAAAAAAATCCCATTCATAGTTAATTGAAGAATTTCTAAGCACCTAGACAAGAGTATATAATAATATAAGGTTTTCCAAATGTGTTGGGGTAGTTAATAAATATCCACTTTTAGGTTTTTCTAAATGTGTTGAGGTAGGCTTAGCCTACCCTGCCTGCCCTGAGGAGCCGCCTCTGTTATAGAGTATCTGTAATTGGATTTACATCAAGAACAAAACAATTAGGCTTATTACTACTCGCTCACATAAACGGCACAATAAAAATCAACCGAACACCATAAGAAATATCTTCTTAATTCCATAGCAGGACGAGTTCTACATGCTCTGTCCACAGTACTAAGAGGAAAACTGCAATCTTAGAACGATCGCCACGCCAATGTTTCGCTCAGTTGCCGCGGCGACACTAGGGGGTTTAAAGACCCTTGCCGAGTTACCACACTTCCTATTCTAAACGCTCTGCTGTAGTATTCGGTGTCTGACGAGCCCGCGAGTTATAGCTAGCTCAGAACAAGGCAGCAGACCGTAAATGCATGTTGTGGCTTTTGTGTTCCATATATTGTGATTGTATTTATAATGTGGCGTCCTTGGGAAACGGATAATAACAATAGTCGTAGACGTAAGCCCACACAATCGCCATTAGGACGTGGTAAGATTGTACAAGAACAAACAGTGTTAATTATTATTAAGCTGCGGATTTTTAGGCACTAAAAACAGTTGAAATAGGCAGGCAAAATAGGCATTCAAAATTCTAAAATAGGAATTTAAAAAGGCACTAACAATTTCTAATTCTCAAAGGCTAATATGACCATAGCATAGCATTATACATTAGTTTCTATAGGAATGCCATTATGGCAATGAATAACTAAATATGCCTCCAAATGTTGTAATGAGAACTGATGTTTGTTGTCTGTAAGAATGTTCTTAAATTGGGAGAAACTTCTCTCCACTTTACATGAAGTGATGTATGTATGTATTTATTTATTCACACTGCAATGGGTATATACCCGCTGGCAGTGGTAACTAATTACACTCAATAACGACAATAATAATAATAATAATAATAATAATAATAATAATAATAATAATAATAATAATAAAATATACAAATTGGAGATTTATCCTTCGAAGAGGTGGAAAAATTCAAATATCTTGGAGCAACAGTAACAAATATAAATGGCACTCAAGAGGAAATTAAACGCAGAATAAATATGGGAAATGCCTGTTATTATTCGGTTGAGAAGCTTTTGTCATCTAGTCTGCTGTCAAAAAATCTGAAAGTTAGAATTTATAAAGCAGTTATATTACCGGTTGTTCTGTATGGTTGTGAAGCTTGGACTCTCACTTTGAGAGAGGAACAGAGATTAAGAGTGTTTGAGAATAAGGTTCTTAGGAAAATATTTGGGGCTAAGACGAAGTTACAGGAGAATGGAGAAAGTTACACAACACAGAACTGCACGCATTGTATTCTTCACCTGACATAATTAGGAACATTAAATCCAGACGCTTGAGATGGGCAGGGCATGTAGCACGTATGGGCGAATCCAGAAATGCATATAGAGTGTTAGTTGGGAGGCCGGCGGGAAAAAGACCTATGGGGAGGCCGAGACGTAGATGGGAAGATAATATTAAAATGGATTTGAGGGAGTGGGATATGATGGTAGAGACTGGATTAATCTTGCTCAGGATAGGGATCAATGGCGGACTTATGTGAGGGCGGCAATGAACCTCCGGGTTCCTTAAAAGCCAATAAGTAAGTAATGACAATAAACTTATTAATTAAAATACAATTAATAATAATACTAATAATTAATAATAATAATAATAATAATAATAATAATAATAATAATAACAGGGAATATCCTAAATTAAATGAAGCACGATCACTTAAAATAAATCTAATTTGTATCTTAAACCTAAGTTCGAACTAAAACCCACGAGTATGATATGTTCATATCTGCACGTCAACATTACACTCATTTCGCTGTCAACTCACTCTGCACTGGAACTACGTTATATTTCACTGATTCTATCCTGATTTCACTAACAATCAATACTTCAGGGATCCAATCTCAGCTGAGGACCAAACCAGTGATAACGTAGGAATGTCAATGTCATTTCCAATCAGCAATAACACTTGCACCCAACCAGGATTTCTTTTCACAATTTTCAGACAGGCTACTTATTACTCATTGTTTCTCCCACACTGCTTGGTATTTCTTTAAGAACAGTTTCTACTTTCTTCATAACTTGCACAGCACTGTGGAGTGGAATACTCCTCGTTTCCAGTTTCGTTATGTAAGCAGGCAGCTTTTCAAAGTTTACTTTCATGAACGAAAAATCAGATGTTAGCTTTGCCAGGATAATATTTGCTGCTGGATAAAAAAGAAACAAATTACAGATTTAAAAAAAAACGATAGAATAGTCAATAAATTTAAATATAATAGACTATATAATACGGATATTTAGGCAACTTTTAGGCATTTATAAGCAAATAGGCATTTACTAGTGAAATAGGCAATTATAGGCACTAGGCCCTATAGAATTCGCATATAATACTCATAATGCCTTAAAATGGATATGTAACCTAAAAGCTTGCGTCTTCAGGTTGAGGATTAAAATAGGCATAAATCCGCAGCTTAATTATTATTAATATTTATACATATTTCAAAGGCAGTGCGGGTAAATGGCGGACACCACTGAAAAATACCAGTGCTGCTACAGGAGTGTCTTGCGCAACAATTAATACAATTATCTCTGGAAAAGGTAAATCAACAAAAGAAAATGCCGATCGAAATATGAAAGAAAAATATCATAAAATGGATGGTTTCACAACGGACTTACTACGACGAACTTTGTATGAGTTTTATCAACAGTAATCTCACTAGACGTTTTGATTTATCTAGAGAAAATCAAAACTCGAGTGGGATTTAATTGACTATTACACGATTAGAATAAAGTATATAAAGATCGGAAGTAACGAAGTACTCCAATACAATAAAATATTAATTGACTTACGAAAATACAACTGTCTTCAAATGTATTATTGTACCATCTCAACATTACAGATATTACGCTAGATGCATGCTAGATGACAGTAGTGTCTTTATACAGACACTGTAATGATTACTATTCAATAAATCTTAATATTAAACAATCTCTGATAGGTGACTATCCATAATATCATATAGCAGAAGTTCTTTTTATCCTCTCAGAGCAGAAGCTATAACATAACCTAACTAATATACACAAGTGTTAGAAAAGTTTTAATTAACGACGATGACATAAAAAATAAACATGGATAATTTTAAAAGGAATAATTATTCAATGTACAATTTTCAAATTTGAATGTGGTTGGTGGTTCGATTGATGTTATATTGAACGTGTGCGTAATAGAAGTGGAACTCGTTGATTTAGGCCTACATGGTGTATTCAACTTATTCAAAATTTCCGAATGAATAATTTTAAAAGGAATAATTATTGAATGTACAATTTTCAAATTTGAATGTGGTTGGTGGTTCAATTGATGTTATATGGGACGTGTGCATAATAAAAGTGGAACTCGTTGATTTAAGCCTATATGGTGTATTCAACTTATTCAGGATTTCCGAATGGTGCTCTTCATTTATTTGAAAATCGGATTTCAGAAGATGCATAGGTATGATCAGTGATTTTTATTAATTCTTGTTCTTGAATGCCAATGCGAGTCATATTTGAAACTGCTGTGCATCGACTGGAGTGATTTGTAATTTTATATACATTTTTGACGTCCAGACCAGCGCAGTTTCAAATGTTGGCAAACAAAGAAACAAATGCTAGGGACGCGATAAAATGTGCGATAAGCAGCCATGACTGGTTGAAATACGTCCTTTCGTACCGTTTTATTGGTCAAAAGTAGTATGACGTAGTAAGAGTGTAATAGTCAAAATAAAATATCTCCAACCATAGGCGGATTTAGGGGGGGAGGGCCATGGGAAGGCACTGACCCCCCGCCCAAACTTGTCTGAGCTCTTTTTTTTTTCTATTAAGTCACAAAATATTGAATTCAAAAGATCTTTTTTGCTTTTGTTTATTATTAAGTTTCCATGCTTAAATTGATCATGTGTCTGGACTATATTATTTATTTTAGATTTCTGAATGTATCATAATTTTTATACCTCATTTGAGGAATGGAAGCACTATAATGTTTCTTTTGTAACAGCCTGTACTCATGAGTTAGAAGTCTGCAGGTGTTCAGGCCGCCACTTGGAGAAATATGAATAACTTACTGCACAACAAAGCAAAAAAAAAAAAAAAAAAAAAAAAAAGTGATCCCGGTATAATGTGTAAACTTAAAGACGAGATTAAATAAAATAATTAGATTTTACATTTCACACGATATCTTCAGGAACGTAAACTTCATATAAAAAGTTTCTGTTAGCACTGTTACGTAGTTTTATTGATGTATGCATGTGTTTCTATACGAGAGAGAAAAAGAGGGAGATTGTTTTAAATCATGCCCTATTATAATTTGTAGTAGACCTACAGTTCAAGCCCTATACAACTCGGTCCGAAACATCGCGGATGTGGATGTAACACTGTAAGAAACATGTCCTCGAAAATACCTTTATGTACCACAGTCAAGCTATAACGAGGGGAGGAGGTAAATGATGACCTGCATTACCCGTTATAAGGGAATTCTATGGTTTTCCTTTGCTCCCCCCCCCCCCAAGGAAACAGTTCTCTCTCCGCCTATGGCTCCACCGTTAAATAAACTTCTCAATGCAATGCGTAGTAAAACACAAGGCACCCAATATGAGTTTCTGTATCAAGAACTACTTTAATGGAACTCTTATATTCAATGGGGTTTAAATATAAAATTAATGGATTTCAACCAGCAGCAATGGAATCATTACGAATACGGATGTGGCGTTCCTCGTATTTACGGAATATAGAATATTATCGACAACTGGGCTATGAAGAAGTATACTTAGACGAAACATGGTATGATACCCATGACGGAGTAAAGCAGCCGTGGCGAAAATGTAATCGTGCGCCGAGCCACTGTGTAACCTGCAACGTGCATAGCACCTATGGAGGGAGGCTGACAACCGAAGGGGAAGTGAAGCAACTGTCTGACTTATTAACGGATTTTCATTTTCCTTACGTCAATCACTTAAATATAATTTATACAGTACAAGGCTACAAACTAATGTTTAGTACGTGTAACGAAGAAATAAATGAACAATATCACAACCTAAAATTAACTGTCTTCAGAATGTCTCTGCGACAAAGTTTCAAAATCAGGAATTATGTCACTTACTGCCAGTCGTAGTTGATCACGAAGGTATTTGTCTGTCAGTCGTGATCTAAATTTGGTTTTTACTATTTTAATTGCTGAAAATAATTTTTCACAAATGTAAGTTGTAGCGAACATGGCTTCAACAGAGCAAGCGAAAGAACGAAGCTTCGGATATTTATTTTTTGGCAAAGATTTAAAAGCTCAACATTTGTCAGGTCCTTACATCTAGCTTTCATTTGACATCACATAGTAAATCAGTGAGTTCAAATTCAAGAGCTAACCGCATAATTTGTACATCTGCTGAAAAAAGGTCGACGTACAGAGATGATGATGATGATGATGATGATGATGATGATGATAACACTTAACCTTTTAATGTTTCATCAGTAACATGTAGTATAATGCCGTTTTATGTTATACAACTGTTTTCCTCGTAATACTTGTGAACAAATCATGCATTTAATATTCTCATCAAATTGACAGCAAAAAAAAAAAAAATGCGTTCTCCCATCCTACTTGGAACTTTCGTACATGGTTTCGAGAGAGACATATGCCACTCGCAGGTCAGAGACAAATACAAATGGAACGGAGTTTGAATCCAGTGAGTGAGAGTCACGTTCTCGCCACGGCTGGAGTAAAGTGTCGGTGAAATGGGTCTAGTTATTTTGAAGACAATTTTTCTTCAGGTAAGGGATAACGAATGGTAATTTTATATGCGGGGGGAAGAAATGGTTCCATTCCAGGGCATTATTCGTTATCCACCAAGGTATGTGTGATGCTGCGGCTGATTAATTATCATGGAACTATGAATTCTAAAATCTTTGAAGAATGGTTTAAGGAATGTTTGCTAAAACAACTGGAAGAACCGTCTGTCATCATTATGGATAATGCCCCCTACCATTCCCGTATTTTGAATCCTGTACCTACCACTAAATCAACAATAGATGTCATTAAAACATTTATACGTGAAAATAACATCCCTTTGTCCCAGCCAGTCCCAACAACAAAGTTACATCTGTTACAAGAGATAAAACGTAGCCATCATAGGAAAATATGTATGTAATTGACGAACTGTGGTCAAAATACGGTATGTTGTACTACGACTGCCCTCCTACCATTGTTGTCTCAATGCCATAGAATTCGTTTGGTCGGAAGTGAAGAAAAATGTCCGGTCAGAAAATGCATTGGGAAATAAATCTATTCAAGAAGTACGTGATTTAACAGTAAATGTAATGGATGACATTAACAATAAAAAGCATTAGGTAAAGTATATCGAACATAAAGACAAAAGAAAGTGATTATCGTACCTGCTCGGAGTCGGGTGCCTACTTGCTCCCTGCGGTAAGTGTGTCCAATCGCACGTTCCAACCGGCTCTCATTTGAGCGGACGTACTTTTCTATTACGTCTTGTGCTGTTGGTCTAGATCAGCAGTCATCAGCACAGTGCACCCGGCATATAGGTAATTATACAGTATGGACACTTCGCGTCGGTACCTTTGATGTAGCAGGACTGATTTCAATGACCTTCAAACCAGTTTGAGCGTGAGATTCTGCTTTCTCTCTGGAGTTGGCGCTGACATCACACCAGCTAGCAGTCGACACAGCGGAAATATAACACATACAATTAATACATCTAGGCACATTATGTACTCAAATAAAATAAATTGGATCAATGAAATAATAAATCCCTCATAACTGTAACGTCTAGACTCTAGAGTTCCTTTATAATGAGAGTTGAGACGTTGACCCCCAACAACAATTAAAATATGTAATGATTTGATAGCGCTGAAAATGAAAAAACAAACCTCCTATGAGAAGTAAAACATATACCTATATTATTTTGTATACAAATATTAAACGAATTTGATAGATAAATTTATAATGTATTATATTATCTTATAATATAATTTATTATATATAAAACATAAAAAAAATATTATTACAACTAGTTTGTCACTGAGAAATAAGGAAAAGCTGTTAATTTGAATTTATTTGAAGCAAAGCGTTACTGGATTATGCAATAAGGTAGGCGATGTTTGGATCCTGTGTCTCAACTCTATTCTCCTTAGCGTGTACTTGATTACACTAACCTCTAGCGCTTGAAAGTGGAACTAAACCCCGGTGCACAGATAAACAAAACACAGAATAATTCGCTCAATGTCCATTCTTTGTAATCCCTATTCGCTGGTGCACACTCGAGCTAGCGTCTCTTACCTATGGATAAAGCATTGCACTGGTGTGCATCCGTGGCTGCTGGCGGGTATGCTCTCTCTTTCTTCCTGCTGCACGACGGAGCATATTACGAAACACTGCTTACCCTTTACCCATTTCAGCGAGTGCTGACGACCACTGAATTGTAGATGATCCTGCAGTTAGTAGAGCGTCATCCTGTGGAGGAAATAAATAGCAACTTGATGGCGCAAATAAAGAACACGATAATTGCAACTGCTGCTGTATGTTTTCATTGCCTTTTTCCTGCAGTGTCATTAAATGTTGTTCGTAGAGGTAGATCGCAAATTATGAAAAATGTTAAACAATACAGCTATTGTTGTAATCATTAATAATATTTATGGTTAATATGCATGTTTTATATGTATGGTCACATCTACACTAATGTATCTATTACTATAATAATAATAATAATAATAATAATAATAATAATAATAATAATACTTACTTACAAATGGCTTTTAAGGAACCCGAAGGTTCATTGCCGCCCTCACATAAGCCCGCCAGCGGTCCCTATCCTGAGCAAGATTAATCCAGTCTCTATCATCATACCCCACCTCCTCAAATCCATTTTAATATTATCCTCCCATCTACGTCTCGGCCTCCCTAAAGGTCTTTTTCCCTCCGGTCTCCCAACTAACACTCTATATGCATTTCTGGATTCGCCCATACGTGCTACATGCCCTGCCCATCTGGATTTAACGTTCCTAATTATGTCAGGTGAAGAATACAATGCGTGCAGTTCTGTGTTGTGTAACTTTCTCCATTCTCCTGTAACTTCATCCCGCTTAGCCCCAAATATTTTCCTAAGAACCTTATTCTCAAACACCCTGAACCTATGTTCCTCTCTCAGAGTGAGAGTCCAAGTTTCACAACCATACAGAACAACCGGTAATATAACTGTTTTATAAATTCTAACTTTCAGATTTTTGGACAGCAGACTGGATGATAAGAGCTTCTCAACCGAATAATAACACGCATTTCCCATATTTATTCTGCGTTTAATTTCCTCCCGAGTGTCATTTATATTTGTTACTGTTGCTCCAAGATATTTTAATTTTTCCACCTCTTCGAAGGATAAATCTCCAATTTTTATATTTCCATTTCGTACAATATTCTGGTCACGAGACATAATCATATACTTTGTCTTTTCGGGATTTACTTCCAAACCGATCGCTCTACTTGCTTCAAATAAAATTTCCGTGTTTTCCCTAATCGTTTGTGTATTTTCTCCTAATATATTCACGTCATCCGCATAGACAAGAAGCTGATGTAACCCGTTCAATTCCAAACCCTGCCTGTTATCCTGAACTTTCCTAATGGCATATTCTAGCGCGAAGTTAAAAAGTAAAGGTGATAGTGCATCTCCCTGCTTTAGCCCGCAGTGAATTGGAAAAGCATCAGATAGAAACTGACCTATACGGACTCTGCTGTATGTTTCACTGAGACACATTTTAATTAATCGAACTAGTTTCTTGGGAATACCAAATTCAATAAGAATATCATATAATACTTCCCTCTTAACCGAGTCATATGCCTTTTTGAAATCTATGAATAACTGATGTACTGTACCCTTATACTCCCATTTTTTCTCCATTATCTGTCGAATACAAAATATCTGATCAATAGTCGATCTATTACGCCGAAAACCGCACTGATGATCCCCAATAATTTCATCTACGTACGGAGTTAATCTTCTCAAAAGAATATTGGACAAAATTTTGTACGACGTCAACAAAAGTGATATTCCTCGAAAGTTACCACAGTTGGTTTTGTCCCCCTTTTTAAAAATAGGTACAATTATGGACTCCTTCCATTGTTCTGGTACAATTTCCTTTTCCCAAATAGCACGTACAAGTTTATAAATTTCGCTATATAATGCGCTTCCGCCCTCTTGTATTAATTCTGCTGGAATTTGATCGATACCTGGAGACATGTACTTTTTCAGATTTTCTATCGCAATTTCGACTTCTGAAAGCGTGGGTTCGGGTATAAATGGCTCAGCAGTTTGTATTTCAATTTCGTCCCGATCATTTCTATTTGGCCTATGTACATTTAGTAGTTGCGCAAAATAGTTTTTCCATCTGTTTAGGATTGATGGAGAGTCTGCAAGCAAGTCACCATTCTCATCCTTGATCACGTTTACCCTTGGCTGATATCCGTTCTTAAATTCCTTTATACCCTTATATAAATCTCGAATGTTTTTATTCTTACTATTTGTTTCTACCTCATTCAGTTTTTCCTTCAAGTAACCTCTCTTTTTATTCCTAAGTGTACGACTTGCTTCCCGTCTTTCATTGAAATAATTATCTCTTTTCTCCTCGACTGGATCCTGTAAGAATTTCAATTTTGCCTGTTTCCTTCTTTCTACTACCATGCAACAATCTTCATCAAACCACGGTTTCTTTTTCTTAGTTTCATAATAACCTATGCTCTGCTCAGCTGCAATTTTGATACTATCTCTGATATTTTCCCACACGCTATTAACATCTAATTCTTTCTCAACTTCGTCGGAACTTTCTAAAGTGGCAAACCTATTCGAAATTTCGACCTGATAATTTTGCTTAGCTTCCTCGTCCTTTAATTTCAAAATATTGAATTTAGTAATATTAACTTGTTGCTCTACTCGCTTGGCTACTGATAATCTTTCTCTTAATTCTCCAATCACCAAATAATGGTCAGAATTACAGTAATTACAGAATAATAATAATAATAATAATAATAATAATAATAATAATAATACCTGAAATCATGAGCTGTCTTCGTAGGCCATTTTGCGTTATCCAGGGTGTACCACGAGGAGGCGGCCTACATTACACCCCATCATGTTTTACAAATTTTCTGGATCGACTGAACTATACAGAGTGTTTCCGAGGTGGTGTTACAAACTTTTAGGGATGATGGCGAAGGGCACATGTATCAATTTGAGATAAGGAACCCTGGTCCGGAAATGAACTGTATTCATCTGACATTGTTTACGTTGTCTACTTACAGTAGTCCACACCTGTGGAGTAACGGTTAGCGCGTCTAGCCACGAAACCAGTGGCCCGGGTTCGATTTCCGGTCGGGGAAAGTTACCTGGTTCAGGTTTTCCCTCAATCCAATATGAGCAAATGCTGGGTAACTTTCGGTGTTGGACCCCGGACTCATTTCACCGGCATTATCACCTTCATCTCATTCAGACGCTAAATAACCTAAGCTGTTGATAAAGCGTCATAAGACAACCTACTAAAAATACTCTATTTACAGTATTCAATTCAGTGCGCTGTCTGAGATATGGGGACAGGAGACTACACTAAAGCAATGCAGATAGCGTAATGTGTAACGGACATGGTCGGTCCTGATATGCACGTCTGTAGTCAGCAGTGTATGTGTACAAGTTGCAGTGTCCAGTCGATCAGTCCTAGTTAAATGGAGGAGTACACGAGAGCGGAATAAGCAGACCAGAGTGCTGCATTGGAGTTAAATCGCTCGCTTGAACTCGGTCGAGTGTCGCAGCCTCGAGTGAGATACGATCGGTCGTGATACGCTCGTAATAAATAGAAGCACAGTACAAGGTCGTCTCACCGACATGTCTTATCTTGTATGAAGGCGACAGATAAGATACACATATGTTTTGCTCACACGGTAAAAATAAGGCTTTATTTTCTGCGTTTATGACAAACGTTTAATGGAACAGTCAATGGAACGTACTAAAACAGGAACATGAAGTTATAAATAAAATAGTATGAAAAACTTCGATATACAGTTATTATTGCTAATTAATAATTATTCAATATATTATTTACCAAATATATATTATAATAGGTCCATACATAATGTTCCGCCTATATACTGCGACAATGTAGAAATGTTTTACAAAATATTATTGATATAGCAGTAGATTAATAACAATATAATAAAACGAATAATCATACTGCACAATTGTTACAGACGCAAAGATTGATACACTAATTATTATTATTATTATTATTATTATTATTATTATTATTATTATTATTATTATTATTACTAGAAAACTTGATAGTTATTGCATTATCGTGATTGTGATCTCCGTTTATAACAATTACATTTATTATCGCCGCGCCAGCCACAGTAACGACCGGCGAGTTTTTGATATTTATAAGTCATTATTTGTCGCTTATGATTGTGGTTCTTTTAGTTCCACCGCTCCAATCATATTCTACAAAAAACGGTTGCCGCCAATGGCAATCCAGGATTGAATTTTGACGTGTACATATCAAGTCCACGTGGAGTAAGAACCAAGGTTGCCATTTTTAATAACAAATGTTCGTTCAGTTTAGTAAAGCATTTCAAGTGGAAGTTATAAGTTGGTGTTAATATTTAAGATGTGGAGGCCGTGGGAAGGCGATGATGAAGTTGAAAGTAATGTAAATGCGTGTGTTCCTTCAACTAGTAGAAGTAAGACAATTACAGGTAGAAAATGTATAAACAGTCTCAGAAAATAATTTGTAATGTGTATGCCTACGTCAAAAGTAATAAATTGGGCAAGGGACCAATTACAGAGACCGCAAAAGCTGTTGGCAAGCCGTAAGCAGAATTGTAGAAAGAGGCCCTAAAACACCCAAAAAATGTAAAAATAAAAAATAGAAATTTGAAAAAGTTGATAACTTCACCTGCGATCTGATTCGTCGAATGGTGTATGATTTTTTTTAAAAATGGACAGTCGCCAACAGTTAGTGAAATATTCATAGAACTTCAACACACGTGTGAATTCTCCTACAAAGAAACAACACTGAGAGAATTATTGAAAAAGTTAGGATTCAGGTTCCGAGTTCTTAACAAAAGACGCGTGATAATGGAGTCGTCGAGAATAGTAACATGGAGGTACAAATATTTGAACACACTTCGTTCTAAAAGATCGGCAGAGACATGGTCTGACATACATGATGTCCCCAAAAAAGGTTGGGATGATGGGAGTTGCTCATGTGCCTTCAATGCCCCTGTATCTCGTGGGAAACGAATTATGGTTTTGCACGCAGGTAGTAGCGACGGCTGGGTTCCAAATTGTTTGTTCCTTTCAGCTAGAAATATAGGTGACTCCAAAGCAGATTCACATGATGAATTCTGAAATTTTCGAGGACTGGTTTGCAAACAAATTAATGAAAAATCTTCCAACAAGCCCTCCGAGTATAACTGTAACGGATAACGCTGCTTATCATTCCAGGCTACAGTTTAGTCTACCAAATAGATCCACAAGAAAGGATGATATTATTAGCTTCATGCTACAACACAATCTAGAAGTACCCAATCCACTCCCCACTATATCTGTATTGCTTGAACTCATAAAAGAAGCTAATATCAGTATAGAGTTTGTCATTGACAGAATTGCAAGAGATTTCGGCCATGAGGTTTTGTGGTTGCCCCCATATCACTGTAATTTAAATGCTATTGAACTTATTTGGGCGCGCTTAAAACATGAAGTTCGAAAACGAAATGTGACTCCATCACGTAGTGACAGTGTATGCAGAACTATACAAGAATGTGTTGAACTAATAAATTCGGAATTGTGGACAAAGTGTGTTAACAGGACAAGAGAAATAGAACGCCAATATATTGTTCGCGATTCTGAAAACGACAGAGACTAGTTCATTATAAGCGTAGGTGACAGTGACAGTGAAGGAAGCAGTTCAGATGAGAGCTAGGATGTCAGGTAATTAATAACTGTAATTTACATATTTATTTAATTAATGTAGTTAGATAGCATGAAAGTATTATTATTATTATTATTATTATTATTATTATTATTATTATTAGTTATAAAGTAGTCGTGTTTCTCGTTTGTACGCCCTGCAGTTTGAAAAAGACGCGACAACATCGCTTTAGAACAGTATGCAATAGACATGTCTGTTATTGTTGTTAACCTTTTCTTTGATTTGCCGATCGTTACTTCGGTATACAGGTATTATTGCTAATTAATAATTATTCAATATATGATTTACCATATATATATATATATATATATATATATATATATATATATATATAATAGGTCCATACATAGTGTTTCGCCTATATACTGCGACAATGTAGAAATGTTTTACAAAACATTATTATTGATATAGCAGTAGATTAATAACAATATTATTACAGAGATAACGTCACAGAAAATATAATAAAACGAATAATCATGCGGGACAAATGTACAGACGCAACGATTGATACCTTATTATTAGAGATTATTGTTATTATTATTATTATTATTATTATTATTATTATTATTATTATTATTACTACTACTACTACTACTAGAAAACTTGATACAGTTCTTGCATTATAGTGATTGTGTTCTCCGTTTGTAACAATTACATTTACATCCAATAACATCAGATGTGGCAAAAACAAAATCACTCCTGTGTGTGTGTGGGGGGGGGGGGAATTTACCTACAACATTTATATTACATTTTAAAGCAAGTTTTGTAGTTTTGTAGTTAGTTAAACACTGCAAAGTTTTGAAATGATAAACATCTATGATGTTACTACACAGTTCATCACTGTAACAAGAACGAATGTCTAACGCTCGGCTTATGCCGTTCGAGGATTTATCGCTCGTGACAATTTTACCCACCATAAATGTGCGCTGCCTATCGGATTATGCTATGAACTACTTGGCGCTCGAGCGAAAACGTCCGATGCAGACCTCTGGTCCCTACTCTAAAGTCTAAACTTCTGCTCAGCCTCGGCTGTAGGGGCACCATCTACATCATTTCACAGTAGTGAAGCCTCACCAACAGCACAAACACCTCACAATTCGCCTAGAAGGATTAGGTTTAAACCAAAAGAAGAGTACCTTTTCGACAGTAATTCCCATCCCTTAGCTGGATACACTTCCCAAGAAACAAAGACTAACCCAGAAGGCTGCTGTGCTGACCACACCAGAGTACAGAAATAATTTAATGGCAAGAAAAATGGGAACAAACGCAACTCCAGACACAATGCAAGATACTTCAGCAGGCACCAAGAAAAATACTTTGTGCACGAAATATACTTCCAGGAAACGCCAACAATATTCAGGAAAAAGATTCTGTGTGCAGTTTCTGTGGTGTTAACTACAACAGCGAAGCATCTGGAAGAATTGGAACATGAATTCAATACGGAATATGATCAACACGATTTCATGAAGTTTGTGTTGGCTCTGTTGGTAAAAAACAGTTCACTTGCGGGAAATGTTTGGCAAAAAATAACCAAATTTGATACAATTATTTTTGCAATATCTGTTGTTAACCCATATATGCCCGTAACTTTTATTTTTGAAAAAAGTCTTCATTTTCACAAATGTTGCTTCTTTTAGCCATAGTAAGAGAATGACAATGCAAAATCTCCGCTTACATAATCATTAGTGCCCATTTAACCGTGGGTCGAAAACGACCCTGTGGGCGCATGAACAACCTTTCCATGCATATTACAGTAAAGTCATCATAACGATTATTTACTAAATCTGTTGGACATAATTAATAAAAAAGACTCCTTTGCTTAATATAACTCAAAAATGTATTATTACATTTATATTTTG
This sequence comes from Periplaneta americana, assembly GCF_040183065.1. Taxonomy (NCBI): domain Eukaryota; kingdom Metazoa; phylum Arthropoda; class Insecta; order Blattodea; family Blattidae; genus Periplaneta; species Periplaneta americana. Next base: position 39,974,907 of record NC_091129.1, read on the forward strand.
TGTATACAAATACAAAGGGACATATATACAAAACTACTATGCATATAAACTATCTCTGTTACTCAGAAAATCCAGGTGGGTGCTAAGTAATAGGGCAAGCCTGCAGAACTCGCAAGTAGGGGAACTATGACGTCAGCCTCACTCCACTTCTATTCGGGATGATCGACTTCCGCCGCTAGAATGAATGTTGATGCAGCCGAGCGTAACTAGAACGCCGTGACCGCACAGGTAGAAAAGGTGGGTGGGGTAAGAAAGGGGAGGAAAGAAGTCGCACTCAAGAGCTACAGTTCTGCAGGTCTGTAATAGGGCATATTTACTAAGGTTGTTGAACATAATTTAGTCAACCTTTTACATGTTTGATATAATAGGAATTTTTTTATTACTGTTCAGCTGGAGCCTCAAGTTGGCGATGGCACAGAGATTGTTACAATCTTCGTCAACCGAATCGTCACCAGTTTCATTACCGTCATCTTCAGGAGGTTGTGGAGCCACTCAATATTTGAAATATTTTCTTGAGAAAATACTGTCTCAAGTTATTCCAGTATTTCGAAAGGGGTAAGACTCTTTTTGGGAAATTTGTCGTAATTATCTCTAAAATAAGGGAAAACAAACGTCTTACAAGAAAACATTCTGATGGATGCAGATAAAAAGTTAATTAATTTCTTTCACCAAGTTAATAATCTCAGAAGAAGTGCTTATACAAATTTTGGCCACTCAACCGGAATTACGAGGGCCGTAAAAAAATAAGTTCGCCAGGGGAAGTTAACAGAAAAAAAAACACGATTTCATTGGAAAAATTTATTGGAACAGACAAAGCAATTGCAGAGCTATTTTTCAACATATTCTCACCGAACTTGAGATATTTGTCATATCATGGGATCGACAGAGACTTGCAAACGGCTATGAAATGCTGGTTCCGATCGCAGCGGCTGACTTCTACGACACAAAGATACAAAAATTGACCCCATGGTGTGACATGTCTCAATTCCAGTTGGGGATATGTTGACAAATAGCGCAATAATTGCTGTATCTGGTTCAATAAGTCTTTCCATGCAATTGTGCTTTTATCTGTAAACGGCCCCAGGGAAAATTACTTTCTGGACAGCCTCATAATTGTGGTTGAGTGGCCAAAATTTGTATAAGCTCTTCTTTTGACATTATTAACATGGTGGAAGAAAAACAAATTAACTTTTTTATTTGCCCTCATCAGAATGTTTACTTGTTAGCTCTGTTAGCAGGATAGTAGTTTTCCTAAAAAATTAATTCACGTACTTATAAATCGTAAATGTTTCGTAAATTTTCATAGGGAATATGAAAGTAAAGAAAATCTGCTCACAATGATTATCAATAATAATATTATTAGAAAATTTAGCAAAATGTACGAAAGGTTCCCTATGTGCCCATAGGGTCGAAAACAACCCACCCAAATTTGTTACACTATTACGCCTCTACTGAATACAATTCATGACTCCACCTTATGTAATCATATTGGTTACTGCTTGCCCTATGTAATAAAACAATAACAGAACTAAAATACTTAACAGTGAAGTGTCTACTTACATTTCTTTGTTGACGTGCATTATAACCAAACTAAGTGTTACACATTTTCAGTTAAAATGCATTGCAGAGAGTTACAACGGAACAATTGAACAAACTAAAGTATTGCCAATATATTATCGAACACATAATGATGGTGTCCAACCGAAAATTTAAACAAATATTAAAGAAACCAATAAAAATATGACGTGGGTCGTTAACGACCCTGTGGGCATATATGGGTTAATTTTGGCTTAGTTGCATTATAGGTGTCCCGCTCCGCGGCGTCGTGGTCTAAGGCATCCTGCCTAGGACTCGCGTTACGTAATGGTTCGAATCCTCATGGGGGAAGAAATTTTCTCATGAAATTTCGGCCAGTGTATGGGACCGGTCCCCACCCAGCATCATGATGCACTTGGGGAGCTACGATAGGTAGCGAAATCCGATTGGGAATACCAGCTATACCGGCTGGGGGGATCATCGTGCTAACCACACGATACCTCCATTCAGGTTGGATGATCGCCCACCTCTGCTTCTGCATGTGGGCGTGAGGTCAGCAGCCGGCTGGTCGGTCTAGGCCCTTCACGAGCTGTAACGCCACAGATTATTATTATTATTATTATTATTATTATTATTATTATTATTATTATTATTATTATTATTATTATTATTATTATTATAGGTACCCCTAGCCTACTTAATATGGAGTCATATTCTTATCTGGAAATAGTATATTATCGATTGTTATTCTAATATAGCCAACTTATTCAAATTAATTCTTTTTTTATTTCAATAATACGTAATGCCACTATCTTCTCAAAACTTATTCATTATTCATTACAGTGTTTTAAGCAAATATTTTCCCTTGGACGTTCGAATTTAATTTTTTAATTCTTTTTCTTTTTATTTCAATGATAAGTATTGCCTTAGCCTACTCTAACTTGTTTAGGCAGCTTCCTTTATGTCAATTAAGAAACTTTGCATTCTAAATACCTCCTTACTAAACATTTTAAATCTAAAGCAATTCTCTCTAGACCAAAATAAATAACTTGCCAAAAATAAATAATAATAATAATAATAATAATAATAATAATAATAGTGTGTTTTTATATTTATTTCATGCTGAACATACTTCAGATGTCAGAGCTTTTCCGCAACATACATTTAAGTTGTTGGAGGGAATCAAAGGCCCTCAATTAATATTCTTTTATTTTCTAGTTTCTTTTTTCACATATTTAGTGAGAGGTCTGCAATTCCAAAAATGGTTTGCATTTCATACAAGTGGAACGGGTCTGGGTCGAAGCCCCCCCAATTAACACTTTTATTTTTATATAGCTTTTTACATAGGCCTAATTAGCTAGAGCCTTACAATTCTAAAAATAGTTTCCTAATAAAACAAATAGCGAGGTTGGGGCGAAGCCCCCCAAATAATACTTTTATTTTTATATCGCTTCCTACATAGGCCGAATTAGCTTGATGCTTAAAAATCTAAAAATAGTTTCCTAATAAAACATATAGAGAGGTTGGGGCGAAGCCCCCCAATTAATACTTTTGTTTTTCTATCACTTATTACATAGGCCTAATTAGCTAGAGGCTTACAATTCTAAAAATAGTTTTCTAATAAAACAAATAGCGAGGTTGGGGCGAAGCCCCCCAAATAATACTTTTATTTTTATATCGCTTTTTAAATAGGACGAATTAGCTAGAGGCTTACAATTCTAAAAATAGTTTCCTAATAAAACAAATAGCGAGGTTGGGGCGAAGCCCCCCAATTAATACTTTTATTTTCTATCGCTTTTTACATAGGCCTAATTAGCTAGAGGCTTACAATTCTAAAAATAGTTTCCTAATAAAACAAATAGAGAGGTTGGGGCGAAGCCCCCCAATTAATACTTTTATTTTTCTATCGCTTTTTACACAGGCCTAATTAGCTAGAGTCTTACAATTCTAAAAATAGTTTCCTAATAAAACAAATAGAGAGGTTGGGGCGAAGCCCCCTAAGTAATACTTTTGTTTTTCTATCGCTTTTTACATAGGCCTAATTAGATAGACGTTTACAACTCTAAAAATAGTTTCCTAATAAAACAAATAGAGAGGTTGGGGCGAAGCCCCACAATTAATACTTTTATTTTTCTATCGCTTTTTACATAGGCCTAATTAGCTAGAGGCTTACAATTCTAAAAATAGTTTCCTAATAAAACAAATAGAGAAGTTGGGGCGAAGCCCCCCAATAATAATTTATTTTCTGTCGCTTTTTACATAGGCCTAATTAGCTAGAGGCTTACAATTCTAAAAATAGTTTCCTAATGAAACAAATAGAGAGGTTGGGGCGAAACCCGCCAATTCATACTTTTATTTTTCTATCGCTTTTTACATAGGCCTAATTTGCTAGAGGCTTACAATCAAAAAAATAGTTTCCTAATAAAACAAATGGAGAGGTTGGGGCGAAGCCCCCCAATAATAATTTATTTTGTTATCGCTTCTTACATAGGCCTAATTAGCTTGATGCTTAAAATATCTAAAAATAGTTTCCTAATAAAAAAAAATAGCGAGGTTGTGGCGAAGCCCCCCAATTAATACTCTTATTTTCTATCGCTTTTTACATGGGCCTAACTAGCTAGAGGCTTACAATTCTAGAAATAGTTTCCTAATAAAACAAATACAGAGGTTGGGGCGAAGCCCCCCACTAATAATTTATTTTTCTATCGCTTCTTACACAGGCCTAATTAGCTTGATGCTTAAAAATCTAAAAATAGTTTCCTAATAAAACAAATAGAGAGGTTGGGGCGAAGCCCCGCAATTAATACTTTTATTTTTCTATCGCGTTTTACATAGGCCTAATTAGCTAGAGTCTTACAATTCTACAAATAGTTTCCTAATAAAACAAATAGAGAGCTTGGGGCGAAGCCCCCCAATTAATACATTTATTTTTCTATCGCTTTTAACATAGGGCTAATTAGCTAGAGGTTTACAATTCTAAAAATAGTTTCCTAATAAAACAAATAGAGAGGTTGGGGCGAAGCCTCCCAATTAATACTTTTATTTTTCTATCACTTATTACATAGGCCTAATTAGCTAGAGGCTTACAATTCTAAAAATAGTTTCCCAATAAAACAAATAGCGAGGTTGGGGCGAAGCCCCCCAAATAATACTTTTATTTTTATACCGCTTTTTAAATAGGCCTAATTAGCTAGAGGCTTACAATTCTAAAAATAGTTTCCTAATAAAACAAATAGCTAGGTTGGGGCGGAGCCCCCCAATTAATACTTTTATTTTCTATCGCTTTTTACATAGGCCTAATTAGCTAGAGGCTTACAATTCTAAAATTGTTTCCTAATAAAACAAATAATGAGGTTGGGGCGAAGCCCCCCAATTAATACTGTTATTCTCTATCGCTTTTTACATAGGCCTAATTAGCTAGAGTCTTACAATTCTAAAAATAATTTCCTAATAAAACAAATAGAGAGGTTGGGGCGAAGCCTCCCAATTAATACCTTTATTTTCAATCCCTTTTTACATAGGCCTAATTAGCTAGAGGCTTACAATTCTAAAAATAATTTCCTAATAAAAGACATAGGTTGGGGCGAAGCCCTCAATTAATACTTTTATTTTTATATCGCTTTTTTCATAGGCCTAATTAGCTATTGGCTTAGAATTCTAAAAATAGTTTCCTAATAAAACAAATATAGAGGTTAGGGCGAAGCCCCACAATAGATACGTTTATTTTTTATATCACTTTTTACGTAGGCTTCATTAGATAGAGGCTTACAATTCTAAAACTAGTTTCCTAATAAAAAAAATACAGAGGTTGGGGCGAAGCCCCCCAATTGATACATTTATTTTTATATCGCTTTTTACATAGGCCCAATTAGCTAAAGGCTTACAATTTTAAAAATAGTTTCCTAATAAAACAAACAGAGAGGTTGGGGCGAAGCCCCCCATTTAATACTTTAATTTTTATATCGCTTTTACATAGGCCTAATTAGCGAGAGGCTTACAATTCTAAATAAATCAAATAGAGAGTTTGGGGCGAAGCCCCCAAATTAAAACTTTTATTTTTGTATCGCTTATTACATAGGCCTAATTAGCTACAGGCTTAATATTCTAAAAATAGTTTCCTAATATAACAAACAGAGATGTTGGGGCGAAGCCCCCCATTTAATACTTTAATTTTTATATCGCTTTTACATAGGCCTAATTAGCGAGAGGCTTACAATTCTAAATAAATCAAATAGAGAGTTTGGGGCGAAGCCCCCAAATTAAAACTTTTATTTTTGTATCGCTTATTACATAGGCCTAATTAGCTACAGGCTTAATATTCTAAAAATAGTTTCCTAATATAACAAACAGAGATGTTGGGGCGAAGCCCCCCCAATTAATACTTTTATTTTTCTATCGCTATTTACATAGGCCTAATTTGCTTGAGGCTTACAATTCTAAAAATAGTTTTCCAATAAACAAATAGAGAGGTTGGAGCGAAGCCCCCCAATTAATACTTTTATTCTCTACCGCTTTTTACATAGGCCAAATTAGCTAGAGGCTTACAATTCTAAAAATAATTTCCTGATAAAACAAATAGAGAGGTTGGGGCGAAGCCCCCCAATTAATACTTTTATTTTTCTATCGGTTTTTATATAGGCCTAATTAACTAGAGGCTTACAATTCTAAAAATAGTTTCCTAATAAAACAAATAGAGAGGTTGGGGCGAAGCCCTCCAATTAATACTTTTATTTTTCTATCGCTTTTTACATTGTCCTAATTAGCTACAGGCTTACAATTCTGAAAATAGTTTCCTAATAAAACAAATAAAGAGGTTGGGGCGAAGCCCCCCAATTAATACTTTTATTCTCTATCACTTTTTACATAGGCCTAATTAGCTAGAGTCTTACAATTAAAAAAAATAATTTCTAATAAAACAAACAGAGAGGTTGGGGTGAGGCCCCCAATTAATACTTTTATTTTTCTATCGCTTTTTACATAGGCCAAAATAGCTAGAGGCTTACAATTCTAAAAATAATTTCCTAATAAAACAAATAGAGAGGTTGGGGCGAACCCCCAATTAATACTTTTACCTTTTTTCTCTTTTTTACATAGGCCCAATAAGCTAGATGTTTACAAATCTAAAAATAGTTTCCTAATAAAACAAATATCGAGGAAACGGCCTCCAGATATGGATGGTAGCTGTGAATATATTGATTAAGCAATCGTGGACGGCCGATGAGGGGTGGTCCTGCAGCTTGGGCGTTGGGCGAAGGTCTAACAACCCATCACCGTAAAAAACAGATTGTTACGAAACCTTCAAATATTACCTCGGAATGGGACTGATTCTCTGGCACGACCACAGCAAAGAGTGTTAGTTGGGAGGCCGGAGGGAAAAATACCTCTGGGGAGGCCGAGACGTAGATGGGAAGATAATTTTAAAATGGATTAGAGGGAGGTAGCTAGCTATGATGATAGAGACTGGATTAATCTTGCTCAGGATAGGGACCAATGTCGGGCTTATGTGAGGACGGCAATGAACTTCCGGGTTCCTTAAAAGCCAGTAAGTAAGTAAGTAATAAAACAAATAGAGTGGTTGGGGCAAAGTCCCCATTTAATACTTTTGTTTTTCTGTCGCTTTTTTACATAAGCCTAATTAGAAGCTTACAATTCTAAAAATAGTTTCCTAATTAAAGAAATAGAGGGGTTCGGGGCGAAGCCCCCAATTAATACTTTTGTTTTTCTGTTTTTTTTTTTTTTGCATAGACCTAATTAGTTAGAAGCTTACAATTCTAAAACTAGTTTCCTAATTAAATAAATTGAGGGGTTTGGGGCGAAGCCCCCAATTAATACTTTTGTTTTTCTGTCGCTTTTTTACTTAGGCCTAATTAGTTAGAAGCTTATAATTCTAAAATTAGTTTCCTAATGAAACAAATAGAGGGGTTGGGGGCGAAGCCCCAAATTAATACTTTTGGTTTTCTATCGTTCTTTTTACATAGAGGCTTACAATTCCAAAAATACCCTCCTAACCATACAAAGAGGGGGTTGGGGGCGAAGCCGCCCAATCAATTGTCTTACTAATCGTTTTTGGATGTTGGAAGGTAGATAAAATTTACTATCAGCTTTCGATGTACATGTTCGAACAAGAATTGAGCGATGTTTTTCTTCCTTCCCTATTTCTACTACCACGTCTTTACTACCTTGCTGCTTTTTTTTTTGAGGGGGGGGATGCTTTTTCTATTCCGTGGTGTAGACATACCTCTCGGCAGAGCGAGCCCTAATCCACTATTATAAATCACATAAAAACGAATACAACATATCTTTGTTTGAACACACGAAAATTAAAAATATTCGAATAATAACTCCATAATTACAATTGTTTGCCATGCAGTTTAACGCTGTATGAAGTTTTTGTTTTTTTTTTTTTTTTTTTTGTCAATTTCACTTTGATATTTCCAAATTATGTTTGTAGCGTTTGAAATACCCGTCATTGTGACATGCGAACAAACTTTGTTTCTCAATATTATTCAAGCAATAGGTACCGATAGTTCAATGTCGATAGTTTCATTTATCGAACTGCTACTTCCGTTGACATTTTTTTAGGAGATATATAGCTGGGGGTGCCTATAATGCATCTGTTCCTTAATTTCTTGTTAACTCTATCTATAACAATAAACACCTAAAATGTTAGAATCTCAATGTCCGGAAATAGGAGCTATGTTCAAGGATGTATGTCCAGTGGTTCCTATTTCCGGACAAGTATACTGGAGTTTCCAAATATTTATCTATGATTTCATTTATAAAATGCAGTCATTTTAGCATATGAGTGTTGATATTTTAAACTCTAAGGTACACAATCACGATTTTAGTCGCTACCAAAAGCTTACCTAGTATGACAGGCCTGCAGAACCCGTAAGTAGGGGAAATATGACGTCAGCCTCACTCCACTTCTATTGGGGATTATCGACTTCCGCGTAGAGTTGTTTACATTCTCTGCCTGTGGCGGCACTGTAATTTTCGAAAAGAATTGTACCGGTAATAAATTAATTGTATTTATAATGCGTTATCTCGTTTTAAGGTTTACAATTATGCTAGATTTCCTGTCGGTAGCTTCGTTGAGATTTCTTTGCACCTAACCTGCTTTAGATTTTCGAAAACTTGCCTCCTATCATCACCTACGGAAACATAAATTTATAGCATTTAAGTAATGAACCTTGAAAGCCACTATTAATTTCCATTCAAAATGAACACAACGAATGACGTCCTTAATTTAACAGGATATAAATAAATAATCACTATACAGTTCGTAATAATGAACTTACCCGAAAGTTTGTGCATTCCATAATTCTTAATATGGGCTTTGTTGAAATGTGGTTTAATATTGAAATGACGAGTAGAAATAAATTGGATGGGGCACAGTAAACAGACAGTTCTTACGCTTCTTTAACAATAAAATAATCATATTCCCATTTCCTTTGGAAGTAGTATTTTTTTCACGGGTTTAGACTTTGCTATGTTCCAGTTCTTTTTAAACTGCAGTACGCGTATTGTGTGTATACAGTATATATATATATATATATATATATATATATATATATATATAGCTGGAGTGTGTTACAATGTTTAATGACAGCATTGACATCCGGTCATATAGCTATCACTCACTTATCAACTTACAATTTATTTATCGTCCTATTACTAGTAAACCCAGTTAAAACCAGTAATGCAAGTTTTGTAAAAACAGGAATTAAAGCTTTATTAATGCACGAAAAATCATAATAAATTCTTCAAATAAAGTAATTGGTTTGTTGCATGCATGCAATATTTCGGACTTGTTTCATTTTAGTAGAATACAGAGCACGGAAAGACAAGTCGGGGACTGTTCTTAACTTATTTTACACAAAAAGCGGACTTATTCGGCTTTACTAGTAAAAGGACGATATATACATAGGTAGACATGTCTTTTAACTTATTTATTTTCTCTTATTTTCTAAAGGTATGTTTCTAAGAATTTTATTATCTGTTCATTTGTAATTCTTGATAGCGTATTGTATACCTGCCGCCGCGAGAATGAATGTTGATGCAGCCGAGCGTAACTAGAACGTATGACCGCACTGATAGAAAAGGTGGGTGGGGTAAGAAGGGGTAGTAAAGCAGTCGCTCTGAGGAGCTACAATTCTGCAGGTCTGTAGTATGAGAAATGTGAAGAAATATCTGAAAAGTCCGGAAATATGTCCTCCTACCCTAATGTTTGGTTAGTCATTGTGTTTTGTTTAGTTTTATGGCCTACTCAACATGATTTTACCCATACTCATTTTTGTCAAATCTGAAGTCCACGAAACAAGTTTCATAAGTAATTAGGAGACAAGAAACAGGAGAATGTAAAAAGTTTCTACGCATTCATACTTACTGGCTTTTAAGGAACCCGGAGGTTCATTGCCACCTTCACATAAGCCCGCTATTGGTCCCTATCCTGAGCAAGATTAATCCAGTCTCTATCATCATATCCCACCTCCCTCAAATCCATTTTAATATTATCTTCCCATCTACGTCTCGGCCTCCCCAAAGGGCTTTTTCCTTCCGGCCTCCCAACTAACACTCTACATGCATTTCTGGATTCGCCCATACGTGCTATATACCCTGTCCATCTCAAACGTCTGGATTTAATGTTCCTAATTATGTCAGGCGAAGAATACAATGCGTGGAGTTCTATGCTGTGTAACTTTCTCCATTCTCCTGTAACTTCATCCCTCTTAGCCTCAAATATTTTCCTAAGCACCTTATTCTCAAACACTCTTAACCTATGTTCCTCTCTCAAAGTGAGAGTCCAAGTTTCACAACCACAAAGAACAACCGGTAATATAACTGTTTTGTAAATTCTAACTTTAAGATTTTTTGACAGCAGACTGGATGATAAAAGCTTCTCAACCGAATAATAACAGGCTTTTCCCATATTTATTCTACGTTTAATTTCCTCCCGAGTGTCATTTATATTTGTTACTGTTGCTCCCAGATATTTGAGTTTTTCCACCTCTTCAAAGGATAAATTTCCAATTTTTATATTTCCATTTCGTACAATATTCTGGTCACGAGACATAATTATTATACTTTGTCTTTTCTTGATTTACTTCCAAACCTATCGCTTTACTTGCTTCAAGTAAAATTCCCGTGTTTTCCCTAATCGTTTGTGGGTCTTTCCTAACATATTCACGTCATCCGCATAAACAAGCAGCTGATGTAACCCGTTCAATTACAAACCCTCTCTATTATCCTGGACTTTCCTAATGGCATACTCTAGAGCAAAGTTAAAAAGTAGAGGTGATAGTGCATCTCCTTGCTTTAGCCCACAGTGAATTGGAAACGCATCTGACAGAAATTGACATATACGGACTCTGCTGTACAGTACGTTTCACTGAGACACATTTTAATTAATAGAACTAGTTTCTTGGGAATACCAAATTCAATAAAAATGTCATATAAAACTTCTCTCTTAACCGAGTCATATGCCTTTTTGAAATCTATGAATAACTGATGCACTGTACCCTTATACTCCCATTTTCTACGAATTCATACGTAACATTTTATGGAGATTCGGAATATGTAAATTTTAATACAGTGGGATTAGTTAGGGACGCTCAGGTTTTCAAAAAGAATGATATTTAATCATATGACTTATTTTAATGTTCACTACCGGTCAAAAGTTTTCGATCAGCTATGAAAACAACTATATACTTTATTTCAATATGCGATCACTTCGAAAAACTAAATAGACCAACAAAATAAATATTAGCATTATATGTTGGACTATTCAAAACGAAATCCTTGTTAACCACAAATCCATAATTGTGATAGGTGATCGAAAACTTTTGACCGGTAGTGTAAATTATACAATTATAAATTTACATTTTATTGTAAAATTGTTAACGTTTTCGCCATTCAGTATTGCATCTTCAGACATTAATAATTAGATAGAAATATATTTTGAAAAAATACATTGCATTAAAATTGTAGTGAAGATTTTTACATAATATCAAAGTATAGATTGTTGATGTCAATATTAAAAATAAAACATTTAAAAACGGTAAAACACTCGTGTACCCATTAAAATAAAAATTTGAAATATGCAATTTAATTGAAATTATGTATCGATATCATATTACGTTAAAATAAATATACATGAATATTGTTAATCAAATGCGTATATCACTTGTATTACCTTTTAAACTATAATGTACATTTATAATTATATAATTTATATAATTTACTATTCTCCAAATTTAAAATACTATTTAAGTACAATTTAAGATTCACAGAATTCAAAACTTTCAGAAACGCTGCATTATACGATTTATTTGGTTTGCATTTATTGATAAGATAGTCATAAAACAATGTACTAATGTATTAAAACCAAAAACCTCACTGTCACCATTTTTAAATTGCATCGCGCGCGTTCGGTAGTATTTTTAAATATATCTGTCCAGTCGAGGCTTACTTATCAGCCCTTAATAAATACATTTATTCCCAGAATCGCGATTGACACTACAAAACGGAAATGTTTTCATTCCCTACTTACTGTTGCAGTTTTCAAACAGGAATCTTAATTTAACTTAGAAAGCTTACCTCAGTGGGAAGAGGTCCATCCTGGTTGTCCCCTGAGAATCGAACCAAGCTCTGGAATACACATACTCTCCATAAACCGCTATCTTTGCTTGCTTTAAATGAAACCAAATATCATAATGGCGGTCCAATACGTAATTTCCATTGCTGAAGACTGCGTTGTTTGGGCGTTGTTACGTTGACAGATGAACGCGAATTCCATAGAGATTGAAAAAATGGAACTAGCATCAGTGAGTAGAAGTTGTAGGCAGCGTATGTAGGTAAGGTAGTAAGAAAAAAATTGATAGTGCTTGGGTTGAGAACTTTCGACCTGATGTTAAACGCAGTCAACCGCCCCACAGTGTGTAATTTAGCGAGTCTAGCCAGCCAAAAATCATTTCTCGAAAACTAATCGCTCAATTTTCATAAAATGTAATATACCTTCAATTATTGAAGTGAATAAGTTTTTAATAATGAAAATGAAAATAGCAACTATTTTTACTGAAAATAAAAATAGTAATATTGTAAAAAAAAATTCGATTCGTGTGAAAAAAATAAATTAATGTTCATAATGTGGAATTAATGTTCATAATGTGGAATACCTTAAAATTGAAAGCGTAAGGCGAAGGAATATTGCTTCATATCTTACTCGTTCGGACGTCAGATGCATCCCCATCAGAATCTGTAGCCTATCCTCGCTGCTAGTCTCTCCTTCGACAGCACCGACTAATGGAGGCTTGGAGACAACTGCAGCACTACTATTGAAATCGACCGCAATTTCCTCTTCTTAATTTATTTAAGCTGGTGATGTAAGGGTCCAAAGAAATAAGTAGCCTGAGTAAAAGATCGGCATTTGTGTTTTTCTTGATGTTTTTCTTGCGAAGACTTCTCTGAAAAGTCTAATATAGTATTTGTTCCTCGTTTCCTGGGCTTCCTCAGATAGTTTGCCAGTAAGTATAATAGTGTCCTGTGACCTTCTGTCCATGAGCCAAGAGTTTGTGAAGGATTGTAGGCATATAATACTATTTGTGCAAGCATAAATATAATTCCCTTGTCTCCCTTGCATACATGTCAAATGCCCGTTCATCAGTATTGCGAAACCGCATGAAAAAGGTTTCTGATATATTATGTGTAAACGACTTATTAGACTTCCATCTATTCCCGTAATATATGCGAAAGTGGAAATCTCCCTGAAAAATATTCTTGCGATATTTGCATCCTTTTTATTGCGACTGCTTTGTTTTATCATGTCAACAAGGTAGTCCCCTTTCCTGCCTGAACCTATCCTATCTTCAATGTTTCGCAATAAGTAAAACTGTGGATCTAAATTAACTGTTACAAGATTTTGTATTTCCCTTAAATTTTTACATTGATTTGAGGTCAACTGTAGATCAGTAATCAAAGCAAGATCTTTTTTTTTTTGTCGCACGTTGAAGTAATGCAAGTGGAAGCTCTCCTACAATATTGGCCGCATCTCTTTTCCTAGAAGTTCTGAAATTCATATGGGCAACAGAAAGCTTTTCTTCTGGCGTTCTTTCTTTAAAATGTGGACTAGTTTTTTTTTTTTTTTTCCGTTTTGATCTTTCGCTAAGTCTCCGAAAAGTTTACGTGGACGTCCTCAAATGCTTGTACTGGCAGAATCAAATTGGAATTGTTTTGTAGTAGATGGAAAAGTATTATATATTTTATTTTCAGACTTTGCATCTTGGTTGAAACATAGCGCATTATATTTTAAGACATTTTTCTCATTTCTGCTGTATTTTTCCCACCGTAATCGAATTTTCGGGCATAGAAATTTAATTCATTTTTTATTGACTGTAAAATGTCTTCAGAGTAATCTTTGAGACCAAAATGTTCAATTATATTTGATAATTTCACTTTTATCTCGCTCTTATTCCACATCTGGAAAACAGCTCTCCTGATTAAGGAGCGCATAGTGTCTGAAAATAATTAATAGCTACTCTGTCTGCACCTGTTTGCAGAAAAAAATCACGACATCTTATTCAGAAAAGTATAATGAATATCTCTACAAACTTTTATCGAGGTGATAGACGGCTACAACTTTTAAAAGTCAACTCGAAATATATAATAAGGTAAAACTCAAACTCTTTGCACATGTTTATCCAGACACTTATTCTAGACAATAAGATAATAATTTTTGTCACGAAAATCAGCTTGTATGTAAGTATATACCTTGTTATAACATATCCACACTCTGTATTAGAAAAAATACTGTATTAACGTTACTACTTTCCACCATCCAAACACATACTTTGCGCCCGCCTCTGCTGCGTAAATGATCTTATCGAAGACATGCAACTTTCGCTCTGTTGTGAGCGTCCACTAACAGATGTAAGCATCTGTCTACACTTTGATAGTATACTTTGGAGTGTTATAAACACGTCTATATAAGAATTTAGCATTAAAGATAGGGTTTGAAATTGATTTTTGGCCGGCTAGCTGCTTGAAATTACACACTGTGCGGCCGCAAGGGGATTTAAATATTGTCGTTTTCATATTATTTTATATTTAAAGCGTATTTTTAAGTTTTCTGAAGAAATTCATATAACGTCCATTTTACGCTGCAGTTATTTATTCCTTTTATGTTACTTGATTTTTTTTCGATGAAGTAGACATTTCACAGAAAATTTCTAAATACACCAAAACAATGGGAATAATTAACACCATTATGAAACCTTCCCTAGTACAAAGGCATACTCGAATTCGCCTTTACAAGACGTACTTTGTTACGGCAGTGAGGCATGGACATTGAGGAAGAAAGACGAAAGCAGAATAACGGCTAATGAAATGAAATTTATGAGATATACAGCGGGATATACGAAGTGGGATCACAAACGCAATGAAGATGTAATGGAAGAATTACAACTAGAACCTGTAATTAATCACGTAAAACATTATCAGAACAACTGGATAAATCATCTGCATTGCATGCATAGAGATAGAATCCCAAAAGTCATGCTCCACTATCGTCCAAACGGGAAGAGATCTCTCGGTCGTCTAAAGAAGCGCTGGATTGAAAATCAACTGTGAGATCGTAACAGGCCATTTGGCCTAATACTTGAAGGGAACAAGAAGAAGATAAAAACCACAAATCTTTTCTTTTTCTGAGAATAATAATTTCAAAATTCTTTGGCTTAGAGATCTTCTTCCTCTTCTTTTATTAGTTTTAACTTCATTCTATACTCTGTTGGCTGCGTTTTCGTAATAGGAGATGAACCTTAATGTTGCGACTGTGCAGGTAAGAAAACAGTTCTTCCCACGGGTCCTGGTCAATTTCCGAACCTTATGTGAATTAAGTCCCTGATCTAGATAAATTGAGTCCAGGGTTTTCCAGGTATCACTCTGAAGTTTTGCTACCTGTATCAGACTATATTTGACTAAGAATTTTTTTAGAAATATAAAAGCGGAATATGTATGGTAAGACTTTCCTGTGTTAAATTTCAACGTACCTCGTTTACATGTTTCGACCTATTTATGGGTCATCTTCAGAACTGGTCGTTGTTGGTCTTGGCGCCACTTGTTCTGTTTCCTGTGAGGGTGTGTTTCTGTGGTATAGTGTAGAGTCAAAGACTGTGTGTGTTTTGAAGTTGTGTGTTGAGGATTTCGTTGTGGTGTGTTTTTGTGTGTCTGTATATTTCATATTGTTCTATTGTGTTTAGTTTCTGGCTTTTTGGTTGGATGTGTAGTATTTCCATGTCTGTGTTGATGTCTCTTTGGGTGTGGTTAGCATTTGTGATGTGTTCTACATATGTGGAGGTGTTTTGTAATTTTGTTATGGCTGTGATGTGTTCTTTGTAACGTGTTTGAAACGATCTGCCTGTCTGTCCTGTGACAATCAAATACATAGCACAAGAAAACTGATACAACCCTAACGTCGACCTGGTTGGCGAGTTGATATAGCGCTGGTCTTCTATGCCCAAGGTTGCGGGTTCGATCCCGGGCCAGGTCGATGGCATTTAAGTGTGCTTAAATGCGACAGGCTCATGTCAGTAGATTTACTGGCATGTAAAAGAACTCCTGCGGGACAAAATTCCGGCACATCCGGCGACGCTGATATAACCTCTGCAGTTGCGAGCGTCGTTAAATAAAACATAACATTTTTTACAACCCTAACATAATAGACAATATAATACGTAAGACAAAACATAATCACAAAAAACATAAGAATACAACACAAACACAAGAACAGAAAAAATACATCACACTAACATACGAAAACAAAAACACACACAAGGTTGCAACCTCATTCAAGAAATTAAATTATAACATCGCATACAGAACAAATAACACTCTACAAAAACATCTCAACGCACAAACAACACAAACAAACAAATACAACCACACAGGCGTATACAAACTCAAATGTAACACCTGCAACAACTTCTACATAGGACAGACAGGCAGATCGTTTCAAAAGCGTTACAAAGAACACATCACAGCCATAACAAAATTACAAAGCACCTCCACATATGTAGAACACATCACAAATGCTAACCACACCCACAGAGACATCAACACAGACATGGAAATACTACACATCCAACCAAAGAGCCAGTAACTAAACGCATTAGAACAATATGAAATATACAGATACACGAAAACACACCCCAACGAAATTCTCAACACACAACTCAACTTCAAAACACACACACACACACACTCTTTGACTCTACACTATACCACAGGAACACACCCTCACAGGAAACAGAACAAGTGCGCCAAGACCAACAATGACCAGTTCTGAAGATGACCCATAAATAGGTCGAAACCTGTAAACGAGGTACGTTGAAATTTAACACAGGAAAGTCTTACCATACATATTCCGAAGTGATACAGTGTTAAAAGTTGTGTAATCAAGATATATAATATAAATGCGTTAATATTTAAAGAAAAAAATATTAAATATTTGAATATTTTAATGAAGTGAACAACTTAAGCAATTATGCAAGAACGAGTAATCAAATACTGTATAAAACAAAATATTGAGGTCTCACTAACATCAAGGCGCTTCAGGTTTTTCTGTGTTCATGCGCTCTGTCTAGGGCTGGGGAAGGAGTGGTTCGGTTCGGAGCAGGTACTGTGACGTCAGTACTCGGGTGATCCTAGTACAGTACCGAGTACAAATTTGTGGCGGCAGATTTAAAATTTGGATAGATTAAGTCGATTTTAGAACCTAATTTGAAAGTAAAACGAAGCGTGTTTTAAAAGCTTTGTAGTAAAGCGTTTCGCTTTGTCAACTGACGAGAAAAAAAAATGCTTCTTTTCATTACAAAATGGCGGTTGCAAATTTTATTTGCGTGATTACAGGTATTTGCGGAGTTATTTTATATGAAAGGCCTATTTAACCTTTAGTGTTGTTATATATCACAGACGAAAGGAAAAAGAAGATAGAAAGAAACGGGCTCCATGTAGCGCTGCCTAAAGCCCTTAAGAATAACACACATCATTATTAATTATTACGGAAAGTGGATAAAATAATCAATAAAACGTGGAACCTTGAACTGAAGAACATAATGCTTATTTATTTTGTAACGTGACTAGCCTTCCATACAACCATGCTCTCTTTGGTGGAGAGTAATATTATTGATAAATTAAAGTACAGTAGAATCCCGATTATCTGCCACTCTATTAACCGATTGATGGATTAGCCGACTATCTTTCTCTTGGGTAGGTGTAAACTGCACACTTTGATCCGGAAACTGCACACCGCTTTTCGAGGGACCCACTAATCCTACCCGGATACTGCACACTGATTCACAAGGATTATACTAATCCTAGCCGGAAACTGCACACCGCTTTTCGAGGGACCCACTAATTCTACCCGGATACTGCACACTGATTCACAAGGATTACACTAATCCTACCCGGAAACTGCACATCGCTTTTCGAGGGACCCACTAATCCTACCCGGATACTGCACACTGATTCACAAGGATTATACTAATCCTACCCGGAAACTGCACAATTTACAAAATATGTTTCTTTTGCATTTGGCTGACTTACATTGAATCTTCGCTTACTTCCTTCTTTCATTGCTTTGCAGTTTAATATAAGTATCAGTTTGTGATTAAGGGTGTTTGAGAATAAGGTGCTTAGGAAAATATTTGGGCTAAGAGGGATGAAGTTACAGGAGAATGGAGAAAGTTACACAACACAGGACTGCACGCATTGTATTCTCCATCTGACATAAAATTAGGAATATTAAATCCAGACGTTTGAGATGGGCAGAGCATGTAGCACGTATGGGCGAATCCAGAAATTCATATAGAGTTTTAGTTGGGAAGCCGGAGGGAAAAAGACCTTTAGGGAGGCCGAGACGTAGATGGGAAGATAATATTAAAATAGATTTGAGGGAGGTGGGATATGATGATAGAGAATGGATTAATTTTGCTCAGGATAGCGACCAATGGCGGGCTTATGTGACAGCGGCAATGAACCTCCGGGTTCCTTAAAAGCCAGTAAGTAGTAAGTAGTATCAGTTTGTATGTCCACGAATTTATACAATGAGGACGACTGCTGTAAAAACTGACATTAAAATGCTTGTGAAATGATTCACAGCCATTTGTTGTGCGAGAGGTCGATGCAGCCATGGCTGCCCATACAGTGGAAGGGAAAACTGCATCTTCGGAGATGTACGTTCTAGTAAATAATCTGCAGATTTCTCAAGTCTTGTATCTATCGGCTCGTGACCAGAATATTGTACGAAATGGAAATATAAAAATTGGAAATTTATCTTTTGAAGAGGTGGAGAAGTTCAAATATCTGGGAGCAACAGTAACAAATATAAATGATACTCGGGAGGAAATTAAACAGAGAATAAATATGGGAAATGCCTGTTATTATTCGGTTGAGAAACTTTTATCATCCAGTCTGGTGTCAAAAAATCTGAAAGTTAGAATTTATAAAACAGTTATATTACACTGTACAGCATGAAAAATGCCCTTTACATGAAAACATGTGTTTCTTGTATATTTATGGCTGGAAATAATGAATCTGTACTCGGTTTTTGCCTAAGACGAACCATTTTCTAAAAAATCCAAAATTTAGTATTTTATGTATTTCCTCGATAATATTGCTATGTTTCCTTAATGTAAATTATTTTTCGAATATCCTGCTTCTTCTATCAAACATTTTCAGTGCAGGGATAGATTTAGACACATTTAGAAATATGTATCTATATCAGTCATTCACTGCCAGGTTGATCATACCATAATTCCAGCATTTTAAATGTAATTTTTTGTTTCCATTCACCACGTGATACTGCTCATTGAAAGTGCTGTTTGTGGAGTGCTGTTAAGTGTTTTAAGGCCTAAGGACACAGTGAACTACATTCAATGCATTATGTCTCGTAAATGTAAAAATAAGCCTGACTTATTTTGTTATGTGTGTGGCGAAGTTACACTCAAGACTCAACAATGTAGCTTGTCGCCATTGGTTAGAAAGGCATATGACTTGTACTTTGGATGCAGAGTTGGAGATCAGGATAAGTCTTGGGCTCCACATATATGCTGCAATTCATGCTCCAGGAATCTGAGAAAGTGGTTATAAGGAAAACGTAGCGCAATGAAATTTGGTGTACCTATGGTTTGACGCGAACCAAAAGACCACATAACGGATTGTTACTTTTGTTTGACAGATGTTAAGGGGTTCACGCCCAAATCCAAACACTGTATGCGGTATCCAAACATACCCTCCGCTATGCGACCAGTTTCTCATTCTGAAGACCTTCCTGTACCTACAGCTCCAGATAAATATACTCTTGATTCAGAGGAAGACACTTCAGATGCCCGATGCGGTCAAGATCCAGATTTTCAACCCTCTCCATCTATGACATGTGTACATCATGAAATAAAACAGGGAGAGCTTAACGATCTTGTACGGGACTTAAAACTCTCTCAAACAGATGCAGAATTACTGGGTTCTATGCTACAAGGTTGGAATCTGCTAGATAAAGATGTAAAAAATGACTTCATTTAGAAGACGACAAAGCAATTTTGGGCACTATTTTGCGGAGAAAGAAGGCATTATTTATTGCTGTGATGTGAATGGGTTATTTCAGGCATTGGGACATGAACACATTGTAGGAGACTGGCGCCTGTTTATTGACTCTTCCAAATGTAGTCTAAAGGCAGTACTCCTCCATATAGGCAATGTTTTTCCTTCTGTTCCTATAGCATATATTGCTGTAAATACCAAGGAAACATATGAGGTAATGAGTGCTATATTGAAATTAATTGACTACTCTACATTCAAATGGCACATTTGCGGAGACTTAAAAGTTATTGGGATATTAACAGGCATGCAACAAGGATACACTAAATTCTGCTGCTTCCTATGTGAATGGGATAGTTGTGACAGAAAAAGTCACTACATCCGTAAACAGTGGCCTCCACGACAAAACTACATTCCTGGCACCAAAAACATATCTCATGAACCACTTGTGAATCCGCAATATGTCTTTCTTCCACCATTGCACATTAAACTTGGTTTAATGAAAATTTTTGTAAAAGCGCTGGACAGAGAAGGGTTAGCCTTCTTGTATCTCAGAAACAAATTCAAAAGTTTAAGTGAGGTAAAGGTAAAAGAAGGGGTTTTTATTGGCCCACAAATTAAATCAGTCATGCACGACGAGACTTTGAAAATAAACTATCAGAAGGAAAAAAAGCAGCCTGGCAGGCATTTAAATCAGTATGTTCAAGTTTCCTTGGAAACGAGAAAGCTGAAAACTATGAAGATCTTGTTCGTGACATGGTGAAATGCTTTCGTGTTATAGGCTGCAATATGTCTTTAAAACTACACTTTTTGGACTCGCATCTAGATTTTTTCCCTCAAAACCTGGGTGCAGTTAGTGTTGAGCAAGGCGAAAGCTTCCACCAGGACATTGCTATGTTTGAAAAGCGCTTCAGTGGACGATGGAATGGAAGTATGCTAGCTGAATATTGTTCATCTACTATCAGGGATACTCCACCAGATGCCTACAAGCGGAAACGGCCAAAAAAATCATTTTAGTGTATGTGTTTTCCGTAATGAGTGTCACTGTTAATTTTCTCTCTGACCAATTTGTATAAATATGAAAAGCGGGTCTCCTAAGAAAACGGTACGTGATGGACCATTTTGGTTTTCAGATATGAATCAAGCACCTTTTGTTTATACAGAATCACATACTTTCATCTAAAGGGCAGACACAAAGTTCAAATTTGTTGTACGGTGTTATCGGTTGTTCTTTATGGTTGTGAAACTTGGACTCTCACTTTGAGAGAGAAACAGAGACTACGGGTGTTTGAGAATAAGATTCTTAGGAAAATATCTGGGGCTAAGAGGGATGAAGTTACAGGAGAATGGAGAAAGTTACAGAACACAGAACTGCACAGAACTGTCTTCACCTGACATAATTAGGAACATTAAATCCAGACGTTTGAGATGGGCAGGGCATGCAGCAAGTATGGGCGAATCCAGAAATGCATATAGAGTGTTAGTTGGGAGGCCGGAGGGAAAAAGATCTTTAGGGAGGCCGAGACGTAGATGGGAAAATAATATTAAAATGGATTTGAGGGAGGTGGGATGTGATGATAGAGAATGGATTAATTTTGCTCAGGATAGGGACCAATGGCGGGCTTATGTGAGGGCGGCAATGAACCTCCGGGTTCCTTAAAAGCCAGTAAGTAAGTAAGTAAGTAAGTATCTATCGGTTTTAACTCAGCCAGTTCCATAGCGAAGGAATCCCCGACTACCTCTGGATTCAAATACATTATTCCAAAAACCATCCTGAGCTAATGTCCTATCTCGCTGTCTTCTTTGTACTCCTTCGTCAGTCACACTGTATTTTACGCCACCATGCTTGCGCAAGATGGAAGCTGCAATCTACAAGTATTTTATAATAGTGACGCATTCCCAAGTTTTCACCACTGCAACATGTATAGCTAGTTCAAACCCTATATTAGCCTACATTAGATGGAGTGAAGCTCATGTTGCACGCTGCACATTTATTTATAATTACCTGCAATAGCTTTTCATACGTTTGAACACTTTCATTAGGTAAACTACAAAAAAAATCAAAGGGACATACTGATCATTCTTTGGGCAGGGCACAGTTGCGCCCTACGGTCAGATAAAATGCAGCAGATAAAAAGGGTCCCTATTTTGTGGGCATAGTTGCGCCCCGATGACACTACGGAAACTCGAGCCTCGTAATCAACCAACCTTATTGATTTCTTATGCGATTTAATATTAATTATCGATACCGTTAAAATGAACGGCAATATTTTATTAACTGTTTTCCTACTGTTCATGCAGTGATTATCGACAGCCTACCGTTAAAATGAACACCATGAAGTTGGCAGTACTTTATTAACTGTTTTTCTACTGTTTATGCAGTGATTATCAATAGTCTACTGTGAAAATGGACACCATGAGGTTGGCAGTACTTTATTAACTGACGTATTGAAAATGAGTGAGCCGTTGGAATATGGGGTCTTAGCTGTCTTGACATTTTATTAGTGATTTTCACACAGTCTGTGGCGTATACTGAGGTTGATTTAAAATAAATGTTAAGTTTAGTGAAAAGGGTAAAGAGTTAATAATTCACAATCGTTCAAAGTTTCAATTTTCGAAACCCTGTACCGTAGGGTTAAGATATCGATGTACAAACAAAAAATGCAGTTCATTTATTGTGTGTGATCGATAAAAAAGTGTTATTTTAAGTAGTAAAATTGATGATATGCTAGGCCTACCTAATTCCAATGTCGCTATCACTGTAATATTTGTAAGTAATTTGTTTATATTATGACAATCACTTTCGTGTGCATTATGCCCATCGGGGCGCAACTATGCTATGTCCATTCTGCTACCTGGTTTCTTCGGGGCGCAATTATGCCATGTCCATTCTGCTACCTGGTTTCTTCGGGGCGCAATTATGCCATGCCAAAGCCTCCCAATTGACCGCTGGGCGCAACTATGCCATACCGCATTCTTTACGCCGTGAATTGTAAACATTTGGTATGAAAACTGAAGTCAATAACGAAAAGTTCCACCATCTATATTGTATCAAGTCCACATAAATAGATAGGTCAGTTAAACACAATTATTCCACTGTTTTTGTCATTGAAAAGAACGAAATCTTCGCCTCGGTTAGTAATAAAGTTTAAATGAGTCCGTCTGTCATGAACTTCAGGTTGCGATTTAGGTAGAACAGGCTGAAATTTTCTCCGCGATCTGTATAAGTTATCTTTTATTCGAGATATATCACGCACTTTCAGGTTTTCTGTAGACAAGATTTGACAAATAGCATGAAATGTTTTATGGCTTACTATTAACATCATCGATGGCTTTTCTTTTCGTAGCTGCATTACTTATTTGGCGATTTTCATGTTGTTCAGCAAGATATAAGCTAAATTTTCGCATTGCATTTTCTAACACAACACCTCCACATTACTTAAAACTTTTTCAATTCCTTGGCTTTATAAAATTTATAGTCCTCATATACCAACACTAAATTTTCCCCGTTCACTTTCAGATGTAAACAAACGATTCATTTCGAACAAAATTAAAACAGTTTAGTTATTAAAACTATGATTAGTATCGGCAAAGCAGGTAGAAAACATTTTGGTGTGCAGTTTCTATGTGACTATAATCTAGGTAGAAAATGTTGGTGTGCAGTTCCTATGAGCGTATTCCGAATCTCACCGGTGAGCAATCCGATTGCATCACGGTGTTCCGAATTCTACCGATGACGTCATTGATGCTCCACCGGTGTCATCAACATGCAGAGGTGGCGGCAGTCTCCATCAGCCGCCATCAGTGAATCTGATTGGTTCTTGTATAGGGCGGGAATTAGCAGACGAATGACATCGTGCACTGTTGTGTCATGGCGGTGTGTTCTGCTTTAGTTCTGCTGTATTGTTCGCTTTAGAATATGCCATTAGGAAAGTTCAGGATAACAGGCAGGATTTGGAATTGAACGGGTTACATCAGCTTCTTGTCTATGCGGATGACGTGAATATGTTAGGAGAAAATCCACAAGCGATTAGGGAAAACACGGGAATTTTACTGGAAGCAAGTAAAGCGATCGGTTTGGAAGTAAATCCCGAAAAGACAAAGTATATGATTATGTCTCGTGACCAGAATATTGTACGAAACGGAAATATAAAAATTGGAGATTTATCCTTCGAAGGGGTGGAAAAATTCAAATATCTTGAAGCAACATAACAAATATAAATGACACTCGGGAGGAAATTAAACGCAGATTAAATATGGGAAATGCGTGTTATTATTCGGTTGAGAAGCTTTTATCATCTAGTCTGCTGTCAAAAAATCTGAAAGTTAGAAATTATAAAACAGTTATATTACCTGTTGTTCTGTATGGTTGTGAAACTTGGACTCTCACTCTGAGAGAGGAACATACTGTAGGTTAAGGGTGTCTGAGAATAAGGTGCTTAGGAAAATATTTGGGGCTAAGCGGGATGAAGTTACAGGAGAATGGAGAAAGTTACACAACGCAGAACTGCACGCATTGTATTCTTCACCTGACATAATTAGGAACATTAAATCCAGACGTTTGAGATGGGCAGGGCATGTAGGCCGTATGGGCGAATTCAGAAATGCATATAGAGTGTTAGTTGGGAGACCGGAGGAAAAAAGACCTTTAGGGAAGCCGAGACGTAGATGGGAAGATAATATTAAAATGGATTTGAGGGAGGTGGGATATGATGATAGAGACTGGATTAATCTTGCACAGGATAGGGACCGATGGCGGGCTTATGTGAGGGCGGCAATGAACCTTCGGGTTCCTTAAAAGCCATTTGTAAGTAAGTAAGTAAGTATTGTTTGTAATGAGCACAACGTAAAAACATATGTTAATGGCTTATGAGCGAAAATGTCGACGGACCAGTTATTACTACCGGTTCAAGAAATAAGTTGTTTATGATCTTTTTTCTTTGAACGAGATGGCAGTACGGAAATTTCGCAAAATTTTGCTAGCGTAGCACAGATAACAACTTACACAGTCGCCATGACAGCCATCGATCCTTCCAGCAGTTTTGTTCCTATTCCTCTGCAGCGTGACGTCGTTGTTGTCCACCGGTCCGGTGAGATTCGGAATATGCTATATGTTACCGAAATCCAGGTAGCAAATTTTGGTGTGCAGATTCCGACGCCCGTTTCTCTTGCCTCCTCCTCTCTCTCTCTCTCTCTCTCTCTCTCTCTCTCTTTTGCTACGGAAATATATGAAGTAGGTACTGCACATTATATTAGCACATTTTTTTCTAGAGAGTGTTACTAAAGACATTTACTCTTACACAGTGCAGTCTACTGTTCGAGTTGTACTTCATAGACCCCATAACTTATAGCTTATATGAATTATTTTTCACGGATATGGAAAGAAATCACGTTATTTTATTTTACTGTATTTTAAATCCACCACCAACAGAAGCAGGCTTCCAATTACAGGCGGCTTACGTAGATATATACACAAAATACATGATAAGACAAAAAACAATAAAACAAACAACACAAACGAAAGAAAATACATAATAGTAATAGATGTTAGAATATAATATTACAGTTAATATAGTGCCAAATGTCAATATAATTATGCAAAATTATTTAAAAACTAGAGTAAAAACATTATAATACACTTCTTCATAATTTAAATATCTAAGGAAATACAATTCTTTTTAATATTGTATGGAAATTTTCAATTGTTAAACTGAAATCTAATTGAGAATCACAGTTTAAAGACAGAGAGTTGTAAGTATTACACATAACAAACAATTGAGAGTTCTTGAAGAAAACAGTTCTAGAAATATGAATAACAAAAGGTTGCCTATGACGTAATTCTGTTCTTTTTACATTGAACTGAAGGAATTTAAGAAAATCACAGTTATTCAATATACCGTTAACAGTCTTATAGAGTAAAATTTGGCTATTTATTAATCGTCGAGATTTTAAAGTTTTATAATTAAATTAAAAAAGGAACTGATTATATGAAATTTGCTTGTCATAAGACGACACGTGATGTTTTTCAAAATATAAATAACGTAAAAATCTTTTCTGTATCCTTTCTATTTGCATCTGATGGGACTGGAACTGAGGTGACTATATTACAGACGCATACTCTAGCTTACTTCTAACTAAAGTTTTATATAGAGTATCAATAGTATTTATATTTTTAATTCTTTTGTATTTCTGATTATACATCCTAATTTTCTATATGCATCAATTACCACGCGATTTAAGTGCATTTTAAAACATAAGTTGTGTGTAAAATAAATACCCAAATCCTTAAATGATTCTACTCTAGGTAACTTCGCACCATTAATTTCATACGAATTTTGAGCAACTAAGTATAGAAAAATGTGTACATCATTAATTTGTTTGGGGAAGGAGAAACTATGGTTCATCTTGCATCAGAATACGAGAGTTACAACTGTGTGCAATTTAATATAAGTTAAGGATAAGTGTATAAAATATGTAAGTCTTCAACACGAGACCTCCACTATTCCTATAGCCATTACAATGAATTTTCTTGCCCCTTAAAACTCGTTGTTGACAACCTGACTTAAATTAGTGAACTTGTGATCCTCTCCCCCGCGTGTTAAATACAAGATCATGGCGGAAAATACGAAAGTGAAAGTATTATTTACTAAATTTACGAAAATATTTTATGGTACGGATTATCCGATTTTTTCGATTAACCGTTCAGCTCACCCCCTTGATTACCATGGATAATAGAGGTTCTACTGTAATTAGGTAACATAAATAATAGAAATAAATACAAATAAAATGATAACTCATAAGGTAACATAAATCCAATAAGGTCAACACGAATAGAAATTATAACGCACTTCCTTCTTTAACATAGGCCTACTCGTATTTCACTATTAATCAAACACTCTAGTATAATAATATTAATAATAATAATAATATTATTACTATTATTATTTTTATTATTAATACTTACTTATGGCTTTTAAGGAACCCGGAGGGTCATTGCCGCGCTCACATAAGTCCGCCATCGGTCTATATCATGAACAAAATTAATCCACTCTCTACAATAATATCCCACCTCCCTCAAATCCATTTTAATATTACGTCTCGGCTTCCCCAAAGGTCTTATTTCCTCTGGCCTCCCAACTAACACTCTATATGCATTTCTGGATTCGCCCATACATGCGGCGGTTCCTCAATACGTGCTACCGTGCTGTAGCACGCTTCTAAAATCTGGTAAATAATTCAATAATAAAATTACTTTCGTTTTCGAAAACTGTACTTCTGTTTAAATGACCCTCATTCTTTTGTAAACGATATAGTGGGGTCAGCGAGGCCGGCCTGCAAGTTTGCATTTTATACACTGTGATGTTGTTCGGCTGCACATTAGCGCATTCCGCACACATAGCTAGTAACTAACTACGTGCTAACTAAAACTGAGCACGTGGAGAATGCTGTTTTAACATTGCGTTTCCCCTCACGTCTTTAACCCCCAGCCAACTGCTGCTACATGTGAGAACCGAACTCTGGCGTGCTCTTTGAAGAGTAGCGCGGTTAGTGGCAGTGTTGCCAGGTCTCCGGAAATTTCCGGAGATCTTCGGAATTTTTTAACTTCCCGTAAAAATAGGAAATAATGTTGTAATCTTCGGATTTTTTAATGTAGGAAATTATTTACTTTTTTAAAAAAATCAATCTCTGGCATACATTAAAACTGATAGATGAACATTATATAGTTAAAGTTTTGTTATTATTTTATAACTTGACTATTAAAGTTTCCCTAAATATAAAATATGTAACACGTAAAAATGAACATATCTGGTCTGGAAAAACATCAATGAGGAGAAGAAGGTGGTAACTACTAATCAAATTGGTGATTAAAAAAATTAAAGTAGAAATCTTTTTATTATAGGTTCATGTATTGTAATAGAAGGTTATAATAACATTTTATGTGATTTTCGAAAGTGCCTCCGGAAATTGTGGATAAATCTCCGGATTTTTGTCATTACAACCTCCGGAAATATTTTTTAAAGGTCTGACAACACTGGTTAGTGGTGTTATAAGCGGTTTCAGAATAAGAACGCGTATGGGCTAAGCCAATACAGTGCTCGCTGCTGTACAGCGTTGGCACATGTGAAAGACAGAGTCAGCAGATACGTGTGACAAGGACGGAAAATATCCGCTAGCGGAGGGAGAGTCTTGTTTCCATCATTGTGTCTTATGTTTAAATACTCTTACTAAAGTCATTTTTATTCCAATTTTCATTATTTAGTCTCTTTAAAAATCGGTAGATCTTGGAATCACTAGCTTGCGAAATAAAGCGACAGATATGTAAAAACGTAGTGTACTTTGTTGCTCGTAATGAGAGAGAAAAAATTAAGATTGTATTACACTGCCTGGCATGTGGATATTCTCGCCTGAAAAACTGTAAGCGAGAAAGTGCATTCAAATGTCCAAACCTCCTTGCACAGCAGTCATGAATTTACTCTTCATTTCTCCAAAAGGGAACAGAACGTTACAGTAAGCGTATTTTTGTAAGGGCGGACTATGTAAGCATACCTTTAAATACATAATTTATTACTCATATTGAAAATGAAGATTCTTTACCTCGTTTCTGTTAAAATTAAGCATAGGCCTACCTATCTAGTTTAATTTAATTTAATTTCTAGCTTACACCTACCTAGAGGTCCATGGTTCTATATTTTATCACTGTGGTCTATGGCAATATAAGTATAATTCAGTATGTAAACAAGTGAATGTAAAACCGCAACCCAATAATACCGTATTGGAAATATTGACGGTAAACATTCTATAGCCTATTAAGTAAAAGTGTACACTGTATAGAATAAAATAAATGCATCGTAACTCAAAGTTTTTAATATGCCAATTGAATTTTGGAATTATAAAATCTCCTCGGCCCTAGCATGGCAATATATATTTTATGAGTGAAATGTGCAGTGGCGCAACAACGTAGTTTGTTTGGGGGGAGATGTAAGAATTCTGCCATGTGCAATTTTCATGACAATTCTTTCCATCATTGTGATGGGAGGGGATTTATAATGCTATGTTTATAAAGTTTATAGTAAACAATAAAGAAAAATAAATTTAAAACATGATTTTTACCTCATATTTTTACCTCCTTGGCACTTCTGATAAATAATAGTTTTAGTAATTGTGACTGTAATCGTGTAATCAATTACAAAATGTCCACTTCTGATAAGAACAAAGTGAAGATTACACAGAATATATACAGTAAACATATTACTGTATGTTTTTACCGTTCTCTTCCATTTGTCGTTTTTATTGTGATCTTGAAATAATTTACCGACAGACCGCTTCATAACAACAGCTTAATGTTAATAATACTTCGATCGATAAATAGAAAAAACCAAAACCTAGCACTTATAAAAACTCAGCTGCTGGTCTGATATTAAAAATCGGTTAGCTTTTTCTTATTATTATTTGTCTTATTTTTAATAGTATGACTGTTACAATAGTTCTTGTGTAAAATGTTCAATAAATAACCATATTTACTTTAATGGTCAATATTTCGAAAACAGGTGTCTGTCGCTTAGTCTCTTATTGCGTAACTCCGTCCAATTCATTGTTGTGATGTATTGAACAGACAAAAAGAACATTAACTTCGTGCCACTGCCTCAATGCAATAGTTCGAATTTTGTTATTTTTGTTACTATAGTAAAATGACTTTCAAGTTCTTCTATGTCGAGTAACGGTCAACGCGTCTGGCCGCGAAACCAGGTGGCCCGGGTTCGAATCCCGGTCGGGGCAAGTTATCTGGTTGAGGTTTTTTCCGGAGTTTTCCCTCAACCCAATACGAGCAAATGCTGGGTAACTTTCGGTGCTGGACCCCGGACTCATTTCACCGGCATTATCACCTTCATTTCATTCAGACGCTAAATAACCTAGATGTTGATAGAGCGTCGTAAAATAACCCAATAAAATAAAAAAAAATTTCTATGTCATTAAAATAAAATAAAAATTATAAACTTTAAATTTTGGCCACAAAGAAAGGTAAAAACTATACTATAAAGCTTTCTAATATTTTAGGAGTGTAGAAATTGTATTATTTACATCTCTAATTTTTTGGGGGTAAATCTTACCCTCTCACCACCCCCATAGTTGTGCCACTGGAAATGTAATTAATTATTGTTTCATCTTAAAAGGTTCCATTGTTCTTAAGGGAGCTTGTCAATACTCTTTCTTATAATTAATAATTGAAAAAGGGAGGAGGGTGTTGATCTTTACAATATCAACCAATTACCTCATACTTTTTGCGATATTTCTTCTTACGCTGTGTGTAATATTACGGTGGAAAGTATAAATTCTACCATAGCCTACCTTCGACTGTGAGTGTAGAATTTTCCTTTTGCGTGTAGCATACGAAACACTAGATCCACTTGAATCCTTTCAAGAGACATTGCTACTATTATTGTTCAATAAAGGTTCTTCAGTACGCACAGGAAATAGTCCACGTCTGAATTTCAAAAGAAACAAATCGATCTCTGTTTACAGGGAGAGACTTCACAGCATATTACCAGTTTAAGCGATAACATGCGAACCAGGTGACGTACGAATTCCGTTCTTGTACCGTCAGATTCAGATTTCGAAGCTCTATCGAATGATACAGCTTAAAATACAATCCTGGGTATAACTATTGTGTGCGCAAGAAAGAAAGAAATACGCGACACTTCAGCGAGGCTTCGCGACGATTTAACTGGGCAACACCGCCTCACTAGCATTGGCTAGTCGACATAGACCGGCGTCAACTAGCTCCGCCTTATATGCCTTCTTATTCTGAAAGCGCTCCTAGTACAGCAGGTGTTGGAAAACAGTGTGATTTCGTTATTGTAAATAGTGACTGTTACAGAACAATCTGGTAAATTAGCGAATGTGTAATGTGAAATATTAAATCTGTGTAAAAGCATTAGTGAGAGCTGCTCAACGTGCGAATATTTGACATGAATTCCGTTGAATCTTCATTAAAGAAACCGTTCTCTTCTAGAACGTTAGAGGAGAGGGTTGAAGTTAAGAATTTAGGTAGACCCACGCCTTACTTAACCATTGTTCAGCAAGCGATAGTAAATCTCGTTCTTATAATAGACAATTTAAAAGAGAAATATACGAACGATATGAATGGTTGTGTGGATGTGAAATTCGAAACGCTTTATTTTGTTTCCCTTGCTTACTGTTTGGGAGTACTGATTCCTGGTCGAGGGGTGGAGTGAAGGATCTTGGACACTTGTATGAATATGCTAAGAAACATTCACAGAGTAAGAAGCACATCAATAATGCCGTCGATCTCAGTGCCCTAGGCAGAGTCAACATTGCAGTTAGGCTTAGTCGCGCATACCAGGAATCCATAGAGAAGCATAATCAACAAGTAAAGGGTGCGTCAGAAAGAACATATGGATTTCAAACTATCGATACGCAACGAGGAGAGAGATATAGTGAGGGGGACCACGACTGTTGGGTCAACCATAGAATGCAGTTTCAGTTGAGAATATGGTGTTGGTCTGGTGTACAACGTGCTTTCATCGTAGAGACATTTTTGAAAAATGAAGAGTCTGTGATCGCCACTCAGGACTCATTTCGACATAGGATTTCACGCTAGGATTCCAACTCTGAATACAATTTTGCGGTGGGTGGCATCATTTCGTATCACAGGTTCAACATTAAAGAAGAAATCACCCGGACGAAATTCTATTGCACTGAGATTGTCCGAGGCTACGGTAAGATCTCGCGCCCTGCGACTTCTTTCTTTGGGACCATTTGAAGGCGTAAGTTTGTAAACATCGATCACATACACTGGACGAACTGAAGACAGCGATTCGTGAAGAAATCGTGGCAATTGCACCAGCTATGACTGTGAAAGTGATGGCGAACATCAGAAAACGCCTCGATGCCTGTATTGAAAGCCAAGGACATCATATGGATAATGTTGTTTTCCATAAATAAACTGCATGTATTGGTGAATATGTTGATAACAATCAATTTTTGATTTGATGAATCTTTACAATTTTCTTGCCATGTGAAATCCATCCGTTCTTTCTGACGCACCCTGTAGAAAGAAATAGATATATTTTATCTATAATTATAGATTGCATAAAGTTCTGTGGTGTTTTTGAACTGGCATTGCGCGGCCACGATGAAACAGAAAGTTCCGAAAATCCGGGAATATTTCGTGGTCTTGTTGACTTAGTCGGTAGCATTGACAGTGCTGTGAAGGAACACATGGGGAGCAGTACTGTATTCAAAGGCACCTCTAAAATTATTCACAACGAGCTGTTGGAATGCATGTTAGAAGTGTGTCATGACAAAATCAAGAAATAACTGCATCAATCTGACTTCATAGCTCTCATGGCAGATGACACTACAGACGTTTCTGAGCATTTACAAACAGTTTTAGTGTTCAGATACGAACTCGAAGGAAAAGTATACGAGCGATTTTGGGTTTTTTCAATCCTGAAGGCCAAGGAGCCACAAAAATTTCTGAATGCATCCTTAAGGAATTAGAAGTTTTTGACACCGATGCCGCCCGTAATAAAATAATTGCTCAGACATATGATGGAGCATCAGTTATGCGGGGTTTAGTTAATGGGGTACAGTCCAAAATAAAAGAACATTTTCCTTTGGCACATTATGTCTACTGTTACGCTCACCAATCCAACTTGATAATGGAAAGAGCTGCGTCACAAAACCAGTCGGCAAGAATATTTTTTTGCAATCTCTCTGCATTCCCAGCTTTTTTCTCACGGTCGCCACAACGTGTAGCTGCATTAGAAAATGTGACATCGCGACGCATGAGGTAGTTCGGCTACTAGGTGGAATTTCAAGTCGAGAACCGTCAATTCTGTGTATGAGAATTTGGAACCATTGAAAGGGTGTTTTTCTGAGCTAGAAAAATCCTACTCCAAGAACACAGTTCATGAAGCCTAAGCTCTTCGCCGTAATTTAGAAGATAGTGAATTTCTGTTCTGGTTGCAGTTCTTCCATAAAGTTATGTACCATGTCGATATTCTCTACAACCAAATTCAGTCTAGGCAAATCGACACCTTAAAAGTAAAACATAATGTAAAAAATTTTATCACTGCAGTTGAACATGTTCGAAATGAAGTGAATGACATCATGACGGGAAAAACGGATAGTGAAAGCAAGCGTCGACGAATTGAATCATGCCGTGTACCGGATGCAAAGGAAGTCTGTGATCGCATTACTACAGAAACACGCGATCGTTTTGAGAAAACAAGTCATCTTGATGCAGCAAACCTTCTGGATTCTGCGAACTTCGAAGAATTTTCTAAGAAATTTCCTCAAGATATCCTTAATCTGACAGTAGAGAACTACCCTATGTTAAACAAGGAAATACTACACACCGAACTCTCTGTGCTGTATGAAAGACCAGACTTTAAGAATATTGATGGCGCCGTCCCTCTTCTTCAGCTTATTTATAGTAGCAATCTTCAGAATACATTTAGCGAAATCACAAACCTCCTTAAAATAATAGTGACAATACCCATGAAAACAGCCGAACCCGAAAGATGTTTTTCAACTTTAAACAGGATTAAAACTTTTGTCAGAAATTCTATGCACCAAAAACGGTTAACAGCTCTTGCTATGCTTTCAATAGAGAAAAAACTTATTAATAATATGGGAGATTTCAATACCAAAGTGATAGAAAAGTTTGCCAGCAAAGAAAGCCGGAGAATGGAGTTTAACTTTCGCCTTTGATGGGTAAGTCAATAATAATTATTTTTGTAGCACGCTAGTTTACTAAGTTCACGAGCCGCCACTGCTTTTAGTATAGCGCATTAAATCGCTAGAACAGAGTTACTCAACAGTTCTACTCGCTCCGTCTCCAGCTCTAGCTCCGTCGGCGTTAGTTCCACTTTCAAGCGCTAGATGTTAGTGTAATCGAGCACAGCCAAAAGTTCCTCAATAATTGAATATACGAGTTGAGACACAGGATCCAAACATCGCCTACCTTGTTGCATAATCCAATAAAGGCTTTGCTTTGAAGAAATTCAAGTTCACAGCTTTTCCTTATTTCTTAGTGATAACCTAACTGTTATAACTTAATGTTTATGCTCGACCATGCCGAAATGTAGTAATTATACACCTGGTAGCGTCCTTTAATGCATGTCATTAAATTACACCTATTCATTAAAGTTCAGGTTTTCGATTATTCTCGGATATGCAATCGAAAGACAACTATCGAAAGGTCACGGAGGCTGGAAATCCAATACTGTCGCAGAAGGTTATGTTCTGTTACTATAATAATTAGCTTTAATTGTAAATAATATTCAAATAAATTCAATTTGTCATCTCGTTTTTCAATGTCGAATTCAATTTCAAGGTTATATCAGGACTAATGCTCATCTTACTATTATCAAGGTCGTCGATATTCGTTTCCCGGAAAAAATCAATACTTTCGCGTCTGCGCACATCTTACAATTCATGAGGTAGGCTATTGCATTCACTCACATAACAATAACATCAATACTTACGAATAATTTCAAGTTAGAAATATGGTCGAGCATAAAAAGTCGTATGAAACTTGCCTATAATGATAATTAAGACGCTCGTATGAAAATTATGAAACTCGCTTGCGCGCGTTTCATAAACATCCTCGCGTCTTAATTAGTATCATTATAGGCTCGTTGCATAATGTACTATTATGTTTTACATATAACACTGCGTAACAAATTTTAACCTCTTTTTGCTCTGGGCATGTGATACATGTTTTCTATATAATTTGAGCCTTCTGAATACGAATATGCAATAAAAAGCAGTTATCGGTTACGATTTTTGAGAAATTTTGGAATTTATATCTATTCAAAATATTGTCTTATATAATGACAATCAGAAGATTACAGATTTCTTTTTCTGCATTTTCTTTCATACGGGCATCAGGTAAATCACGAGATAAAGTTTAACAATACTTTTCTAGCATATTGGTAGGCCTACTCCACTGTCTTGGTATCTTTTTTCCATAGTTGAAATGTCTTGATGAAAGCGCTCAACATGCTCATCACTGAAATCGTCACAATTCTCGGGAAAAAAGTCAAGATGGGAGTGAAAGATGTGAATTTTCAGGCATATGTTACAACCCATAGTTTCATACGCCAACAGTAAATTTTGCACTAGTTCTGCATAGTTCTCACTACTACGGTTACCCAGAGAATTTAATATAACCTCCTTGAATGCAATCCAGGCGGCTTTCTCTTTTCCTTCCAACAAAGATTCGAAGTGATTGTCCATTATTTCTCTAATTTGTGGTCCATTGAAAACTCCCTCTTTTATTTTCGACTCACTAATAGCAGGAAATTTTTCCTGGATATGTTTAAATGCTTCAGTTTTATGATTCATCCCTTTAACAAAATTCTTTATTAACCCTAACTTAATGTGTGAAGGGAGTAAAATTACTTTACTTTGAGGTACAAGGGGTTGATGTATAATATATTTCTTCCCTGGCTCTAATCCCATTTCAGTTTGGTTGATAGGCCTTCCCCTCTACTCACACTCTTTACCATCCCTGAAGGGGAATGTGCTACTATACATCTTACTGACGTTCGACTAATTGACTTCGAACATAGTGAAAATTCTTATTATTGAAAATGTTTACCGGTAATCTATATTTCGAAAGCCTATACTAAGCGTTTGTATTTCATTTTATTGTTGTTTTTATCAACTGGCACATTAAAGAGCTACTGACAGGAGAAGATAAATGTTTTCTTCACAGCTAGTTCGTACTCTAGCATACACAATGGGACAATCTGCACTGTGTCGCTGCCTCCGACTTCATAATACAAACTAACATTCCTTAATTTAATTAATTATTAGTTGAAAATATTGTAATAACGAAACTAAAATATACTCAAACACGTAATTGTCAAACATCTGTGTCGTATTTTATATTCACTTAAGTACCTTATTTAATATTTTATTTTCTTGTGTGTAAAGTTAAAAGGTATAAGAGGTATAGTCCTACCATCGGATCTGTGCCCCCGTAAGATATGCGAACTGAACCTTAATTCCTTTTCAGCCTCGGTAATTCATTTCTCTCCCTGTATTCCTATTTCTCTCTTTTCTACCCCTCTCCCTTTCTCTCCCCCACTACTCACAATTTTGAGCCTTCTTGCGGGACAGTTTATTTGCACTTGCAGTCCAGTGTTGTCAACTCAACATGAATACTGTAGCATGGAGTGGTGAAAGAAATATTATTAAGCAAGTGATAGCATTTTGCGTAAGTCAATCAGCGTCATCAGACCTACTTAAATTAAATTATGAATAAGTAATAATTAACCTTACAGTATTATAAGCAATATTCAAGAGATATGATACTGTTTGACGGAAGTTTGGCAACATCCCTATTCGGCAAGGTTCTTGGCCTGCTATTTGATGTAGTGGGAGAGAAACGGGTGAAATGGGGTGAGAAGAGGCGTTAACTTTTCCAAGAACGACGACAGCGCTGAAGGGGCATAGATTCGATGGTCCGACAATAACAGCTACCGTAGTGTTTGTTACTCACGAACTCAGGGCTAGTAGAAGGGGAAAGAAATGCCTTCGCATCCTCTCAACTTGTATGAAATGTCGTTTAGTGATTGTCGTTTTATTTTATCATGCTTATCTCGAGCGTGACTGTCCCATTCGCACAGAAAACAGCAAAATTTTGTGTAGGCTAGCCTAATTGCATTCCAAAAAGCAATGCTATAACTTTCAAATCCGCACATATAAACTATTCGTAATTTGAATATTACCATTAAAGCACACTTTAAAGAAATACACGTCTTAACAAAGAATACTAACACCACGGAAATCTCCTGGTAAACTGAAGCGGTTTCATATAGTGAATCTGTGTCTTCCCCTCCCAATAAAAGAATTTCCGCTTTTAAAAGTCGCATTTCTTAAGGTGGTCTGTTGCAAAATATAAACTACAGTAATGGCATTAAAGCTCACAGTAACAGAAATGCACAGCTCAAGTAAAATCAGGTAAACTCAAGCGAATTCATACCGCGAACCTGTTCCCCACCCCCTCCAAATAGACTTGTAAAAGGGCAATAAAATAATTTCCGTTTCTACAAGTGCTTCTAACATGGTGGCTACTTATACTAATATTGTTTTCACATAATGGGTCGTCATATTTATAAAACTACACACGAAATACGGTGATTTTTTAAAATAGAATGCATATAAAATGAATTATATTGTGCATCTCGAAAACCCGAACGGATGGAACATTTTGATTGTTATTTTTTAATTCAGGAAGTCGAAATTAGGTAAGAATTTGTTAGTTTTATGTCTTGCGCAAAATGACTGTTGACCAGTGTAAAATTATATTATAAAATACTGTAATATATTACAAAATTATGTATCATATTCGTTTAATATTTGTATGCAATATATAGCTATATGATTTTACTTCTCATAGGAGATTTGTTTTTCCATTTTCAGCGCTATCAAATCATTACATGTTTTAATTGTTGTTGAGGTCAACGTCTCAACTCTCATTATAAATGAACTCTATAGAGTCCAGACATTTCAGTTAATTACGGATTTATTATTTCATCAGTCTAATTTATTTTCTTTGAGTACATAATGTACCTAGATGTATTAATTGTATATGTTCTATTTCCACTGTGTCGACTGCTAGCTGGTTAATGTCAACGCCAACTATAAGGAAAAAGCAGACTCTCATGCTCAAATTGCTTTGAAGGTTTGAAATCAGTTATGCTACATCAAGTGTCCAAACTTAAAATTCCCTATACGGTGGTCTTGTACTAGTACTGGAACGAAGTATTTTAACCAATTCGTTGATGTTAACCAACGAATTAGAAAGTTTATAGAGAGTGAAAAAGATCTATTTTACACTACACAATTAAAATATAAAGAAACAGAGACAGAAAATAAAGCCAACAGTTAGATAATTGGGATTGTATTCTTTGGGTATTTAGTATACAGAGCAATGCAAAAGTCTGCAAAAACTACTTAAATAGTTCAATGTATTATATTACTATTACTTTACAATACATTCAACAACACTATTTTTACAACTTCCATAAACATCACTTTTCAACATACAGTGCTTATACACACACCTAGTATCACTTTATGTTCACTCATTAGCAAGTTTCTGGCTGCAAGATTTTTTGCCCCTTGACCGCTGTACGCCTGCTTACATCATACATAGTTTTTCTTATATGATTTGAGAAATTATAATTATCCAACAAATAAATCATATTAATTACAGTATATTAACTCTTATTTTATATACAGAATACAGATGTAATATAAACTCGCAATAAGTCATTTTTAACAATAATAATAATAATATTCTGAGAGACGTATACCGGTATTTTAGAAATTGAAAAATTATTATTTCACAACGCATAACATACTACATTGACAACATGATTATACAGATAGAATTTCGCAGTAACACATTTTCGTACATGAATATCAGTACAGGACACATATATAGATACACCCTGTATTTTGAGAAACTTATATTTTAAAATTAATACAGTGTAATTTTCAGTCGGCTTTCGTACGTTTACATATTACGTTAGCGACATGACAAAAGTATCATTGATTTGCTTTTTGATTAGGCCTATGTGTAAAATTTTCTTCTTTTATTTTTCCAGTCCTTTGTATAAAATATAGTTGAGAATGTGAAAAACACGCAGTTTTTAAGTTAATGTCTGCAACTTTGAGCGACTGTCCTTGAGCTTTATTTTAATACTAGCTGAAAGCACCCGGCGTTGCCCGGGTTTTCCTTTCTGCTTATATTTTTAATTAAACTGGTTATTAAATTTTCGGAAATCTCGGAAGCCTAACTATACACAACCAAAACGAATTGTCTTTACTAAGCTTTCCTCGCCCATAAAGATGATTCTTTAACGTCACTTACATTAATTAATAAACTCCTTAGCCAAATGCCTGCCAGGATTAACTCAATTTAAAACAGTTGTAAATCAGGCACCGAAAAGAAAACATTTCATCTTGTGCCTGACGTTAAACTGTTGTTTTAAATTTATTTATTTGTTTTTATTTGTTTTTATTTATTTATTTATTTATTTATTTATTTATTTATTTATTTATTTATTTATTTATTTATTTATTTATTTATTCTGGGATAAGCAAGGCCATTAGGTCTTCTCTTCCGCACCGCCAGAAATACAAATAAAGTAATAGAAAAATCAAACTATAAACAAAGTAAAACCCAACGAAAATATAATTCCTTTTCCTCTTTCTGATCAGTTTCAGCATTGAATCAATATATACATATATAATTTAATTTATATTGGAAGATTTTTTTACCTCTTGAACGCTGTACACTCACTTATATCATATCCAGTTTTTTTATATAACTTGAAACTATATCTCATAAATTCAGAACATATTATATTAAGCAAATCTAGTCTTTCAGGTAAAGCTCCCTGTAAAGCAGATTTTGAATAATTTCAAGGGAAAAATTGTTCCGGGGCCGGGTATCGGTCCCGGGACCTCTGGTTGAACGTACCAGCGCTCTACCAACTGAGCTACCCGGGAACTCCACCTGACACCGTCTCAACTTTTTCCTTTATATCCACATAACTCGCGTGGGCTGACGAAACGCCAGAGACCCACATCGAGTGCACACAATCTCTGTGTGACTTGAAATTGTGGTTTTCTGTTAACGTATACAGTGACGTATATATTATGCAAATCTAGTCTTTCAGGTAAAGCTCCCTGTAAAGCAGATTTTGAATAATTTCAAGGGAAAAATTGTTCCGGGGCCGGGTATTGATCCCGGGACCTCTGGTTGAACGTACCAGCGCTCTACCAACTTAGTTACCCGGGAACTCCACCTGACACAGTCTCAACTTTTCCCTTTATATCCACATATCTCGCGTGGGCTGACGAAACGCCAGAGACCCACATCGAGTGCATCGGGTCTCTGGCGTTTCGTCAGCCCACGCGAGTTATGTGGATATAAAGGGAAAAGTTGAGACTGTGTCAGGTGGAGTTCCCGGGTAACTCAGTTGGTAGAGCGCTGGTACGTTCAACCAGAGGTCCCGGGATCAATACCCGGCCCCGGAACAATTTTTCCCTTGAAATTATTCATATTATATTAATTCTAATTTTACACACAGAATACAGATACAATATAAACTCGCAATAAGTCATTTTTTAACATAAAGACTAATATTCTGAGAAAAGTATAGGCCTACCGGTATTTTAGAAATTAAGAGATTTTTATTTCCACAACACTTAACATACTAAATTTTCAACGTGAATAACAATATTTTGAGAATTAATACAATGTATTTTCAGTAGGCTTATGTACATTCACATACCACATTAGCAACATGGCAAAAGTATCATTGAATTGCTTATTGATATGTGTAAAATCTTTTTTTTTTTCACTTCTTTGTATAATATATAGTTGAGGATGTGAAAAACATGCAGTTTTTAAGTTAATGTCTGCAACTTTGAGCAACTGTCCTTGAGCTTAATTTTAATATGACCATTACAAATGCTTGTGGCATTGAAATTGCAGTTGAATGAGTATCCTAGCAATACGTGAAATAAAAACATCTCCTTTTATTTTTGCAGTTAATACTGCCAATTCTATTACGTTTCTTACGAGTTTTTCACACCAATTCTTATTCGTGCATAATTTTGGTGGGTCAATATTTCACAATAGTACTATTGGTTATTCAATATTAAGTAAATTATGTGGTAGCAATCCTTGTACTTTCAAAGAATTCTAGAATTCAGTTGTATAAAACAATTTGCTCACTATCTAAAGAACTGCTTCGAGGAATTCATAATACGGTCCTGGACTGCGTAAAGATATTTAATGAATGAATTATCTAGTTTCAGCCTTCATGATCTGTAACAACAATGTAATTTAATTTCTTGTTAAAATTTCCATGGCCTCGTGAAAGTCGATGTTGAATATATCAGACAATAATAAAGAACAATTGACTGTAGCAGATTTTGCGTTTTAATATTATACATGAAGATTTGATCTATTTATTCTTATTTTTTTTTTTAATTTTAATGAATTTAACTTCCATTTGCACAATTTTAATGTAGCCTATGTTCTTCTCCTGGTTATGAAGATTAAAAAATGTGCAAACTTTGGCACATGTCGGTCGAAGCGTGTAGATTTGTATAGAGAACATACAAACACACACACACACACACACACACATACACATACATACCCACATTCAATTTTATATATTAAGATGACCATTACAAATGCTAGTCGCACTGAAATTGAAGTTGCTTAGCAACACTGAATTTCTACTGAAGTATCGAGTGTGGGTACTTTTTGAAAAGCTCTTAATGAGCACTATTCAAAAATAAAAATATATATTTTGGGTGTTCCATTTAAAATAGGAGAGTTGGAATTACTTAGAAAAAACTCGGTAATACCATTATTAAGTTCTTAGTACTCGTATATGCTTATCCTCACATACCAAGTTTCATATCACTGAACCGTATGCTTCAAAAGTTATTTAGGTGGTGCATTTATTATTTTAATATTTGATACACTTTTCTGTTTTCTTGACTTAGCAACACTGAATTTGTACAAAAGCATCAAGTGTGGGTAATTCTTGAAAATCTCTTAATGAGTACTATTCAAAAATAAAATAATATATTGGGTGTTCCATTTAAAATAAGAGAGTTGGACTTACTCCCGGTTAAACCGGAAGTAGAATAAACTCGGTAATACCATTATTGAGTTCTTAGTATATGGTTATCCTCACATAC
This sequence comes from Periplaneta americana, assembly GCF_040183065.1. Lineage (NCBI taxonomy): Eukaryota > Metazoa > Arthropoda > Insecta > Blattodea > Blattidae > Periplaneta > Periplaneta americana. The sequence goes on from NC_091129.1 coordinate 40,016,805, forward strand.
CAAGTTTCATGTCACTAAACCGTATGCTTCAAAAGTTATTTAGGTGGTGCGGGACTTTATCTAACTCTGTATATTAAAATACCTAAATTGTACAGCGTTGGACAGATAAAACCGGCCCCATCTCATGTCATATGATTTGGAAAATAAATTATATAGAGTATTGTTTTCTTTCTTTTTTCTTGAAAATGTAATTATGTTGGCTATACTGTATCTTTCGCGTGTTTTGTGTCATTGTTGTTGCGCCATTGTTGCTTATAACCTCTTCTGGTTGCTGTTTAAAAGTCAGACGTTCTAAACACATGTAAAGAGTTGTTTTTTAAATAAGCATGACTTATTCAATACCAGAGCGAATATTCATTGTGGAGGCGTACGTACAGACCAGCTCTATTAAGGGAACACAACAATTATTTAGAGACAAATATCCGCTTCGCTCAGTACCAGCGAAAAGCAGCATTCAAGATTTGGTGCGAAAATGGCGTACGACTGAATCCATAAAAAATGTAACGAGGAACAGAACTCCTTCTGTCTGGACTCCTCACCTTACGGCGCGAATTAATGAATTTATCACCCATGAGGAATTGACACGTGTTTTCATGAACCTGTTAAAACGTGCACAGACGTGTCTAGATGCAGATGGAGGGCACTTCCAACATTTATTATTAAGGTAAATGCGTTTTATTTTCATTCCATTTGAAGTTTGTTTCAAATCATTAGTACCTATCAATGTCATAACACGGGCCGGTTTTATCTGCCCAACCCTGTAGTTATTGTATACAAAATATCATCCTGCCTCAAATGAGTCACCACTGTAATCAGGAATGCAATGATTACAAAGCTATAATTATGGCGATAATAATAATAATAATAATAATAATAATAATAATAATAATAATAATAATAATAATAATAGTACTTTTTTCTCCATTCACTATTATTTTGTAACCGCGTTGCTTCATTGTTGGCCTGCACGCAAATGATGTAGCAGGTACTATCTTAGAAAAAACGTTCTGTCGTATAGTCCCAGAAAGAAGACAATGTGCAGTTGTATGTCGTCCCTTAGTAGTTAGAACTAGTGCCAGGGAAAAGAATTCAGCGTAAATGTGCGGTAAAGACTGTTAACAAATAAATAAAATCCGTGGTGCTACAGCCCGTGAAGAGCCTAGACCGACCAGCCGGCTGCTGGCCTCACGCCCACATGCCGAAGCAGAGGTGGACGATCATCCAACCAGAATGAAGGTATCGTGTGGTTAGCACGATGATCCCCCCCAGGCGTTATAGCTGGCATTCGCAACCGGATTTCGCTACCTATCGTAGCTCCCCAAGTGCATCACGATGCTGGGTGGGCACCGGTCCCATACACTGGCCGAAATTCCATGAGAAAATTTCTTCCCCCCCTGAGGATTCGAACCAGCGCGCATTCCGTAACGCGAGTCCTAGGCAGGATGCCTTAGACCACGACGTCACGGCGCGGGACTAACAAATACTTACTTACTTACTTACTGGCTTTTAAGGAACCCGGAGGTTCATTGCCGCCCTCACATAAGCCCGCCATTAGTCCCTATCCTGAGCAAGATTAATCCATTCTCTACCATCATATCCCACCTCCCTCAAATCCATTTTAATATTATCTTCCCATCTACGTCTCGGCTTCCCCAAAGGTCTTTTTCCTTCCGGCCTCTCAACTAACACTCTATATGCATTTCGCCCATACGTGCTACATGCCTGCCCATCTCAAACGTCTGGATTTAATGTTCCCAATTATGTCAGGTGAAGAATACAATGCATGCAGTTCTGTGTTGTGTAACTTTCTCCATTCGTCTGTAACTTCATCCCTCTTAGCCTCAAATATTTTCCTAAGCACCTTATTCTCAAATACCCTTAACCTCTGTTCCTCTCTCAAAGTGAGAGTCCAAGTTTCACAACTATAAAGGACAACCGGTAATACAACTGTTTTATAAATTCTAACTTTCAGATTTTTTGACAGCGGACTGGATGATAAAAGCTTCTCAACCGGATAATAACAGGCATTTCCCATATTTATTCTGTGTTTAATTTCCTCCCGAGTATCATTTATATTTGTCACTGTTGCTCTGAGGTATATGACTTTTTCCACCTCTTCAAAAGATAAATTTCCAATTTTTATATTTCTATTTCGTACAATATTCTGGTCACGAGACATAATCATATACTTCGTCTTTTCGGGATTTAATTACTTCCAAACCGATCGCTTTACTTGCTTCCAGTAAAATTCCCGTGTTTTCCCTAATCGTTTGTGGATTTTCTCCTAACATATTCACGTCATCCGCATAAACAAGCAGCTGATGTAAACCGTTCAATTCCAAACCCTCTCTGTTATCCTGAACTTTCCTAATGGCATACTCTAGAGCAAAGTTAAAAAGTAAAAGTGATAGTGCATCTCCTTGCTTTAGCCCACAGTGAATTGGAAACGCATCTGATAGAAACTGACCTATACGAACTCTGATGTACGTTTCACTGAGACACATTTTAATTAATCGAACTAGTTTCTTGGAAATACCAAATTCAATAAAAATATCATATAAAACTTCTCTCTTAACCGAGTCATATGCCTTTTTGAAGTCTATGGATAACTGATGCACTGTACCCTTATACTCCCATTTTTTCTCCATTATCTGTCGAATACAAAATATCTGGTCAATAGTTTATCTATTACGCCTAAAACCACACTGATGATCCCCAATAATTGACTAACAAATAAATAAGTAAATTAATTTTTTTTTCTCTCTATGAGGACTGGAGGGGAATATCCCTGTGCACCGCGACCTATTATGCACCCTGGGATATGTTGCAAGTCCACCGACTACACCTACGCCGAACCGACCTAACCGCTAACACTCTAACGACCAGTCCTGCCGTCCTTCCAAATCCGTGTACCATTCCACCCCAACAGCCCCTGTCTCCCCAACGGTCTGAGGTGTAGGCCTCCTCTTCCGTCGGCTAGCCACCAGCTACCACGCAAGTAAATTAATTTAACAAAAATAAAAAAAAATAAATAAAAATAAAGGAATGCATGACAGCGATGTTGAACATACGACCGACTGATTCCGAAACAGGCACTCTGTCCGCTAGAATAAAGCCATCCGTGAAAACATTCCATATTAACAAATGCAATACTCCAGGATATGACTATATCTCGAAAGTGGACATTAAAGCCTGGTTCAGACGGTGCAAGTTTCTGTGATGGATTCCAAGGTGGCTGCGCTGATGGCTGCCCTGCGTGCTCACTTGGTGGCTCCCGTGTTGGCTACGGTGATGGAAGTTGTTCACACGGAGCTGGCTCTTTTCACAGTTCAAATTGGAAAATCATCTGCTGTTTCATCTGTTGCCAACACTCATGGTCAGAAAGAAACTAAACCGTGAGTGAAAAACAACTAAAGTCCTACATTAACCGTAGTAAATGTCGTAATAAAGTAATTAAGCCATAAGTACAAAATAGCTAAAGTCCGATATTTAATTCTTGTTTCTTAGAAACTAAAGAATATAGAAAAAACAGGTTTAGTTGGAAAACAACGAACATGGCGACATGGTTTCAGAGGTGATATTATATGATCATCTTTGGTTCCAGCCTGCAAACCATCACGAAAAATCGCAAGGAACCTACCCTCGAAATCCAGCAAGCTAGCCATCCACGGAGCCACCAGACCGCATTACTTCCGGCAAGTGACCATGCAGGTTACCCATCCGCGCAGCCACCTTGGAATCCATCACAGAAACACGCACCGTCTGAACCGGGCTTAACTTGATTTAGGCCTACTTGAAATTAATTAGACATGGTTCGCATTAGTTGTGGAAATATGTTTTGCCCTGTGACTTATAAATAAAGGAATTGGGTGTGAAAATCGTTATTTCTTAACTATATGTAACTTAAATCTTAATTACCATTTAATATTTTATTATGCTTAATAGTCTACACCGGACGCTATACCATACAGCGCTATGCTTTTGTGCATTATTATAGCTAGCGATAAGATATGAACATGGGCACACTAGATGCTATAATAATGGTTCATAATAGACATTTTCTACAAAATGGTCAAGAAGATGGATCCAGAGGGATTGTTATTGTTTGCGCTGGCTTTAAAACAGAAGCACAAAAACAGGATTCATGAAATTTATAATCGTTTTCTTTCCCAAGGAAATTTAGTTTTTTTCAGCAGAATAACACTCCGCGTACACCGCCATAAACATTCAAAGATGATACACGGGAAGGCCTGAAAAAGAGATTGACAAATATCGAAAATATCGAAACAACCCACTCAAAATCCAGATCAGTTGTGGGATCAAGTTCTGGCTACTTGGGAAGGATTTGCACTCATTTTTCCGAAATCAAATTTCCGACTGACCATTTTTCCGAAACCCTCTTTTCCGAATGATCATTTTTTCGAATGACCATTATTCCGAATGGACGTTTCTCCAAATTATTAGTATTCATTAATATCTTGAAATGAACAAGTCTTGAAATTACCAAGTCGCAATGGATGTACAAATTATTACTTCAGGTAAACGGGCTATGAAATTACACTGGTGAATAGTGATTTTGTTAAATGTAAAATTTATGCTGTTTCTTATATAATTTCATCTGCTAATTGCAGAAATGAAATCAGAATTTTTCTACCACCCACCATTTTTTTGTCACTTTAGAAAAATCGTTTATATTTTTATTGCTATATACAGTCCTTAACATGCTAATGAAAAAGAAAATATTTGGAATATTTCATTTTATTGCTTTAACAATTCACTCATAACTTTAGATCATTGTTGCCTGTGAAGTCAGAATTCATAAAAATAAATTTATTTAAGACTATGTGAGTTAGTATTAATTCTGAGTTGAGTTGGAACTTACATTCATGAAACAAGTTTCATAACCTGTCTTTAGTTTGTCCTAATTTTGAGTGTGCTAAAAGTATCTTATAAAGTGAAACATACCTCGAAATAGTGTATAAATGATAAACAATTTTTGTTAAGTTTGTAATTAGTTAACTTTGAATTTTACTACACTAGTTAAAAGAGCTTACGAGTATTTTTTTGATTGCAAAATAGATAACATGAACAGGTCCCCTGAAATCTGTTGCGCTCCATGTGATTCTATTAACTGGTTGGCTAAAAAGATCCCGTCATATGCCTTTTCCAGTTCCAATGGTATGCCGAGTACCTAGGATCATTCAACAGACTGTTACTTTCTAGAAACCACAGATCAGAAGATTACAGAGAACTTGTCAGCGAGATGATTCAGAACTGTAATGTGATGGGATGTCATATCTCTCAAAATAACTTTTTGGATGCTCATCTATTTTTTTCTTTTCTCAAAACCTTCGGTAGTGAGCGATGAACATGTGGAGCGTTTTCATCAGGATTTTTCTGAATTGGACAAGCACTCCCAGAAAAAATGGAGCCCAAATATTCTGTCAGACTACTGCTGGACACTCAAAAGAGATATTTCTCAAGCGAAGTATAGTCTAAAACATATTTCACACATATTTTAGATAAATAAATATGATTTTAGATAAAATGTTACAAGATTTCAATACTAGAAAGGTTTGAATTATATTTGAAGAGTCCACTGCAAGAATGATGGATGATTGTGAATTACAGGAACACCACTTCTTACCTTTTTCAAAATCACTGAAATAAACTTAAAACGAAAGTATTAAAAAAAATCGTGTTAGAAGATTGAATTTGAGTATTTTTGGTCCAGGGAGCATCCGCTTTTTGGTGTAAAGATAATTCGTTTGGCGTGTTTCTTAATTGAAATTATGAAATGGCGTTCCTGTGCTTCACATTTAATTCACTTTCTTGTCGAAAATGAACCAAGACTGTCAATGCATAGCTTAAGACATATAGAATGTACATAGAGAGTTATATGGCATTAACACTGATAGTTATTGTCCAGTAATGATCGGAAAATCACAGTTAAGCTTTGAGCGCTAAGCATTTCAAACTTTCAATTGCTTCTCCTGAAAAATGTATTCCAAATGACATCCATCATTCTTGCAGTGGACTCTTCATTTCATATAATTATTCAAAAGCCCTGAAAACAGATTTGAAATCAGCACGAAAAATGATATAATAATCACCCATTCTTTATCTTTTAACAAAAAAATATGTTTAATTTTGTTGACCAGTGTTATTAATGAATGGTTATAAATTAATACTAGTGGCTTGTAGCAGCAACTGCTGCTTGATAAAAATGGAAAATCACAATAACATTCCTATACACAAAGTCCCACATTAATCATACTATTCATGACCTTAAAAAATCTAACACAGCTGTATTAATAACTCAAATGAAGATGAAGTACATTACTTGAAGCACTGCCCACTGCACAACACTACGAAATGAACTGCAAGATGTCCTACGGTATACGTGTTTGCTGCGATGGACGTACATATTTTTTAAATTATTTCACATCGTAATATGTAATACTTTCTTCATGCAAAATTTCACTTCTTGAAACGTTGTTACAAACATCATTTTCTACATAGGCTATTCGTTTATGAGTTCTTAATGCAGTTACATTTCTAAACGTCCAACCACATTTTCTTGATGGACCAGCTACACTCATATTAATGAACTCATGAAGAAGAACTAAATTCACAACTTAACAACACTATTACTTTTTTAGTAACACATAAAAGTCATACGTACAATATTGAAGCACGAAAAAAATACGTAACAGTTGAAAGATGATCGGTAAACAATTATTATCGATATCTCGAAAAGCATGATATTGTGACGTCAACATCTCGCATGTACAGAAGGCTTCGATAACTACATTTATGAACGTTTTAAGGAAACACGGTGTTTTATTGTTTGAAATTTCATTACCGGTATTTGAAATGCAGCCTTTCCTATATACAAAGCCCCACATTACTGACACCATTCACGACCTTCAAAAAACCTCAAAAAGCTGTATGGTTCACTGAACTTGTAAATATTTATGTGTTTAAGTACTCTTTGTTCCTTGTGACAGCTCACAAATAGTGAGAAGATTTCTAAATTAAAACTCAAATGAAGATAAAGTAAATTACATGAACACGGCCCTCTGCACAGCACTACAAAACGAAATGTAAGATGTCCTACTTACGGCATACGGTTTACTTCTACGGGCGTACATTTTTTTTTTTTTTTTTAATTTCAAAGCTTTTTATGAACTTCGCTACAAACCATTTAGATTTTCCCGCAATATTAATATTATTAGCTTTCGATTGAGACATCACACAATCTTACAGAATGTATAGTTTTCATAAAATTTCCCGTCACAGTTCAAATTAAATATACAGGATTAGTTCAAAGTCCCGCACCACCTAAATAACTTTTGAAGCATACGGTTTAGTGGCATGAAATTTGGTATGTGAGGATAACCATATACGAAGAAAATAATGGTATTACCGAGTTTTTTCTGCTTCCGGTTTAACCGGAAGTAACTCCAAATCTCTTATTTTAAATGGAACACCCAATATATATTTTTATTTTTGAATAGTGCTCATTAAGAGCTTTTCAAAAAGTACCCACACTTGATACTTCCATACAAATTCAGTGTTGCTAAGTCAAGAAAACAGAAAAGTGTATCGAATATTAAAATAATAAACGCACCACTTAAATAACTTTTGAAGCATACGGTTCAGTGATATGAAACTTGGTATGTGAGAATAACCATATGCTAAGAACTTAATAATGGTATTACCGAGTTTTTCTACTTCCGGTTTAACCGGAAGTAACTCCAACTTTCTTATTTTAAATGGAACACCCAATATATATTTTTATTTTTGAATAGTGCTCATTAAGAGCTTTTCAAAAGGTACCCATAGTCGATACTTCTGTACAAATTCAGTGTTGCTAAGTCAAGAAAACAGAAAAGTGTATCGAATACTCAAATAATAAAATACTCCTTCCTTAACAAAAACAAAACAAATCTAGCTCACCTTATAAATTATGTGTTCAAATTGATAGCCCTCAGCTGCTTTACAATGTGTTACTCGATCATAGAAACCATTTAAGGAATGATTTAACCAGGCTTTAGGAATATCTTGCACCACTTCCATTTTTATTTAGCAACACTGAATTTATACAAAAGTATCAAGTGGGGGTACTTTTTGAAAAGCTCTTAATGAGCTTTATTAAAAAATAAAAAAAACATATTGGGTGTTCCATTTAAAATAATAGAGTTGGAGTTACTTCCGTTTAAACTGGAAGTATAAAAAACTCGGTAATACCATTATTGAGTTCTTAGCATATGGTTATCCTCACATACCAAGTTCATATCACTGAACCGTATGCTTCAAAAGTTATTTAGGTGGTGCGTTTATTATTTTAATATTCGATACAGTTTTCTGTTTTCTTGACTTAGCAACACTGATGGCCGTGTACACCATTCTCGATCATCTAGCCCGTTTATCAGCAATCACGGAAACATGGTTAATTCTTGACAATGATCAAGTTACAGATGCGGTGCACCGACATTTTCCCTCGATCAACTCAGTACCGTCAGCTGACGGTACGCTCGCTTGAGAAGAATCATCTGAGCGCTAGGTTACAGCGTATAAAATAGCGAACGAACGCACGCTGTCAATTATCGCTTCGTTTTTGTTTGTCGGACTGCTTTCAAACATCCTCGCTGTTTTCAAATAACAAGTTCCAATAATCATGGAAGAAAAAAAGAAATGAGCACCGAACTTCTCACAGTTTGAAGTGGGAATTCCTTTAGAACTCGTCAGCAATTATGCATCCATATTACAGAATAAAAGTAGCCTTCTGACGGAAGTTCTCTAAGAGAAAAGCAGGCTACCTGGTTGGATTTAACCTCACAATTCACATGAGTTATACATGTTTACATAATTCCACATAATTTGTAACGTAATTTATACAGTGGTTATTTCATATTACTGATAATAATTGGGAAAATTTCAGTATACGGATACCTCACTGACAATTATCTTGAAATAGGCTACTAAAAAGAGCAGATTTGTATGCGTTTGTCGAATGCTCATCATCTTGCTTACGAAAAGACACATTTAAGTGCCAATAATTATTTTGGAAAATTTCAGTATACGGATACCTCACTGACAATTATCTTGAAATAGGCTACTAAAAAGAGCAGATTTGTATGTGTTTGTCGAATGCGCATCATCTTGCTTACGAAAAGACACATTTCAGTGCCAATAATTATTTGGGAAAATTTCAGTATACGGATACCTCACTGACAATTATCTTGAAACAGGCTACTAAAAAGAGCAGATTTGTATGTGTTTGTCGAATGCTCATCATCTTGCTTACGAAAAGACACATTTCAGTGCCAATAATTTATTTGGGAAAATTTCAGTATACGAATACCTCGCTAACAATTATTAAAAAAAAAAAAACAGTTCGTCTGTGTATGTCGAATACGCATCATCATGCATACGAAAAGGAAGTTTTTAGTGCCAATTTATTTTGTGTGCACAAGGTTGGAATTTTGGAGTAGGTTAAGAGGGAAAGGAATGTATCCTTGTTCTGAAATTTATCCATTTATTTTGTGTTCACAGGTTTGAAATTTTGGAGTAAGAGGGAAAGGAAAGTATCCGTGTAATTTCTCTTAATTCAAGTGTAAACAGCCTAATTGTCAAAAACGTCATGTAGGTCCTAATAGTTTCAAACGGCAAACCTATAGCTAATAAGTGATAATCTCGGATTCTACAAAATTGTCATTTAGTTTTGCTATATTATTACCGGCATAGAATAACTACTTTATTATTATGTTAACAAAATTGGACAGTTAGGCCTAAATAATATTTTGTCCTCAAGTAAAGTCACGATCTTCCAAAGCAGAAACATACATAAAACATTAGTCTATTCTGAGAAAAAAAAACATTTTTATTAATCATCTACAAACTTACTCTTTCTACAATAACACCAATTCTGTTATTTCCGCAGTGATTTGCGTGTTCAAGATACATAATTTCATCTTCAATTCCATCAAGCACGTCAAATCGTGCCGCCATTTTGGTTTTCTCGACTTGACCATGTTCAATTCAAGATAATCGGTCCCACACCCGTGATCAAATTTGATCATCATCAACTCGCTTGTTTAACTTTGATCGAGATTGATACTCAGCAAATTGGCGTTGAAGATGGTCAAGTGCCGACTTAACCATTGTCAAATTTTAATCGAGAATGGTGCACACGGGCATGAATCTGTACAGAAGTATCGAGTGCGGGTACTTTTCGAAAACCTCTTAATGACCACTTCTCTTCGAAATCTTGAACTCTTCTATTACTTCGTGCCTGTCTTCTCGCTTCACTTACCTTTCTTCCCACCACAATCTGAACGCACGCTCTAGCCATGAAACAATACTAACAATACCATATCATCGCACCTCCTCATACTCATCCTCTTTCACAATAGCCCTGCCATGACTCTGGAATTCGTTACCTGCTAGCATCAGGGACTGTCGAAATAAAATTGAATTCAAACGCAAACTTACTAGGCAGTTGGTCAGTAATTGAGACTCGTTCAGACATGGTTTCTTGTATATAGTTCTCTTAATATGTCACGAAATATTTCAATATCCGGTAATTACATCACTATAGATTTTTGTTATTGTAGGTTTAATTTGTAATTCAGTAAATACAAAAATATAATTTGTTCTTAACTTCTATGATAAAATGTCTAGCTTTCATTAATCAGGTAATCTTGTCGTACTTTAATTTTTATTGTAATTGTAATTGTAAATTTAATATTAATTGTAATTTTATTGTTTATATTATAGTTGTAATCCCCTGGTAGAGGGGCAGAGAAGGCCTGACGGCCTTATCTTTACCAGGTTAAATAAATAAATACTAATACTAATATATTACTTACTTACTTACTTACAAATGGCTTTTAAGGAACTCGAAGGTTCATTGCCGCCCTCACATAAGCCCGCCATCGGTCCCTATCCTGTGCAAGATTAATCCAGTCTCTATCATCATATCCCACCTCCCTCAAATCCATTTTAATATTATCCTCCCATCTACGTCTCGGCTTCCCTAAAGGTCTTTTTTCCTCCGGTCTCCCAACTAACACTCTATATGCATTTCTGGATTCGCCCATACGTGCTACATGCCCTGCCCATCTCAAACGCCTGGATTTAATGTTCTAAATTATGTCAGGTGAAGAATACAATGCGTGCAGTTCTGCGTTGTGTAACTTTCTCCATTCTCCTGTAACTTCATCCCGCTTAGCCCCAAATATTTTCCTAAGCACCTTATTCTCAAACACCCTTAACCTATGTTCCTCTCTCAGAGTGAGAGTCCACATTTCACAACCATACAGAAGAACCGATAATATAACTGTTTTATAAATTATAACTTTCAGATTTTTGGACAATACTAATATATTGGGCGTTCCATTTAAAATAATAGAGTTGGAGTTACTTCCGTTTAAACCGGAAGTATAAAAAACTCGGTAATATCATTATTGATTTCTTAGTATATGGTTATCCTCACATACCAAGTTTCATGTCACTGAACAGTATGCTTCAAAAGTTATTTAGATGGTGCAGGACTTTTAACTAAGCCAGTATAGATTATAAAGGTAAAAATGGTCCTGGTGGAAATATATATTGGGAATGTGTAAGACTGTGACGGAAGGAGTGTTCAGCAAGAGCCATAACAGATAGAAATGATGAAGAAATAGTCATTCTTAAAAGTGTTGATGTGTCGCCTCACTGTCATGCTCCGAATAGAGAGGAAGCACAGGCAGAGTTGGTGAAAAGTAGAAATGAGATTGGGAAGGAAGGTAAAAGCACAGCCAAGAAAGCGTTGGATAGCAGTACAAAACAGAATCAGGGCAATAACATTGGAATACGAAACATACAAGGAAGAAAACCGCCGTCTTCAGTACTTGAGAATAATTGGGTACAATTTAAGGTTCTGAAAAGGCAAGAAATACTGGCCATCTAATAAATTCAATTTTAATTGTAAAATCACAATAAATTTAATGTTCTCGTAACTTTATCAATTATTTCATTTAATATTCTAGATTTCAGAAAACAGATCCTATGAAAAATGGTCATTCGAAAAGGAGGCATTCGGAAAAATGTTCACTCGGAAAAAAGGACATTCGGAAAAACTGGCATTCGAAAAGTTGATTTCGGAAAAATGACCTGTAACCCCTTGGAAGATCCCACTGAAGACCAGAACTATTTCCGGGATCTGGTGGACTCAATGCCCAAAGATGCCAGGCAGTGATAGACGCCGGTGGCATGTGGACAAAGTATTAGATTCACATGTGTATTTTTTTATTTTTCTTTAATTTTTTTGTTTATATTTGTTTTATTTCGGGAAGAAAATTGATCTTCCAAGAGATTTTTACTCGGATATTTGCTGCAACAGGGGAAATAAACGACAATCTTTCACCGCGTTAGACAATCCATGTCCCGCAGATTGAAACCTTTGTGTACTATACGGGTCTATTGAGGTATTTTCGAATATCTTGCAGTGATTTTTGTGTGTAAATGGGTCCCCTCTAGTGGCCTGCCCTTTGCACTACGCCACTAGAAGGAATCCAAAAGGTGGAACTTAAACTGAGGCGATTCGATCCGACACCGGGATGAGAATCCGGTCTGGCTTAGTGGTTAAAGCATCAGCACGTAGAGCTGAAAACTCGGGTTCAAATCCGGGTGTCGGAGAGAAATTTTCTCCGCTCCACTACTCTTTCATCGTATGATGACCGAGAATATCTGCATGGAAACTTCTTATGTATTTCGGTACATTAAAGTAATATATCCATACAAACTGTTATCATTTTCAATTGCTCGATTTTCTTTTGATGGCAATCATAGACTAGAAACTTATTTTGCATAAATACGAATTTGCAAATGCTATAAAAAATTTAGTTGCTCATTTTGCGATATCAAGATATAAAGCAAAAACTGATCTACGCTCGGCGAAAAAAGTATAGTTTCAATATTCCATCAGTTCATATATATTTCAATACCGGTAAGTATTTCCTTAACATTTTTTTTAAATTACACCCAGTTGTACGGAACTGTCTAAATACAGATTCAATATCCATCGATGACTGTCATAATTGTTTTGCGTTTCTTCCATGAAAATACTCAAAAAGCTGTTTAAAATTATGGAAACATAATTGCATATCCACAAAAAACAAACTCTATATTTGTCGTATCATACGGCACACAACTACATTTTTCACGAGTTTTTTAGTGCACTGGTATGAACCAAATTTCTTTTTTTCAAGTAATATCGACTAGAAATCAAGTTTCCTTATAACTTCTCTATCGACATCTTGGTCTTGAAAGCTACTATTTGAAGCGTTTACGTTTCGAAAAATACATATCAATAAGATAGACCAGTCAAGAAGCCAAAGGGTATTGGAACATAGGTTTACATAATCCGATTTCTCATCTTGCAGATATCGGTAAGTAAAAGGTTGGATGGTATTTACTGGTTTTAGAGTACAATTGTCTTTTTAGAGTTTACAGGAATTTGTATTTTTGAATGGAGTTAAATACAAGTACGGTAGTGGGGGGGGGGGGGTGTCGCAAACAAATGCCTCGGCCAAAAATGGGTCACGTCTTCAAAAAGTTTGGGAACCACTGACCTAGAGAATGAAAATGACCAGCTCCACTAGGTCCATGGTAATATACTAATTTTACTTAATTTGTATTTTACTTTTTGGTCCAGGGAAAATACCCGTCCTTGACAACGCTCGCAAAAATACGATTATTATTATTGTTATTATTATTATTATTATTATTATTATTATTATTATTACACATTTATTGAAGAGGTGTAACTGTAGAATTGAAACTATGTTAATAATGCATATACAATATCAAAAATTTGCATTTTAAATTTAGTTTAAATTGCACATTCGCTATACAGGCCGTGTCACAAAGCTACATTTTCAGCTGAAGTGTACTAGATTGTTGACTAAATAGCCGGATGTGACATCAGAATTTACGATCCAAAGCTGCGTAGTGAATAGCAATCAAGTCCGTAGTAGTCAGTAAACGAAAATTCTTGCTTGATTGTTGACTTGTAGGCCTGTACTAAACAAACATGGATACCTCATTAACAATAAAATTGGGGGTTATGAAATCTGTCACAGTGTATGCGGGATGACTTAAGGAAAAGTTAAGTTGTTTCGTATCAGAGTAGGCTATATGGCACGTGCCGAGTTTTCCGTCTTTTGTGTACTTGGCGAGTACAGCAGCAAACAGAACGAAGGAACCCGGTCCGTTCATAGTAACATTGCAACGTAATGTGGGCAGTTGTGTTATCCTGCTCAAGTATTTAGTACGCGTTGAATAGTGTTGTGCTGACCCATTCATAATGTCGAAGGCAAAACGTTCAATTCGCTCAGAGATACGAAGTGCAATGAAGTATAGGAGTGACATTTTATGTATATTAACGAAGACAATATTATCGTGTGTAATGTATGTAAAATTGAAATAAAAACCAGAACTCGGCTATAGAGAAACATTGCAACAGTACATCGCACAGGAAATGCGTTGGAATGAAATCTGAGGCACCATCTACATCATCATCATCATCATCATCATCATCATCATCATCATCATCATCTAGTTGTTCGAGTCTAAACGAAACGTTTTTCAAAGACATGTGCAACATGATGCTCAGTGCAAATATGCCTCTAAAGCAGCCGTGGCGAAAATGTGATCGTGCGCCGAGCCACTGTGTGACCTGCAACGTGCATAGCACCTATGGAGGGAGGCGGATACTCGAAGGGGAAGTGAAGCAGCTATCTGACTTATTAACGGATTTTCATTTTCTTTACGTCAAGTACTTGAATATAATTTCATACAGTACAAGGTTACAAACTAATGTTTAGTATGTGTAACAAAGAAAGAAATTAACAAGAAAACATAGATTATCACAACCTATTAACTGACTTCAGAATGTTTCTGCGACAGAGTTTCAAAATCAGGAATTATGTCACTTACTGCCAGTCGTAGTAGATCACGAAGGTATTTGTCTGTAAGTCGTGATCTAAATTTGGTTTCTACTATTTTCATTGTTGAAAATAATTTTTTACAAACGTAAGTTGTAGCGAACATGGCTTCAACAAGCAAGCGAAAGAACGAAGCTTCGGATATTTATTTTTTGGCAAAGTTTTGAAAAGTTTAACATTTGTCAAGTCCTCACATCTAACTTTCATTTAATATCACATTGTAAATCTGTGCGTTTAAATTGAAGATCTAACCGCATTATTCGTACACGTGCTGAAAAATAATCGACGTACAGAGATTATGATGATGATATAATAATAATAATAATAATAATAATAATAATAATAATAATAATAATAATAATAATAATAATAATAATAATAATACTTAACCTTTTAATGTTTCATGAGTGACATGTATATAATGCCGTTTTATGTTATACAACCGTTTTCCTCGCAATACTTGTGAACAATCATACATTTAATATTCTCATCATATTGGCAGCAAAAAAATGCGTCCTCCCATCCTACTTGAAACTTTCGTTTTGTAGAGGTACATGGTTTCGAGAGAGACATTGCGACGACGCCACTCGCAGGTCAGAGACAAATACAAATGGAACGGACTTTGACTCCAGTGAGTGAGAGGGTGGGGGTTGGAGGAGGTAGGAAGCAAGAGAAATGCACAGCTATCATTGCGAGCCACAATGTGCTCATGAGTCACAGCTGCTCTAAAGAAATTGAGTGATCCCGATTTTAGAGGTTTTCTTCAGAAATACACACATCAGCAGATTACGAGCGAATCCGTGCTAGCTACGTAAAAAATATGTAACCCAGTGTTATAACGACGGCATGAACAGAATTAAATAACATGTAAGTGACAACAAAATATGTGTTTCAATTGATGAGACTAGTGATGTTTTAGGAAAACGTGTGGCTAATGCGGTTGTAGGTGTTTTGTCACCTAATAAAGCAGAGATCGTCAACTCGACTGAAAACGGGCATGGGCATGGGTGGGCAACTCGTGCTCTCAAAGTGTCAACACAATCTCAGTGCAGGTACAACGGACTCTGTACTAGCTGTACTGTCTGTGTGCGGTTCTTTCAAGACACAAATTCGATTGCGTCTGCAGTGAGTGGCGGCTCGTTTTAAGTGAAAAACAATATAATCCTTAGATCATTTCCCTTTAGTTACGAGTAAAAAGAGCATTTTTTTTATTAAGAAGAGCGGTAAAGCTTGTATTCTATTACACTTTCTTACGCATGACATTTTATGTTACAAATAAACAGTGAAGGTTTTAGTAAAGAAATACTGTCTGCATCTGCTTTAGAACAGCTAAAGGTAAAAATGAGATATCAACAAGGTGAGACTGAAATCAAATATCATTAGCACGTTGTGCGTGCGAGTTACAGAATTGCACGACATATAATCCACTAGCTAAGAACGTTTATGGATAAATTTGAAATGTGGTAGTATCATGTAGAATATCTAACTTCATTTTCTTTGACTATAAACTATCTTGAAGAGTGATAAGAAAATCTTCTTATCAAATATAAGACCCTACTTCAAGACCTACTGCTAAGTTTGGAGAAACAGTGACAATTGACAAGGAATCGAAATTTTTCTGAAATATTTTTGGCTTACGCCGCCGATAGAAAATCCTGAAAATTTATAGCTTGAATTAATAAATCTACAGAACAGCACGCCACTCAGATGCCAGCAAAATCAGGAATCGAACTGTTTATAATGTTGCCTAAGTAAGAATTTCCAAATATACTCTTTGCTTCCATATATACTATATGTGCTTGAGGCAGAGTTTAATACAAGAAAGAAGTGTAAAAGCACTCAAAATAAATAAAGAAATCAGAAGTAAGCTTATTTCATCTGCCGTGACATGTAAAAAATAGTTCCTTGAATTTGTTATTGTTTGCGTATATAGACTATTACCTTTCTGAGAACAGAGGAATCCTCTTTAATGTATAAAGATTTGTAAATTCTCGCGTTCTACGTTTCAAATAAGACATATAATAAGAAATATTAACAAATAGTGTAATAATAAATAAGTGTTGCAGCTATATTTGTTGTATCTTCAAAAGGTTGTATTCAGTTTGTGTTTCCAGTACTAAACTAATTTACAAAGCTAGAAAATAATATAATTTTGTTATGTGTTTAGGTATAGTCTGTCTAAAATTACTATAATTGAATAGTTACCCCGAAAAGAGATCTAACCAACAAAAAATCGAAAGATGAGTTTTCAGTGGAATAGTGATCTATCAAAGAAATGCCATCGCCTGGCGGACGTAAAGTGACATAATTTCTCTTTCAAAGGTTAATTTTTTTGTTTCAATATTGGGATTCCGGCGAATAGTGATCTATCTGTTCTAAAATGGCGGAAGTAGGGAAACAAGCTGTGAGTATTAGTGCTGAAAAACAATTCAATAAAGGCCGGAAGCGCAAAATAAACATTCATGAATGGAAGGATAATAAGAATAAAGCCTTAAGGAATGCTGGGAAGCCATATATGAGTAGAAAAGGGTATTTTGTGTCGGGAAAATGTGTATCAGAATCGGTGAGTGGAACACTGATGTAACCGCAATTTTTATTACAAGCTGTTTTTATTACTTTTCAGATCTGTAGTCCGACTCATTGGTAATATTTTATTAAATATTTAGGCAACATGGTAACATACACATATTACGTCGCGTGAAACCATTTTTAAAAACATGTTTTGTCGAATACACATTATTTCCAATATGAAAATTTATTGAAAACTAGGAGGGAGAAAATAGTATTAATTTTACAAAAATATTTTGCTTTCACACTTATTTGAAGCGTAAGCTGTATGTTGATTTTTGTACAATACAGGTTATTATTATTATTATTATTATTAATATTATTATTATTATTATTATTATCACACTTTTTATGTTACTGTATGCCGCTGTCGTAATCAGTGTGTAGAGGTTCTTCCTGATATGAAGAAACAGTTATTCCAGAACTTCTACAAACTAACATACGATCGTTGCATCGCTCAGAATAATAACTGGCGATGCTTAGCTCTCTATCATTACCTCATTAGGAATAAATATTTTACAACCATTCATCAGAAGTTCTTGGTTAGTGGACATAGTTTTTATCCCTGCGACAGGGATTTTCCGCATACTATATGGACACAGAAGATTTTTTGATCTGTCACTCATAGCTGGCATGCTTAAAAGAGATCCTAAATTTAAGATTACTTCATGCTTTTGGATCCAGTTTTCAGAACTCGAGCAAGCCATAATATTCTTCAACCATGGCAAACCTATGAGATCTTGGAAACCCACAAACGACGTAATAAGCTAATTCCACTCCCAACAGTTATAGCTCAACTGTACAATGAAGATATGGCAATAAAGAAAGCAAAGAAAGTGGATTTGTTGCATATGTGCAAGTTCATTCCTCCCCAATTTCATGAATTCTACCAAAATCTTAGAATAACTGAGTGACAATGGGACGGATGTTTCATAAAAAAGCTCTCAAAGTAGCTGAGACAATATAACATTTGAAACTGAATCATCATTGATTGTGACTTTTACACTTCTTGTTATAGATTTTAAGTTCGTTGTAGGTTAGATCATTTTTCCATTCTTCAGGGATAGATCGTTTTTCCACTCAATTTTGCATTAATTTGTTAATATTTAATAGTAATATATTATTTTGCCTATAGTTTGACTCAAATGTGTTTAAAATAGAATGGACTATTGCAAGTATGTATGCTTTGCTTAAGATATTAACCTTGAAATAAGAATAAAATGTTTTTTTCGTTTCCTCAACAATTTGTCGTTTGTGGGTTAGATCTCTTTTCGGGGTAACTATTCAATTATTGTACCATGCGTCATTCTGAAATTCAAATCATAGAATAGATATCACGATCACTTGCATGAGCCGCCAGAGCGCACCGTGGCTTTTGCAGCGAAACTACAATCAACTTGTAACTGCTGCGGCTGGCTCCGTCTGCCTTTCTCTCTTTCAAGGTTTTTTAGCACACGAGTTGCCCATCCATGGGCAAGGGCTCTCATCACTGCTTCCGTGCGGGGCAAGCGTGCATTACCTCGTGCTCGGCATTATACAACCCTATCTCCCGTTCAGTAGCGGCTCTTGGCAGAAGCTAACTGCAATGTTGAATAGAAGTAGTATATCTCAACAGTCGTCAGGAATTCCATTCACAGTTTCAAGACTTGAACGTATGATGTCAGATTTCAAGATTTTCATAACCTAGCGTTGGGAAAAATCGTTCTTTTTCTGGAACTTTTCCAAGAGTTCCGTTTTCAAGAAAGTACTAATTCCAAAGAACAGTTCCGAAATAGCAGCAAGCGCCTGACTTAACGTAATAATCATCAAAATTTTATATTGTTTCGGAACTAGTTCCGTTTTAAAAAATCTTATACCACAATGCAATTTGAACCACGACTATACAGTCAGGTGTAACAGTAATTTATACAAACCATAAAACGTTGCAATGGTTTGACCATTCCTCCTGTTAAATAAGGGATATTACTACTACGTGATAGTAGTCTCTATTGAAGCTTCATAATTTATTTGTAATTACTAAGCTGCGGATTTATGCCTATATGCCTATTTTAATCCTTAACCTGAAGGCGGAAGGTTTTAGGTTACATATACATTTTAAGACATTGTGAGTATTATATGCGAATTCTATAGTGCCTATAATTGCCTATTTCACTAGTAAATGCTTATTTTCTTATAAATTCCTAAAAGTTGCCTAAATATCCGTATTATATATTATACTTGAATTTACTGTCCATTCTATCGACATTTTTTGAATCTGTAACTTGTTTTTTTTTATCTAGCTGAGGGAAGTGTTATAGCACTATCGATAATTTTATTATGAGTGTTACGTTTTCCTGCCAGCAGAGCGCGGAGAAATTCGAATAATTTAAAATCAACCAATAAGAAAAAATGTATTTCGAAAACCGCATGAATGACTGTGTTAATTGACTTGGGTAGTTGTTTTAAACTGTGTATCCGTTTTGTGAGATTGTGAATTGAGTATGCAGTTGAGTTTTCTGCTGTAATACGTGAAGTATACTGTGGAGATATGCCAAAGCAAAAGTCATCAGAAGCACTGACTGGAAAATACATTGACATTACCTCGTTCCCACTGGTTTGGTCCCCAGCTGAAACTGGATCCCTGAAGTATTGCCCCATCACTTCACGTGAAGTGGGAGTTTGTCCCAATTTAAGAACATTCTTACAGACAATAGACATCAGTCCTCAATACATTTGGACGAATATTTAATTATTCACTGCCATAATGATATTCCTATAGAAAGTAGTCTGTAATGCTACGTTACGCTCGTGTTAGCCATCGAGAATTAGAAATTTGTTAGTGCCTTTTTAAATGCCTATTTTAGAATGTTGAATGCCTATTTTGCCTGCCTATTTCAACTGTTTTAGTGCCTAAAAATCCGCAGCTTGGTAATAAACATTGAGATTAGTTGGGCTACATTTGCACTGTTATGTTACCATAGTCATTCATTCATAGTGTTCTGTCCAAGGGCAGGTATTTCACTGCAAATCCAGCGTTCTCCAGTCTTTCTATTTTCTGCCTTCCTTTTAGTCTCCGCATATGTTCTATATAATATCTTAATGTCGTCTATCATCTGATATCTTCTTTTGTCCCAAAATATTCTCCCGGTAGATATGTTACAATATACAAATTTTATAACGCAATACAGTGCGGTATATAAATTTGTATAATGTTTTCTTCATTTGATATAGTAAAACAGTGACTTTGAAATGGTAATAATAATAATAATAATAATAATAATAATAATAATAATAATAATAATAATAATAATAATAGACACAATCTCACAATTTGATTTTTTAAATTGTTATTGCTATATTAGTAGCAAACAATGTAACTGAAGCTGATTGGCCAATCAGATTGATCATCTAATATTGAAACGCGCCCGCAAATTCATTGTAGTAAAAAATTTCGATCTCCTTCCAACATATTCAATTCTGAAGGAAGTACTGTACATCCAAGGAGAACATTTAGGCTGGAACTGTTATGGTCTCAGAGAGTACCTGGAGTGTTCCAGACAAGATAGTTGGACGGTACGTTACACAGTACTTCAGTTCCTATGAGTAAAGGCGGCTTTACATTGAAGCAACCATAGGCAATCACGCAGCATGCGACATGATCGCATGCTGCAGGTAGCTCACTTGTTTAGGGTGGCAGCACAGTCGCATACGGCTTGCGGCGCCAATCCGCCGGTTGCTTCAGTTCGCAAGCTTATCCACCGCTGATGGGTTCAGTAGTCCAGTCGCATGCGGCACGATATGTTGGGATAATTTTTTTTTCGTTTCTATTTTTTCTGTTTTTCCGCTTTTCTTAAACTAGTACGTACACAACACCCATTCCCGAGGCGGTACTCGAACCCACAACCTTTAGGACCAAGAGATAGAGACAAAAATAAAACAAAGCTCCTAATTGCAGAATACCATGAAAATCACATTTTGTGGGGCTTGCGAGATCCCAATTACAAAGATAATAGAAAGAAGTTGAAGTTATGGAAAAAAAATAGCTTTAAAGTTCGATTGTGGCAGTAAAGGAAGCTAAAGACAAAATAAAAAAACTTGAGAACAACATTCCACAGCTACAGGAAGAAAAAAAGCTGGTCAGCTCAGGGTGATCAGTGGGTGCATTTCGCTTCACTGTGCTTTCTTCTTGATGTTGACGCGCCAAGAAAGTGACTTTAACTGATGAGAATATTGATTCCGAGGCAAATGTTTGTATTTAGTGTACATAAAATCACTATATTAGTGATCAAACGCATTTTTACGTAAAATTACAATAATAGGATACCTGTTATGAAATAAATGCATTGTCAGGAAAATAATAAAGAGCCGGTTTAATTATTTCAATGTTTTTATTGTACACAATAATACATGAAGCAATGAACATTTTCCATAAATACTTTAACTTTTAGCACAAATCTTCAGTTTTATGCCAAATTTTAACAGGGTAAACACGTCTAAATATAAGTGCCTTGCCATGGGACACTTCCTTCACTCGACACGAAGTAGGCTTTTGATAACCTTTGTTGCTTCTTTCGGTCTTCTAGGAAGTCTCTGAAGGTCTAGAATGCCTGTCGCCATGCCCCGGGATAATTGTTTCATCCTGTCTTTCACACTCGAAACTTCCTGACCCGTTTTGTGTTCTCTACATTCAAAAGTAATGTTTTTGGAATACACAAAATACCGAACACATTAAAAATGTGTAATGTAGTTTTTTCAGCTGGTATACTACCTCGATAAATAATTTGTATTGGATTTTGAAATGAGAAGGTAATCGAAGTCCTCTTTACTAATTCAGGTAAAATTTCTGAACAGGTAAGCGTTATCAGCAAGGAGTTTATTTAAAAAGTCATTGCGATGTATATCACTATTTATGAAGATCTGCCTGCGCCACATCTTTCTCTAAATAAGTTTCCTCCTCCTGTTCAAAAGTAGATAGGCAGCACCAGCATCTGTCTGCACCGACATCTCTGCATAAACTCGCTCAAAAATTAAAGCAACCAATCGCAATGGGCGTAAATGAGTCGGCAGCATGCTGCAATGATTGCTCCCGACAGCATGCTGCGTGGCAACCAACGATCGCATGCTGTAAGCAACTAGTTGCCTCGGTGTAAAGGCCCCTTAAGAGTCTGTCACAAACTCCTACTGTTATTTTGGAACAGAGTGTTCCGACCTAGGCCTACAGTTCTTTTTTTGGAACGGTTATTTTCTCGGAACTGTTCCGAAAGTACTGCTATATTATTTTTCCCTCTCTCTATCATAGACTGTGGATGTAGATTGTGCTCCTGCTTAGCTTCAGCTAGAAAGGACAGACTGATAATGTGGTGATATACGTACTGTATAAAAGCAGGAAAAAGTCTGTGTGATTTTTATTCACATTTTCCATTAGTCAGATTTCTCAGGCTTCATCAGCAGCTTTCGACAGACTGTGCATGTTCGGATCCACATACATATACAAACATTGTTTTCTTTAATGAAAATAAGTAAATCCCATCACAGAACTAGCTAAGTTAATTCATTTGACTACAATCTACAAAATTTTCTCAGTTCATGCACTGGCCAGATCATAGTGTATAATATTGAGCAATCAGTACGCAGCAAAGAGGCTAAAAATGTCGTAAAATTAGCATTACAGAAGATCAGGAAATATTCTTACTAATGGTCATTCATTAAGAAAATGAAAAGAAAAAGTAGAAATCTAAAATGCAGTACAGTATTTAGTTTTATTCAGCTTTCATTTCATCCCTAACTTAACATAAATGTAAATACCAGTATTAGGCATTATTCACATTACTTTAAGTTTAATTTGATCAGTATGAGAAATATTTATTATCACGAAAAAGCAGCCACCATCGCAAGCCTCCGCTGTGCCCGCGGCAGCGAAACACGAGCGCAGCGGGCTTCAGAGCTGGCTGAGATGACGTCACAGGGCATCGAGTTGATGACCACTGTAACAAAGCATGGGAGACATTTTTATTAACTACCGAATTCTCCAAAAAGTAGAGCACTTTTCAATTGAAACTCTCTTCCACAAATCTATGTCTCTTTTATGGCCTAGTGCTGTTCGGTATGAAAATGTGTTGCTTTTTGTTACGTACGCTGCTCCATACATTGTTAAGGCAGGCAAAATACTACAGGTACATCATTTTATTTTTACTAACATTTTTAATATTGACCTGGCTATATCATTGGATCAAGATTCAGAACCGCAAACACCGTTTGCTACCCCCTTCCACGACTGGAGTTCGATGATACTGGCGTAAAATACAATAAATTATTTTCTCGAAATATGCTGAAGCTATAGAGCTGACATTTTTACAACACATGGGCACGTATCTTTTTCTTATGATGTAACAGTAGTTGCACTGTTAATTAATTTCCTTACAAACAATTTCCATATGAATATTTTCAAAATTTTCAATACACTATCTTCAGTAATACGTATTTACGGTTTATTAGATTTACGAAAACATTCTGTAAGGCTACTAAATAAATAGGCCTATATCTGAAAATTTCACTTTTCTATTTAAAAAGTTGAGAAAATACTTCTTTTGAATAAAGAAAATCAAACTTGTGAAAAATGAGCATTAAAATTAAAACTTTCATTCGTATAATGCACTTACACTTCTCAGACAGATCTAGAAACTACCATGGATACAGTTTTAATAAGTTCTCTTCCCTTTATCTATTGAATCAGTGCTGGCCATCCCTGAATATAGCTCGACCAAGCGGCATATACTACTTCTTTCGTCTGTCTCTTTCCTTTCCGCTGTAAAGCGCTCAGGCTCTCCTGAGCTCTAAAGCGCGCGCTTGTTCCTATGAGCATCAATTGACATGACTGATTTAAGCGATAGGCGAAGGCGATTCAGCTTTGACAACTTATGATAATATATCGTCGTTTACTGCAACGCTGGTAATTCCATCAATGATGACGAGGTCTGAACCTTGCAAGATATGTACTACAGTACGTCATTTTTCTTTTCCTTCTGACTGTACGGAGATACAGTAGCATGCTGAAGTCGTCTGTTTACGTTTAAAACCTGATGAGCCAATGGTCTGAATGAAAAAAAATGGAACATATAGTAAATGTGCACCTACATTCAACGATGTCATCCCGCATCCACTGTCTACTGATGATACTTTGGAAATAAAATGTGAGTTCAATGTAGAATAACACGTTAACGTGGAACATTGATATTGTTAGTATCTGCGTTACATGTTTTCAATATTGTAATATTTCAGGTCTTTATTCACATATATTTCGATTGTTGATAGCTAAACGTAATTTTATAGTGTCTGAGGAAATTGCTATTCAGTTCATAAACCTAAGAGCCAAGTTTCATGAACTGTTTACTGGAAAACTGTTTATAAACACAGAATTTGAATTTTCAAAAAATAACAGCTGATAACTCGTATTAAACTGCATTAGGACACTGCATTCCTAATTTCGTGGTACAGCATATCGTAATTTTATGGCTTTTAGAAAAATAGTCCACAGTATAAAGAAGATAATACCACAGTCCAGTATATACAGTCACGAAGCTTGTGTTGTGAGGGTACTAGGGACAATAGACTGTGCCGGTACTATTTCGCATTGTCTGTAATGAGGCGATATTAGCGATCCTAGTGATTAGCAACTATCTATGGATGTATAATTACTACGTACGCCTATTGAGCTTCGTGACTGTATATACTAGACTGTGATGATACAGTGAAACCTCTCATTTACGGATATCGAAGGGACGTAACAATCTGACGCATGTGAGAGGTGTCCTTTATTATGGAGGGAGGCTCATCAATTAACAGTAAATTTATAATAGGCCTATGCATTATGTATCCTTTCACGCTTTAAATGAAATGTATTACTGTAGTTTAATTTTAAATATAGTATAGAGTACTATAGTAAATTCTTTGGGACTTTGAACTACAGTAGATAATACCGAAAGAGGAAAATACAGTACTGTGCCATGCAATTTTATTCTACGTCTACAGTTATGCAGTACTGTAATTTACAGTTTTCAACTCAACCTGTACGTTAAGGTGCCATATCTCTAGAAACAGAACAACTGATTGAAGTGAAGAGAATAATCCTACTAACCCTCTCATGTGTTGAATACAATTTCACGATCACGGAAACCTTGGACTCATCAGACAGGTTGTTTATCCACCTGCTTCCAGCTAACAAGGGGTAGCCGGCTGGGCTAGTGGTAGCCTACGAGACCCTTATTGTCTTCTTTCATGTTAAGGAATTTCTGTACTAATTTTCCATTTTTGTAACACATTAGATCTTGAAATCCAAGTTCTGTCCGCAGTCAGGAGGTAAAACAAGCTTTAGGACTGTGAAACAGCTGTCCGTGTCCGTGTTTGAGAGTGTCCGTAAACGAGAGTTAAATTTATCATTATTTCTATATTATTTTAGTTGGGACATAAAAATCTGTCCGTATATGAGGAGTGTCCGTAAGGAGAGGTTTCACTGTACTGTGAATAGTCTATGAAGAAAACCATGATTCCAGCATATATATTCAAATCTCTCTAGTGTATAGACTCAGGGTTGCCAGATGTCCCGATTTGGAGGGACATGTCCCGATTTTCATGTAAAAGTCCCGAGTCCCGCTTCGATTCGAGGCGGGACACAAAAAGTCTCGCCTTTAGAAAATTAACATCACTTGTATAATTTTATCGCTACGTAGCAACGTTTTCTTCTAGGCCCAAATAATTACATTAAATTTAAATTAAGTTTCTTAATAATGTAGGTTCGCACATTGAAAAAATGAATATTTTGGCAAGTGTAAGGTTTGTAACAACGAATTCAGTGGTAAATATGATATTTTTAAACATTTAAAAAGAGACATTCATCAGAAATGCATGGCACAGAGAATTGAAAAAGCTTCTTGAAAATACTGAAGTCCAGTGATAAATATATGAGAAGCTCTAAAAATGTATACTTTATGTTAAATGATGGGTTTGGAGCAGCAATATGCTAAATCCATGGCGCTACAGCCCTGAAGAGCCCGGTCCGACCAGCCGGCTGCTGGCCTCAGGCCCACATACCGGAGCAGAGGTGGACGATCATCTAACCAGAATGGAGGTATCGTGTGGTTAGCACGATGATCCTCCCAGCCGTTATAGCTGGTTTGTTAAACCGGATTTTCGCTACTTATCGTAGCTCCCCAAGTGCATCACGATGCTGGGTGGACACCGGTCCCATACACAGACCGAAATTTCATGAGAAAATTTCTTCCCCCATGAGGACTCGAACCAGCGCGCATTCCGTAACGCGACAGGATGCCTTAGATCGCGACGCCACGGTGCGGGACAGCAATATGCTAAGACACAAACGAAATATGAATTTAGGTATCAATAAATTTTATGTCAATGTTATCAATTAATAAACATTAAAATTGGAATATTTTGTCACGTGATGACAGTCCTTAAGTTAATTTGGCATAACATTATTGCCACAAGCCCTTCAGAAAGACGCCAGACAAACATGATGTAACTTATAGCCAGATGTTTTGTACTTGGAAAACTGTATCCACAATAAGTCTTTTATTTAAATTGCATTTTTGAGATTCATATTACTTTCTTCAGCTGCGGTATAATTTTTTTATTTTATTTTATTTTATTTATATACAGACATGAAAATGTCTATTCTGCCCATATTGATATCACTCTTTCTTTAACACAAAACATTTAAGTACTATAATCCATGTTGAATCTTTCGTACACTACTTTTAACACTTGAATATAAATACTTGATTAAGTGGCGATCTTATTCGTGTTAATTGTGTAAGCATGTGCGGCTTACAGCTGTTTCGGTGCTTCTTCACACCATCCTTAAAGCCTACTAGATCTCGGCGTCATCTCGAACTTCTCGAAATGGTTACAACCCAAACACAATAGACATCATAAGGAAGACAAAACAAAAACTCAACAAACACAAAAACACAAGAAATACATCACACTAACATACGACAACAAAACCACACACAAGATCGCATCCTCATTCAGAAAACAGAAATACAACATAGCACACAGAACAGAAAACACACTACAAAGACATCTCTACACACAAACAAATGAATAAAACCACACAGGCGTATACAAACTCGCATGCAATAGTTGCGACAGTTTCTACATTGGACAGACAGGCAGATCATTCCAAACTCTATACAAAGAACATATTAAAGCAATAATCAGAGGACACAATACATCTACATATGCCGAAGACATAACTAATGCTAACCACTCATAGAATAACATAAGTACAAACATGCAAATCCTACACACACACACAACCCAAAAACCAAAAACTCAATACACTAGAACAATATGAAATATACAGACACACTAAAACACACACTGATCAAATTCTCAACACACAGATCAATTTCAGAACACACACACTATTTGACACCACATTTCAACACTTTTCAACAATCACACGCACCCACACAACAGGCAGCGAAGTTCGAGATGACGCCGAGATCTAGTAGGCTCTGAGGATGGTGTGATGAAGCACCGAAACAGCTGTAAGCCGCACATGCTTACACAATTAACACGAGTAAGATCACCATTTAATCAATTATTTATAAGTACTATAGCCTATATGATGAAAAAGGATGTCCCTCCTTGGTAGATGTAAAATCTGGCAACCCTGTGTATAGTTCACAAGTCAGCTAGTTGCTAGCCACTAACATGTTGTATAGACTTGAGCTTTGAGACACGCCTCAGTAAGCCTACTATGAACTTTTATAAAATCTTTAAAATAATAAAGAAAACAAAATAATCCTTACAGTGCAAATGTTTATATATTTTAATAGTATCTAATAGTTAACACGCATAATGATATAAAATCTAGTACGTAGTTGTTCTGTTCGGTGTGATGAATATGTTCCATTTATACATGGCTACAAAATGTTGTATAATCATTTGGTTTTAGGGCGGAAACCTGTAGCGTCATTTCTGCGTATGCATTTAGCCTATTTCGGTAATTTGTTTTCAGAATAAATACGCATAGAATCTAGATATGAAACTGATAAATATTATATTCATTTTTATATCTTTAATAATATTAATGATATTAATAATAAAGAAATATAATAATAGTTAATATCTTATTTTATAATAATTACTATTATATAATAATAATAATAATAATAATAATAATAATAATAATAATAATAATAATAATTGATGATTTTTGAGTTCATTTTTGAAAATTCCAATAAGTCCAGTATGAATTCAAAACGAATGGTATTCAATCATATGACTTATTTTAATGTAAATTATACAATTGAAGAGTCCACTGCAAGAATGATGGATGTCACTTTCTTGTCGAAAATGAACCAAGACTGTCAGTGCATAGCTTAAGACATATAGAATGTACATAGAGAGTTATATGGCATTAACACTGATAGTCATTGTCCAGTAATGATCGGAAAATCACAGTTAAGCTTTGAGCGCTAAGCATTTCAAACTTTCAATTCTTTCTCCTGAAAAATGTATTCCAAATGACATCCATCACTCTTGCAGAGGACTCTTCATTTCATATAATTATTCAAAAGCCCTGAAAACAAATTTGAAATCAGCACGAAAAATGATATAATAATCACCCATTCTTTATCTTTTAACAAAAAAATGTTTAATTTTGTTGACCAGTGTTATTAATGAATGGTTATAAATTAATTCTAGTGGCTTGTAGCAGCAACTGCTGCTTGATAAAAATGGAAAATCACAATAACATTCCTATACACAAAGTCCCACATTAATCATACTATTCATGACCTTAAAAAATCTAACACAGCTGTATTAATAACTCAAATGAAGATGAAGTACATTACTTGAAGCACTTCCCACTGCACAACACTACGAAATGAACTGCAAGATGTCCTACGGTATACGTGTTTGCTGCGATGGACGTACATATTTTTTAAATTATTTCACATCGTAATATGTAATACTTTCTTCATGCAAAATTTCACTTCTTGAAACGTTGTTACAAACATCATTTTCTACGTAGGCTATTCGTTTATGAGTTCTTAATGCAGTTACATTTCTAAACGTCCAACCACATTTTCTTGATGGACCAGCTACACTCATATTAATGAACTCATGAAGAAGAACTAAATTCACAACTTAACAACACTATTACTTTTTTAGTAACACCAGATAAAAATCATACGTACAATATTGAAGCACGAAAAAAATACATGACAGTTGAAAGATGATCGGTAAACAATTATTATCGATGTCCCGAAAAGCATGACATTGTGACGTCAACATCTCGCATGTACAGAAGGCTTCGATAACTGCATTTATGAACGTTTTAAGGAAACACGATGTTTTGTTATTTGAAACGTAGCCTTTCCTATATACAAAGCCCCACATTACTGACACCTCAAAAAGCTGTATTAAAAACTTAAATGAAGATAAAGTACATTACATGAATCACGGCCCTCTGCACAACACTACAAAACGAACTGTAAGATTTCCTCTTACGGTATACACTTTACTGCGACGGTCGTACATTTCTTTTTTAAATTTCAAAGCTTTTTATGAACTTCGCTACAAACCATTTAGATTTTCCCGCAATATTAATATTATTAGCTTTCGATTGAGACATCACACAATCTCACAGAATGTATAATTTTCATAAAATTTTCCGCTACAGTTCAAATTAAATATACAAGGTTAGTTAAAAGTCCCGCACCACCTAAATAACTTTTGAAGCATACGGTTCAGTGGCATGAAATTTGGTATGCGAGGATAACCATATACTAAGAACTCAATAATGGTATTACCGAGATTTTTGTACTTCCGGTTTAACCGATATATCTAAACCATTTTTAAAGGTAGATTCATCCAGTTTTTTTAAATGTACTTGAAATAGCATGCTCTACAAACTGTCTGTGACAGAATTTTGATATTCCTCCCTACGTTTGTAAAATAAACAATTAAAATTTAAAACACTTTTCTGAATTCCTTTCTTGCAAACAAACGGACGTAGTTTTAAAATGAAATCAATTAACAACATTCTGTTACAGAGAAAAGTTTCCTAATAGTCTAAAGAATGTGTGTTCTAAATCTCATGCATGTATCTTTAATAGTTCAGAAATTATATCCATTTTTGTCTGGCAATGCAGCAAAAAATTGAAGTTAACGTAAACCGATAAAAGGGGCAAGTGATTTAAAAATCCATAGCGCAGGAAGTTTAAAAATTGCGTCTCAACATCCGATAAGGGCACAAATACCCACGAAATGTTCTGCAATGCATTCCACATATATCAAAGAGTATTTTAAAGATTTTTTTTTTTTTTTTTTGAAAATTCAATTAAACCGGAAACAACAATAAAATGGGGCGAGTGATTTAGAAATCCATAACGCAGAAAGTTTAACAGTGGCGTCTCAACATCTGATAAGGACACAAATACCCACAAAATATTATGCTATGCATTCCACACATCACAGAGTATTTTAAAGATTTTTTTTTTAATTTGCTCATTTTTCACTAAAAAATACCATGCTCTCCCCTGAAGCTTGGTGAAACCGGCCCTGAAAAACAAATTCTTTTCGAACATTGGCATAATTTTGTATAGTTTATCTCCAATAGTTTTTGTATAAAACTTTTTTCGCGAAATTAAAATTTAAGAAGTTATTAACAATATTCCATGCTTATTGTTCACCCTGTATAAGAGTGTAAAGGTATTTAAGAAAGGATATCAGCAAGGGTAAACGCGATCAAGAATGAGAATTGTGACTTCCTTACAAACTCTCATTTCATCCTGAACAAATATAAAAAAAACTATTTTAGACAACTACTAAATTTACATATGCCAAATAGCAATGATTGGGACGATATTCAAGTACAAACTGCTGAGTCATTTATACCCGAACCCACACTTTCTGAAGTCGAAATTGCGATAGAAAATCTGAAAAAGTATGTCTCCAGGTATCGATCACATTCTAGTGCGTAAAATTAATGCAAGAGAGTGTTAACATATTATCCGGTGAAATAAGCTTGTACTTGCTATTTGGGAAAAGGAAATTGTACCAAAACAAGTAGGAGTCCATAACTGAACAGCAGCGGTCATCAGCACAGAGCACCCTCGGGCTAGCGTCTCTTACCCGCGGATAAGAGACTGCATTATGGTGCATCCGTAGCTGCTGGTGGGTATGCTCTCTCCTTCTCTGCCTGCTGCGCAACGGGGCATTTGAGGTTGCACCAAATCCCTTTACCCATTTCAGCGAGTACTGACGACCACTGCTGTACAGTATCTAACTGTAGTAACTTTCGAGGAATATCACTTTTGTTGACGTACAAAATTTTGTCCAATATTCTTTTGAGGAAATTAACTCCATATACCCATACAGATAAAATTATCGGAGATCATCAGTGAGGTTTTAGGCGAAAAAATCGACTACTGATCAGGTTTTTTTTATATTCGACAGATATTGGAGAAAAATGGGAGTATAAGGGTACAGTACATCAGTTATTTATACTTACTTACTGGCTTTTAAGGAACCCGGAAGTTCATTGCCGCCCTCACATAAGCCCGCCATTGGTCCCTATCCTGAGCAAGATTAATCCATTCTCTATCATCATATTCACCTCCCTCAAATCCATTTTAGTATTATCTTCCCATCTACGTCTCGGCCTCCCTAAAGGTCTTTTTCCCTCCGGCCTCCCAACTAACACTCTATATGCATTTCTGGATCCGCCCATACGTGCTACATCCCCTACCCATCTCATTTAATGTTCCCAATTATGTCAGGTGAAGAATACAACGAGTACAGTTCTGTGTTGTGTAACTTTCTCCATTCTCCTGTAACTTCAACCCTCTTAGCCCCAAAATTTTTCTAAGAACCTTATTCTCAAACACCCTCAATCTCTGTTCCTCTCTCAAAGTGAGAGTCCAAGTTTCAAAACCATACAGAGCAACCGGTAATATAACTGTTTTATAAATTCTAACTTTCACATTTTTTCACAGCAGATTGGATGATGAAAGCTTCTCAACCGAATAATAACACGCATTTCCCATATTTATTCTGTGTTTAATTTCCTCCCGAGTATCATTTATATTTGTTATTGTTGCTCCAAGATATTTGAACTTCTCCACCTCTTCAAAAGATAAATTTACAATTTTTATATTTCCATTTCGTACAATATTCTCGTCATGAGATATAATCATATACTTTGTCTTTTCGGGATTTACTTCCAAACCTATCTCTTTACTTGCTTCCAGTAAAATTCCCGTGTTTTCCCTAATCGTTTGTGGATTTTCTCCTAACATATTCACGTCATCCGCATAGACAAGAAGCTGATGTAACCCGTTCAATTCCAAACCCTCTCTGTTATCGTGGACTTTCCTAATGACATATTCTAGAGCAAAAAAATTTCAAAAGCATAGATTTCAAAAAGGCATATGATTCATTTAAGAGAAAAGTTTTGTGTAACATTCTTATTGAGTTTGGTATTCCCAAGAAACTAGTTCGATTAATTAAAATGTGTCTCAGTAAAACGTATGGCAGGGTCCGTATAGGCCAATTTCTGTCTGAGGCTTTTTCAATTCACTGCGGGTTAAAGCAAAGAGATGCACTACCGCCTTTGATTTTTAACTTAGCTCTAGAATATGTCATTAGGAAAGTACAGGAAAACACAGAGGGTTCGGAATTGAACGAGTTACATCAGCTGCTTGTTTATGCGAATGGCATGAATATGTTAGGATAAAATCCACGAACTATTAGGGAAAACACGGGAATTTCACTTGAAGCGAGTAATGGGATAGGTCTGGAAGTAAATCCCGAGAAAATGAAGTAAATGAATATGTATCGTGACCAGAACATAAATTAGCACGAAATGGGAATATAAAAATAGAATTGGACATTTATTCTTTGAAGAGCTGGAAAAATTCAAATATCTTGGAGCAACAGTAACAAATATAAACGATAATCGGGGAGGAAGTTAAACGCAGAATAAATCGGGAAATGTCTGCTATTATTCGGTTGAGAATCTTGTCATCAAGTCTACTTAAAAAAAACTGAAAAGTAGAATTTATAAAACAGCTATATTATCGGTTTTTCAGTATGGTGTGAAAATTGAACTCTCACTTCGAGAGAGGAACAGAGATTAAGGATGTTTGAGAATAAGGTAAAAGGTAAAAGGTAAAGGTATCCCCGTAACATGCCATGAAGGCATTTGGGGGGCATGGAGGTAGAGCACCATGCTTTCCATGACCTCGGCACTAGAATGAGGTGGTGTGGTCGGCGAGAATAAGGTGCTTAGGAAAATATTTGAGGCTAAGAGGGATGACGTTACAGGAAAATGGAGAAAGTTACATAACGCAGAAGTGCACGCCTTGCATTCTTCGCCTAACATAACTGAAACATTAAATTCAAACATTTCATATGCGTTGAGCATGTAACACGTAGGCCTATGGGTGAATCCAGAAATTCATATAGAGTGTTAGTTTGAAGACCTGAGGGGAGGCCGAGATGTAGATGAGAGGATAATAGTAAAATGGATGAGATATGATGATAAGAGACTGGATTAATTTTTGCTCAGAACAGGGACCGATTCGGGTTTATGTGAGGACAGCAATGAATCTCCGGGGTCTCTAAAAGTCATTTGTAATTTTTTATTATTATTATTATTATTATTATTATTATTATTATTATTATTATTATTACTTCATGAAACTTGTTCACCACACTCTGGAGGAAAAACGTACTTAAATCATTGAAAATAATTTGAAAATTGTAACATACCTTTCTAGAGACACTATGGGTAGATTTCTAAAACGAAGTCTAGACCACGGCCATGGCTTTAAACCCCGTTTAGATTTTTGAAACGAGGACTTTTTCATTTATCTGAGCCATAGCTCGAAACCATGGTCTGAAGCAGAGACCATGGCTGGGGTAGGTTTAAAACCACGGCTTCATGTAGGCTATACAAGACTGAGATAGTAGATCAGCTGGATAATTATCAAAGGAAAATTTGTATCTACGGTATTAGTTTCCCGAATTAGAGTGATGAGAGACTGGAATAATCCTTTGTAACTTTATAACGACGATAATTTCAGGCGAATATTTCGATTTTCGAAGGAATCAACGCAAAATTTAGCAAGAATACTAAATAATAATCTACAACGAAATGCAAGAGGCGGAGGGTTGATAATTTTTTTTACACCTTTGATTTCAAGGAAGTAAGATATATATTTTATACTAATTGAGGGCTTTGCCGGAAGAAAGGCAGATAGACCTATACGCCCTTCTTCGGGAAAACGGTTTATAATGTAGTGAATAATATTATAGTAGCGAAATTTTGTTTTGATTTACTGTACATACCTACAGGACAGGGCTGCATGCGTGTATAACATTTTATTCAGGTCCGTTTTAAAATCTTAGATTGCATGTATCTCAATTCGCCATATTGACGTATACGCCCTTTTTCCGGGAAACCCCTCAAGTATACCTTTATGCCTATAAGACGATATAACTTAATTCTTAGTCTTTACAGTGGTTGTGGACATTTTATTTAATACTCGAAATTGATGTGGGCCTATAAGAATATGAAATAAACGTTATTTTGTCTTCTTATTTTACGTTTTATGCTACTGGGGCTTTCCACGCAGTACTAGTCTAGTATATGCGAAAATAGAACCATACTACATGTTAGTTTCAATTGAAATTTTAATCCAATTAATATTAGGTTATTAATTCCTTAGAACCGCGTTTTCAGGTAGTTAATGTTGGTAGTAGTTATGAACAAATGATAAACTACAACTCGATTTGTTCTAATTATTTGGGCAATATCATTCTGGTACCTAAAAATCCGTTCCCTATTAAATATTAAATAAACCTAGTATTTTAAACTCACATAGGCTATATTCTGTAAATTAGTAAAAATATAACAATACCTTAGCTGAGAACAAAAGAATGTATTGCAACTTACTCTGCCCTGCTAAGCAAAAGTGCCGTATCTGCAGGAAAATTGAAAAATGGGGTTTTCGCACTTTATAGGGTTTTGTGCTATCAGAAATTCATTGGACTAGGTAAAAATGCGGTATCTCTAATGACAAATGAAATATAAGCTTTTCATTTTGCCGTATCTGCACAAAATCGCTAGTAAACTAAGCAAGACTGCAGTATGTGTCTCATGCTACGCAAAAGTGCGGTATGTGAGTTGCAGATACTGCATTGTTGCTTAGTACCAAGCATATACCGCGGTCTTTCTTAGCATTGTCACACTCTTTTTATCCACATGCCGCTTTCTGCTTTGCACCTGTCAGTGTTATATTAAACAACAATCTGTGTTAAAAACAATTATAATATTATGTCTACTTCTTCTAGATCTAAACAATTAGTGAAATTAGCTTTGGAAAAACGTTCTTTATCCAACATGATAGAAAATTAAAATGTTAATTCAAGTGTTGCAAGTTAACTTATGAATTCTAGCTTATCATGAAACATTCGCTTCAGTGGGAAAGAAATCTAAATTGAAACCTTTTTCCATTTGTATGGAATGAAGTTATATTACAGGAAGAAATAAGGAAAGTATTATAAGTACGTTTTACATGTTCCTGAAAGACACAGAAATGTCAAAATATGGTAATTTGGGTAGATAATTATTCAAGCCAGAACAAGAATTGGTGTCTGTATTCTTTCTTGGTCTTCATGGTGAATTCCAAGGAAATAGCTGCCCAAGAAATCAACCTTTTCCATTTTGAACCAGGATACACATTTATTCTGCTTACAGTATTCAACACCAAGGTCAAAATGTCTCTCAAAAAGCAGAAAAGAACATACGACTTTGACGATTTTGTAGATGCTTGTCAAGATGAAAATGATGGAAAAATGGAACTAATAAAGATAGATCACACAAACTTCCACAAAGGAAAGATTCCACTGCCCATCAGAAAAAAAACTGCAAACTACCTTACCTCAAGGATATCGTTCAAGGGAAATAAGTGAGAGGTAACTATGTATTGGAGTACAAAACAACATACTGTATAATGAAACTGAAAGTTACAAAACACAGAACGCAATTCCCGGAACATCTGAATAAGCCCTGTGGATTTCATCTTGAGAAGAAATAGAATTGAGAACACCTTGAAAGAAGGCATTCCAGAAAACAGACTTAAATTCTGACGAGATTTACTAATACAGTAAATATTTTGTGCATACTTATGTTTAAAGATTGATTATTATTAACAATATTACATTGTTAATACTATAATTTTGTTCATGAATTACATAAATTGTGATTTTTTGCAACTCATAATGTCATGTTGTGAAATAATTAGAAAGGATTTATCATATGTATTCAATTTTTGTTACTAATGGATTTCTGCATATTTGCTATTGCATATTATTCATGTAGCATTATTAATTAAAATAGAGAATCGTCAACTTCAGAACTTCAACATAAGAGACGCCTAGAATCATAAGGGCCTGAAGCACACTATGGTGAATTTGTATATTTTAGCATATATGCATGTTCTTACATATTTTAATAGATGTCGTGGGACGTATAAGATTGTACCATGAACAAATCAAAACCTAACATATTAGAAATCTGAATAATAATTTGAATATCATAAATTAATGTGAATTTTTCTCAGAACTTCGATTCCGTACTTTGGGCCCTTATGGTTCTGGATGCCTATTCCTTCATTTCTTAATTTTATGCAGATACCGCACTTTTCCATAGCAGGGCGGCAACATACGGCATTTTGTAGTTAAGGCAGATATTTATATATTGTGAATTTTATTAGTAACAACAATGTAATTTATTCGCCACAACAATAATTCCTTTCTACAATTCGCCTTAAACGCTCTCGTCAACAATAAGATTTTCACTTAACACAGTATTCGTTATAGCACTCCACCGACGACAATGACAATTTGCTTGGACTAGTACGAACAACAATGAACTGTTAATCTTAACTAATATTTACAAAGCACTATTTACAAATCAGAACTATCAGTTCTCAGTTCACAGTTCTTCTAGCTCAGTCACTCGAGTTCACAGTATCTCGAACCACAGACCTCCAGAGACAGTTCACTGTACTCGAACTCAGGTCCCTCCAACTGCGGTCCACTGCACTCGAACTCAGGTCCCTCCAACTGCGGTCCACTGCACTCGAACTCAGGCCTTCGGATGCTGACGCAGATGCGGACGCACACTCGAGTCGAACTCCGGTACACAAGACTGGCTTGCTTGCTCTGGCTTTCTCACTGACTGGCTGACTAATCAACTGAAAACTGAAAAACTGCAAACTGCTGTCGTTCCTTCGCGTCCGTAATTTATAACCACAGCGACGTAGCCTCGAAGGTTCCACAGGTCTCTAGAGATGGCACTCCAGAAAAATCCCGAGCCCTCTCCTCTCTACCAGCACCAGATGCGCGCGCACTCTCGCTCCACTCTCTCGCCGCGTTGGCCCCTTTCCCCTCTTCGCCGCGCGCCCTCCCAAAGTGCTCCGCGCGATCTTCTCTCTTGCTGGACGCTGGTCGTGAGTTCGAATCTCACGTCGCTGTCACAATATTAAGTCATGCTGTGTTAAAGAGCGGTATCTGCAGTTTCTATTAAATGCCGGAATTAATATAATTTTTTGTTTCTTTCAGTAATTTTGTAATGTCGTATATAGCTGGAAACCACATAAATTATGTAATCATACTTAAAAATCGAAAGGGGCTGTACAGAAAACTTTAAACTCATTTTTCTCGATACTTTGCTTTTGTAGATACGGCACTTACCCTTAGCAGGGCATTACTGCAATTCAATAAAAATATTAATCCCGATGTTCATTTATTTCTAATATCGACAGTTTACAAGAATAAAAATCGATTCTAAGCTCCGTTCCCATATATAAAATCCACGAATCTCGGTTTCTTCTCAAGCCGCATCTTGACTTTGTTTTAGAAATCGCATAAGGGTTCAGACCTCGATCGCGGTTTAAAAACCGAGGTTTGGAACCATGATTTCGTCCGTGTTTTAGAAATCGACCCTATGTCTTCACCAACAAAGTTATATTAGTACCTAGGAAAAAGATCCATAAAGCACAACCCTCCATATAGGATAATTAGCAAAGCAACATCTTTAGCACGACGCGTAGCGTCGCAACGTGTGCCTTGTGGGCCATCCCAAACTCACCCGACCCTACCTCCACCCCTCTCAATGCGAGTCCTTATACACTCGGTCATTTATGGCAAATAAAACAATTATAACTAGATCGAGAAGACGAAGCCGCGAGCGTAATGTGAACTATCACGATGCGGTATTACGAACGCAGGAGCAGTAGCGCCACGGCTCCGGACTGCAGGACTCCCCTGGTCTTGGTCGAGTAATAACAATAGGTATCTTTGTCAAAATGACTTAATGCAGTGGTCGTCAGCACTCGCTGAAATGGGTATTGCAGGGATGTCGAACAGCGCTCTCAAGGTGTGAAACGATTAGGTACTGCTTACTACCTGAGCTGGAGCGGTGAGGCCAGTCTACCCTTACTGTAGCAGTGTTCTGTACGCAACTCTGGCGGCTGGCATGGATATGGAACGATGTTTCAATAGTGAATGGATAGATAAACATTTATTTATCTTAAAGGGCGGAAAGGAGCGTTGCTTAATATGTAGGAAGAAACTTTGATACATAAGCCATGATTGTATGGTATACAGGGAAATAAAAAGCCATGAAGATACTACTCTTCTCCAGAATGACCTCAATAGAATAAATGATTGGGCAATAGCCAACAAAATGAAAATAAATTCTCTAAAGAGCAAAGCCATCAGCTTTACAAGGAAAAGAAATAAAATAGTCACATCGTATACGTTAGGGGGTGAAACCATTCCGGAAGTTAACAAATGTAAATACCTCGGAATAACATTTAGCAGCGATCTCGGCTGGGGGGAACACGTTACACATACAGCGGGAAAAGCATGGAGAGCGTTACACTTTGTGATGAGGGTACTAAGAAAAGGTTC
The DNA here is from genome assembly GCF_040183065.1 of Periplaneta americana. Taxonomy (NCBI): domain Eukaryota; kingdom Metazoa; phylum Arthropoda; class Insecta; order Blattodea; family Blattidae; genus Periplaneta; species Periplaneta americana. Next base: position 40,056,362 of record NC_091129.1, read on the forward strand.
TGATAAATCCAAAGAGATTGCATATAAATCACTAGTACGTCCAGTAATGGAATATGGTGCTGCATTTTGGGATCCTTACAGATTAAGACACTGGAAAAGATTCAAAAACGGGCTCTTAAGTGTTGTCGGAAAAATTCACCATTTAAATGGGACACACTCACGGACAGGAGAACGCGAATTCGATTATGCGCACTGTTCAAAACACACAGAGGTGAGCCTGCCTGGAGAGAAATAAAAAATAGGTTGCAGCCGCCAAATTACTCTTCAAGGAACGACCACTCATATAAATTGAGGGAAAGAAGACAGAGGACGGACACTGGAAAGTTTTCTTTTCTCAATCGTACTATCAGGGACTGGAATGCTTTACCTGCAGACTTACTAAAGGCTTTACCAACAACTAAAAATGCATTTAAAAATAGGCTTAAGGACCTTACTAATAGACGGTAATTATACACAGTACTTAAAGGGTGTAAATGATATGTTGTTATTGAAGTGTTGTATCAGTGAAGAATTATGTTGTGTCAGTGAAGTGTGTTGTATCAGTGAAGAAGTATGTCGTGTCAGTGAAGTGTGCTGTGTAAGTGAAACGTATTCCTGTCATTGAAGCTTTATAGGTCATAGTGGCAGTGCAAAGTATTTGAACAGTGAAATGTTTTTGAAGTGTTAGTGAAATCAGGATAGAATCAGTGAAATGTGTCGTAGTTCCAGTGCAGTGAGTGAGTTGACAGCGAAATGAGTGTAATGTTGAAAGGTACTTGTGCAGATATGAACATATACTCGTGGGTTTTAGTTCGATCTTAGTTTTAAGATACAAATTAGAATATTTCAAATGTTATTTTAAGTGATCGTTTCATTTAATTTAGTATATTCCCTGTTGTTGTTGTTATTATTATTATTATTATTATTATTATTATTAGTTACTAGTATTATCATTAATTGTATTTTTAATTAATAAGTTTATTATTGTCATTATTGAGTGTAATTAGTTACCACTGCCACCGGGTATATACCCATTGCAGTGTGAATAAATACATACATACATACATACATACATACATAATAATATTAAAATGCATTTTAATTCAATGCATGCTGAAGCTTATGGAGCAGAAAAATTATTCGGTTCCGCTCGTGAAAAGGCAAAAGAGATATGTCTAGAATGTTTTTAAATCTCTAAGTTTGTCCCGTAATATTGTTACTGAGCGCATGACAGAAATGGGAGATAACTTAGATGGATAACTGATAGCAAGAATGAAAACTTTTACTTGTTATGCACTAGCTCTTGATGAAAGTACCGACCGCAAAGATACGGCGCAGCTAGCTATATGCATAAGGGATGTCGATTCAGATTTCAATCTCCATTAAGATCTTATAGATGTCATTTTACTAAAGGATCGAACTCGAGGAGAAGATATTTTTGAATCTGTAACAAAAAGTATGAACAAATTTCAAATCATAATAAGATTAATTAATTTTGTACATCAAAACAGTTTACGTTTTTGAACTTGCACTGCTACAACATACACATAAAGTCTATATTTTAAACATGAATTAGCAACATTATTATGATGATTTATTTCTGCCACTAACGAACAACATTCATGAATGATCCAGTAGATAAAACGATATTATTATTACTATTATTATTATTATTATTATTATTATATTATCATCATCATCATCCATCCATCCATCCATTCATCCATTCATCCATCCAGCCTCATGTAGACCTACATTCTTCGTTCATCAAAGTTTTCAAGCGAAAATCCAAAATGAGCTCCTAAAAATTAGTAAGATGTATAAAAATTATCTAAGTACCAGCCGCCGCTTTAGTAGTTTCGCTTTTGTCTACGATCATTCTCCCGGTCTGCCTGCTACCTGTGTTGAACCGTTGCACGGTAAGGGAGGAGTGAAGGCTCTTCAGTTCACAGCTCGAGAGCGCTGTTCGAAATCCCTGGGGTATTGGGTGAAGAGAGCAAGGAAGCCTGAACCTCCGTGCATGCTTCGAGGAATGGAAAGGAAGGAATCTGGCCTTAGTTGATGCGGACGATCAGTGGAGACTAGAGTAGTAAGTACTATACACTTGTGGGTGGTTTGTATACGTACACGATGGCAGAAAGTTCATATAGTGATTCAAGTAGATCTTCCACCCCTATGTTGTTTAATCCTTCATGGGAGGAGGCATTTTTTTTACAGAGTTTGAAAATGTAACAATATGTTTAATTTGCAGTAAGATACACCATGTGATAGATAAGAAAATACAACCTGCAGCGTCACTATGACAACTGTCATGCTAATGAATACGACAAATTAAAGACGACGAAAGAATCGAAATGGTGGAGCAGTTAAAAACACCAATATATGACAAGCATTATTATTATTATTATTATTATTATTATTATTATTATTATTATTCCGATACTGATGTGCAGTTAGTCAGACAAGGTTTCCCTAGGCCCGCAGAATACTGCATCGGACATAGTGTCTTGGACGAGACAGTTTCGTCTCGGACCATCTGATACTGGACAAGACTGTTTCGGACTTTCTAGAACTGTCGACAGTTTCGAACAGAGTTTCGCCACGATGTAAGTAGTTTCTTTTCATACATTGCTATTCTCAATTGCGACTTGATAGCAACCGACGACAAAATCGTAGCAACGATCGATTATATTATGCGTTTAAAAGAAGAAAATGACGTAAATAGAAGTTTGTTCGATTCATCTTCAAAATCCAAAAATTTATATACTTGGTTTCATAAGTACATAAATTTCTTTCAAAACTTCTTTCCGTACTTTATATATTACATTTCTCCTAGTGATATTTTTTTTCAACGTATAATAAAAAGTGGGGGTCCTTGCATGCACATAACAAGTCTATCTGCGTCTGTATCCATTTTAATCCAATTGGAAAATGCTCGTAAATACAATGTAACAATAACATTATATTATTGAACATAACCCACGCTGGACATACAGCAAATCACGTGAATGAGTGAGTGTACAGCAGAGTTCACGCATGCGAAGAATGAAATGTGCGATCTTGTCCGCTAGTGGACGAAACTTCAGGTGACATCACAGGTCGATACCGTCCGAGACGGTCCGAGGTTGACCGAGGAATTTCCATGCAGTATGCTGCCGGCCTTGCTCACATTAGCGTTCTTGAGGATTTTTTAGTATTTTGTGTTATTCACAGGAAGACATTCATGAAGATGACGTCAGTGTTCGAGTTAGTTACAAAATTGCTCTGCGTCTTGGAAGAAAATTCCGACCATTCACGGATGGTGATTTATTGAAAGAATGTATAATAAACACTACCGAAGAACTCTGTCTTGAACAGCTACCTACCATTAGAATAATACATTGTCATAGAATTTAGTCCGGAGAAATTATTTCCTCACATTCCAGTGAAATATCAGGATTTGTGGCTTGTCTCCTCCTTTGATTCGACTTTAGAATTTCAGAGGTGATTTTTTTTTAAGTTATTTGACATTAAAAACGGAAATCCTGAGTATTTATTAACTATGTAAAATATGCTTACTTAAATACGCATGTGAACATTGGGTGCTTCATTACACTATTAGTACTATTGAATTCCACTGGGTTAGGCCTACGTAATTTATGGTACGAACAAAAAGCCGCCACTGAAATATTACTTACCCGTCCGTTCCCATAAATGCACTAGAGGGCTAGAGGGTAAGAGACGCTAGCACGAGCGTGCACTCCGCTGACGACCGCTGACTTAATGCATTAACAGATGGAACAATAGTCTTGTTCCAGCAAGTAATTCAGTAATTCAGAACGAGTTATGAACCAATACCGAACTTCTTTGGACGCAGGCGCTAGTTGAGTACGTTCTCAGAACTACTTCGGGATTTTACGTTGTTGGAACGTTTCTTGAATAAAATTGTTCTTTCACGGCCTTCGGAGTTTCTTCTCATATTAAAATTATATTCATCTTTCGAAATTAATTCGTCATAAAATATATCACATTTCCTTTCAAATCACTCAGATCGACTATTTTTCTATTTTAACCTGCCCAGTCTCGAAGAATTTTAACCTCAACCTCAGATTAAGTCATCTGAGCATGCGTCAGCAGTTCAGAATTCCCAGTTCCTGCTCTTAATCGAGAACCAATTTCATTCGTTCCGAACGAGTTCCAAAGTGCGACTTCAGGAACAGTTCAGAATCAGTTCAAGTCTTGTCGGAACGCAAGAGATATTGCACATGACCAGTTAGTTCAGAATCAATTCTGAACTGTGCTGGAACAAATCTTATTTATAAAGTAATTACATAATACAAATATGATCGTTTGGTCCAGGCAGCATCCGATTTTGCACAAGGATAAATCCTTCACCATGTTTCTGAATTGAATTAGTATCTTAACAATAAAGTACCATAATTTTAGTCCACGGAGCATACATATGGAGCAAGAATAATTCCTTTAACATGTTTCTAAATCAGTCTTGGATATTGTCCTTAATAAATCACTTCAAACTAATTTCAATAGCGTGGATTGTGTAACCTATGAATGTAATTTTTTGTGTTGGTTCTATTGTGCATAATTGTTTACGTTGTAGGCAAACACAAATAAAAATTAACGTGGAACATAAATATTATTTTAAGGAAAACAAGAAAAATGTGGGTAAATGAAGAGCACAGAAAAGCCATTTCGTAGCACTTTGTTTTCTTAACCATTAGGATAACCTAGAGCAGTGGTTACCAAAGTGGGGGTCGCGACTTCCTGGCGGGTCGTGTAAAGAGCTGAGGGAGGGTTGCGAGATGATAAACAAAATGAAACAAAATACTCCTTATTAACATAAATTTATGTTGCATTTAAAAACATAACGCTGAACATAAAAATAAAAAACGTTTCGGTAGTTATAAAGTAAAAATAATAAAATGCGATAAATGTGCCCTTCTTTAAGACAGTAGCTTCTCAAATTAATCTGAACTCCATAAAAACTGTACGATGAAAGAATAATGGAACGGAGAAAAAAATTCTCTCTGGCATCGGGATTTGAACCCGAGTTTTCAGCTCTATGTGTCAACTCGACCGAAAATGGGCAAGGGCGCTCATCATTGCTTCCGTACGGGGCAAGCGTGCATTACCTCGTGCTCGGCATTATACAACCCTATCTCCCGTTCAGTAGCGGTTCTTGGCAGAAGCTAGCTGCAATGTTGGATAGAAGTAGTATGTCTCAATAGTCGTCAGGAATTTCATTCACAGTTTCAAGACTTGAACGTATGATGTCAGATTTTAAGATTTTCATAGCCTAGCATTGGGAAAAATCGTTCTTTTTCTGGAACTTTTCCAAGAGTTCCGTTTCCAAGAAAGTACTAGTTCCAAAGATCAGTTCCGAAATAACAGCAAGCGCCTGACATAACGTAATAATCACCAACATTTTATATTGTTTCGGAACTAGTTCCGTTTTAAAAAATCTTATACCATAATGCAATTCGAACCACGACAGCTGTTACAGTCAGATGTAACAGTAATTTATACAAACTATAAAACATCTCAATGGTTTGATCATTCCTCCTGTTAACTAAGGGATACTACTACTACGTGATATTAGTCTCTATTAAAGCTTCATAATTTATTTGTAATAATTAGGGAACGGAATTTGTAGCAGTAAAAGCTAGTATTGGCATCTACACAGCCATTTGTTTACAACCCCTTATACCAAGTCCTCCCCTCCATGACATACTCGCAGATCTCTGCACGTCAACAACAGGTGAACGGGAAAGTTGTCGCATAAGAACGTCAACATGCAGGTTTGCAGTTCAGAGTAGTGAAGTGCAGGTACAATGCCGAAAGTGAAACCAACTAACAACACAAAATTGAAAGACTAGCCTATATTTGTAAAAGCTCCAGATTGAGTATCAAAATTCAGGAAACAGTTCCCTAAATTGTCGCTTCCCCTATGTTCAGTTCTTAAGAGATGGGGATCATGGCTAGAAGCTTGCAATTATTATGCATATCACCTCAAATCTGTGAAGAAAGTGGTCCAGTCTTTCGATCCCGATGACGCGGCTGCGATTCAAATACGCCAGAAACTGCTAAATTATAGAACAATCGAAAAAGAAGTCACGGATATTAAGTCAATTTTTTATATTTACCGGATGCCATTATTCGATTAGAATAGTCAGGAGTAGAACTAGTTAAGCAAATAAGTATTATGAGGACTATTGCAAATAAACTGAGTGTAGTAGAAGGTGAAGTAGGAAAACGTGTTGGTGAAAAAATGGACAGTTTTGATTAAAAGTGATGGGTACAATATTCTTAGTCGAATTTCAGATGCACTAACAAAGACGTGTCCCAATGACATCATTCAACATGTGAATTTAATTGACGTATCTTGTTTCAAGTACTCTCCAATTGTCTCTGCAGATGTTAAAAAATGTCCCTCCTTGGAACAGAGCAAAGTTGTATTTTGAAAATTTGAAAATGATATTTACAATTTATTATAACAAGGCACAGCAGGAATAATTGTTTCATCAACAAAACATAGCATTAATTGAAAATGCCAATTCGTTTGGCTCTACATTTTGTTCTACATTTAATGATACTATATTAGGGTATGTTGTAAACATTGTAGTATATTGCATATATTGTAAATACTGTAATATACGTTATATACATATTATCATATTTCATGATATTGTAAATAAATGTTTTAATTTAACACACTCCTGACAGAAAAACATACATATTCAGAGGCGAGTTCCATGCAGAAGACAACTGTCTATCAGCCATCAAGTTTCCACTGATACTCTAGGACGCAGAGATTGATATTTAATTATGTATATTTGTAATGTTTATTGGTGTCTTGTGGTTGCCAAGAAAAACACATGTAGTTCAAAATGAAATGCAGATTATGTATGTAGGCCACTATACGTCATTAAATTATTACAATTGTTTATTCTGAAATACGTTTACAGCACGTTACGTGTAAGTTTGTATCAAGTGGACTGTACTCGTCCATGCAGCTCGCTTGACAGTCTCTGAGCTACGAATATCTATATTACGTTTCACCATTCGTTATAATACTCCAAGTCCCTTTCCCTGGTAATAAACATTGAGATTAGCTGGGCTACATTTGCACTGTCATTCATTCATAGTGTTTTGTCCAAGGGCAAGTATTTCACTCCAAATCCAGCATTATCCAGTCTTTCTATTTTCTGCCTTCCTCTTAGTCTCCGCATATAATCTATATAATATCTTAATGTCGTTATCATCTTCTTCTGTCCCAAAATATTCTCCCGTTCATCATCCCTTCCTTCAGAAAGCAGATATGTTACAATATACAAATTTTATAACGCAATACCGTGCGGTATATAAATTTGTATAATTGTTTTCTTCATTTGATATAGTAAAAGAGTGACTATGAAATAGTAATAATAATAATAATAATAATAATAATAATAATAATAATAATAATAATAATAATAATAATAGGCACAATATCACAATTTGATTTTTTTTATTCTTATTGCTATATTAGTAGCAAACAATGTAACTGAAGCCGATTGGCGAATCAGAGTGATCATTTAATATTGAAACGCGCCCCGCAAATTCATTGTAGTAAAAAATTTCGCTCTCCTTCCAACATATTCAATTCTGAAGGAACTATTGTACATCCAAGGAGAACATTTAGGCTGGAACTGTTATGGTCTCAGAGAGTACCTGGAGTGTTCCAGACAAGATAGTTGGACGGTACGTTACACAGTACTCCAGTTCCTATGAGTAAGAGTCTGTCATAAACTCCTACTGTTATTTTGGAACAGAGTGTTCCGACCTATAGTTCTTTCTTTGGAACGGTTATTTTCTTGGAACTCTTCCGAAAGTACCGTTATATTATTTTTCCCTCTCTCTATCATAGACTGTGGATGTAGATTGTGCTCCTGCTTAGCTTCAGCTAGAAAGGACAGACTGATAATGTGGTGATATACGTACTGTATAAAAGCAGGAAAAAGTCTGTGTGATTTTTATTCACATTTTCCATTAGTCAGATTTCTCAGGCTTCATCAGCATCTTTCGACAGACTGTGCATGTTCGGATCCACATTCATATACGAACATAGTTTTCTTTAATGAAAATAAGTAAATCCCATCACAGAACTAGCTAATTCATTTGACTACAATCTACAAAATTTTCTCAGTTCATGCACTGGCCAGATCATAGTGTATAATATTGAGCAATCAGTACGCAGCAAAGAGGCTAAAAATGTCGTAAAATTAGCATTACAGAAGATCAGGAAATATTCTTACTAATGGTCATGCATTAAGAAAATGAAAAGAAAAAGTAGAAATTTAAAATGCAGTACAGTATTTAGTTTTATTCAGCTTTCATTTCATCCCTAACTTAACATAAATGTAAATACTAGTATTAGGCATTATTCACATTACTTTAAGTTTAATTTGATCAGTATGAGAAATATTTATTATCACGAAAAAGCAGCCACCATCGCAAGCCCCCGCTGTGCCCGCGGCAGCGAAACACGAGCGCAGCGGGCTTCAGAGCTGGCTGAGATGACGTCACAGGGCATCGAGTTGATGACCACTGTAACAAAGCATGGGAGACATTTTTATTAACTACATAGCTTCTCCAAAAAGTAGACCACTTTTCAATTGAAACTCTCTTTCACAAATCTATGTCTCTTTTAAGGCCTAGTGCTGTTCGGTATGAAAATGTGTTGCTCCATACATTGTTAAGGCAGGCAAAATACTACAAAACTATTATGCTGGGTTAGTTAAAAGTCCCGTACCATCTAAATAACTTTTGAAGCATACGATTCAGTGATATGAAACTTGGTATGTGAGGATAACCATATACTAAGATCTCAATAATGATATTACTGAGTTTTTTCTACTTCCGGTTTAACCGGAAGTACCTCCAACTCCAACTATTATTTTAAATGGAACACCCAATATATTTTGTAATTTTTTAATAGTGCTCATTAAGAGCTTTTCAAAAAGTACCCACACTTGATACTTCTGTACAAATTCAGTGTTTCTAAGTCAAGGAAAACAGAAAAGTGTCTCGAATATTAAAATAATAAAATATTCCTTCCTTAACAAAAACAAAACAAATCTAGCTCACCTTCTAAATTATGTGATCAAATTGGTATCCCTCAGCTGCTTGACAATGTGTCAGTCGATCATAGAAACCATTTAAGGAATGATTTAACCAGTTTTAGGAATATCTTGCACCACTTCCATTATTCGATGCTCCAGATTTCTAAGTTGTTGGGTCCTTCTCGATACCACAATCTAGTATATACAGTCACGAAGCTTGTGTTGTGAGGGCACTAGGAACAATAGACTGTGCCGATACTATTTCGCGATATTAGCGATCCTAGTGGTTAGCAACTATCTATGGATGTATAATTACTACGTAGGCCTATTGAGCTTCGTGACTGTATATACTAGACTGTGATAATACAGTGAAACCTCTCATTTACGAATATCGAAGGGACGTAACAATCTGTCCGCATGTGAGAGGTGCCCTTTATTATGGAGGGAGGCTCATCAATCTAACAGTAAATTTATAATAGGCCTATGCATTATGTATCCTTTCACGCTTTAAATGAAATGCATTACTGTAGTTTAATTTTAAATACAGTATACAATACTTACTTACTTACAAATGGCTTTTAAGGAACCCGAAGGTTCATTGCCGCCCTCACATAAACCCGCCATCGGTCTCTATCCTGTGCAAGATTAATCCAGTCTCTATCATCACACCCCACCTCCCTCAAATCCAGTTTAATATTATCCTCCCATCTACGTCTCGGCCTCCCTAAAGGTCTTTTTCCCTCCGGTCTCCCAACTAACACTCTATATGCATTTCTGGATTCGCCCATACGTGCTACATGCCGTGCCCATCTCAAACGTCTGGATTTTAAGTTCCTAATTATGTTAGGTGAAGAATACAATGCGTGCAGTTCTGTGTTGTGTAACTTTCTCCATTCTCCTGTAACTTCATCCCGCTTAGCCCCAAATATTTTCCTAGGCACCTTATTCTCAAACACCCTTAACCTATGTTCCTCTCTCAGAGTGAGAGTCCAAGTTTCACAACCATACAGAAGAAGCGGTAATATAACTGTTTTATAAATTCTAACTTTAAGATTTTTGGACAGCAGACTGGACGATAAGAGCTTCTCAACCGAATAATAACACGCATTTCCCATATTTATTCTGCGTTTAATTTGCTCCCGAGTGTCATTTATATTTGTTACTGTTGCTCCAAGGTATTTGAAATTTTCCGCCTCTTCGAAGGATAAATCTCCAATTTTTATATCTCCATTTCGTACAATATTCTGGTCACGAGACATAATCATCTTACTTTGTCTTTTCGGGATTTACTTCCAAACCGATCGCTTTACTTGCTTCAAGTAAAATTTCCGTGTTTTCCCTAATCGTTTGTGTATTTTTTCCTAACATATTCACGTCATCTGCATAGACAAGAAGCTGATGTAACCCGTTCAATTCCAAACCCTGCCTGTTATCCTGAACTTTCCTAATGGCATATTCTAGAACGAAGTTAAAAAGTAAAGGTGATAGTGCATCTCCCTGCTTTAGCCCGCAGTGAATTGGAAAAGCATCAGATAGAAACAGCATACAGTACTATAGTAAATTCTTTGGGACTTTGAACTACAGTAGATAATACCGAAAGAGGAAAATACAGTACTGTGCCATGCAATTTTATTCTACGTCTACAGTTATGCAGTACTGTAATTTACAGTTTTCAACTCAACCTGTACGTTAAGGTGCCATATCTCTAGAAACAGAACAACTGATTGAAGTGAAGAGAATAATCCTACTAACCCTCTCATGTGTTGAATACAATTTCACGATCACGGAAACCTTGGACTCATCAGACAGTTTGTTTATCCACCTGCTTCCAGCTAACAAGGGGTAGCCGGCTGGGCTAGTGGTAGCCTACGAGACCCTTATTGTCTTCTTTCATGTTAAGGAATTTCTGTACTAATTTTCCATTTTTGTAACACATTAGATCTTGAAATCCAAGTTCTGTCCGCAGTCAGGAGGTAAAACAAGCTTTAGGACTGTGAAACAGCTGTCCGTGTCCGTGTTTGAGAGTGTGCGTAAACGAGAGTTAAATTTATCATTATTTCTATATTATTTTAGTCGGGACATAAAAATCTGTCCGTATATGAGGAGTGTCCGTATCTTGGGGGTGTCCGTAAGGAGAGGTTTCACTGTACTGTGAATAGTCTATGAAGAAAGCCATGATTCCAGCACATATATTCAAATCTCTCTAGTGTATAGACTCAGGGTTGCCAGATGTCCCGATTTGGCGGGACATGTCCCGATTTTCATGTAAAAGTCCCGAGTCCCGCTTCGATTCTTAATTATGTAGGTTCGCATATTGAAAAAATGAATATTTTGGCAAGTGCAAGGTTTGTAACAACGGATTCAGTGGTAAATATGATATTTTTAAACATTTGAAAAGAGACAATCATCAGAAATGCATGGCACAGAGAATTTAAAAAGTTTGTTGAAAATACTGAAGTCGAGTGATAGATATGTGAGAAGCTCTAAAAATGTATACTTTATGTCAAATTATGGTTTGGAGCAGCAATATGCTAAGACACAAACTAAATATGAATTTAAGTATATCAATAAATTTTATGTCAATGTTATCTATTAATAAATATTGAAATTTAAATATTTTGTCACATGTGAAGCCAGACAGAACTATTATTAAGTCCTCAAGTTAATTTGGCATAACATTATTGCCACAAGCCCTTCAGAAAGACGCCAGACAAACATGATGTAACTTACGGCCAGATGTTTTGTACTTGGAAAACTGTAATTTATCCACAAATGTGTTTTATTTCAATTGCATTTTTGAGATTTATATTACTTTCTTCAGCGGCGGGATAATTTTTTATTTTATTTTGTTTTACTTATATACAAACATGAAAATGTCTATTCTGCCCATAGGGTAAACTAGGGTCTGTTGGACAGTCGGGCATGTTGGACACTCTGTACTTTAACGTGTTACCTCGTCACTTGTGGGCACCACATTCTGCTAATAGTCAATGACGGAAGTAGCCCCACTCGTGGCTACTTCCGTCATTGACTGTTTAAGACAAAACATAAGCCTATATTAATGGCGGGCATTCCTGCGGCATTGCCGCAGTGATGTCAGACCTCAGCGAAGCATCAAACTTACCCCCTACCTTCCCCTTCTCCCAATCCATGAAAATACTGCGCGTGTACGTGGCGGATTATACTGGATTGCTGCATTTTGTTACTGCAGAAAAAGGCAGTTCGTATTTTAAAAATGTCACCACCCAGACTATCATGTAGATCTCTTTTCAAAAATGAAAAGATTATGACAATCTACAATCTATATATTTTTGAACTTTTAATGTACGTAAACAAGAATATTACTAATTATACAAGTATAGCTGATCTGCATCGCTATGAAACCAGAAATAATGATCAATTAAACGTACCACATGTCAGGTTGCAAAAAACACAATCAAGCTATATAATTACTGCATTAAAAGTATATAGTAAGATACCAACAAATATAAAGGCACTTAATGAAACACAATTTAAACTTCAGCTTAAGAGATGGCTACAAAATAATCCCTTTTATAGTATGAATGAATTTTTGGAAAACGATGTAGTATTTTAGCTATAAATTTTATTATTTTTACTCTTTTAATATTTTAAATATTGACATATTGTTTTTCATATTATTAAATTGACGAGGCCTCTTGTATTCTTGTACTTACAGGCAAATAAAGAATATGAATATGAATTCGGAGCTTCATTAGTGATACAATGTCTTTCGCAGAATCATATGAATCGAGAGGATATCACATTTACAAGAAAGGCAGTTCTTTCATTTCTCATGTTTAGGATCAGTTACAAATATTCAGGACGCGAACTTAAATATGTAATTCTTATAATAGATCACCTGTTATGCGAGTTCAATGAACACAGATTCGATGATTTTCAAGGGATGGGGAAAGATTTCAATATTTTTGCCACTCCTTTTCATGTTTAAATTGAAAATCTTATCCCAGAATTGCAGTTAGAGGTACTGATTTTGCAGAATGATAGCCTCTTGAAAGCAGAATATGAAGGTCTGCTGGGGGTTAAAATTTTTTAAAAGATGTCCAGTACTACATATCTACTAGTTAGACAGTTTGCTTCAAAAATAATGAGTACCGTCATTTCCAATAACTATGGTCCTGGAACATAACTATTGTCCACGATGCAACTATTCAAATTTTGTACTCCATAGCGTAGTACCTCGTTTATCTATATTGAATTCAAGTCACTGCAACTATCTACGAACTATATACTGTATGTTACTTCTACAATGATCTTTGAATGGTTGTATCGTGAACCATAGTTGTGTTCCAGGACCATAGTTATGGAAAATGCCGGTATGTATTCATCAACTTACCAGTGCGAATAGCTGTTTTCTAAAATGAAGTTTATGAAGTCCAGCCACACATCCCGCTTAAGCGATGCTCATCTCCTTGCGCAACTGAAAATAGCATACACAGATATAAATCCCAATTTCGAGGAAATTGCTTTGAAAAATGACTAAATATCACGTGAATGAACTCTTCTAATTACATATGGTAGGTAGTGGCGCAACTGTCTGTAAATCCGTCACTGCACTGTAGAGAGCAACCCCTCCCACAGTATGTAGTTGCCATTTAAATCCTGTCTTGTGGGTTGCGTTCATTTTGCCCACCACTGGCCTATATGATGAAAAAGGATGTCCCTCCTTGGTAGATTTAAAATCTGGAAACCCTGTGTATAGTTTACAAGTCAGCTAGTTGCTAGCCACTAACATGTAGTATAGACTTGAGCTTTGAGACACGCCTCAGTAAGCCTACTATGAACTTTTATAAAATCTTTAAAATAATAAAGAAAACAAAATAATCCTTACGATGCAAATGTTAATATATTTTAATAGTATCTAATAGTTAACACGCATAATGATATACAATCTAGTACTTAATTGTTTTGTTCGGTGTGATGAATATGTTCCATTTATACATGGCTACAAAATGTTGTATAATCATTTGGTTTTAGGGCGGAAACCTGTAGCCTCATTTCTGCGTCTGCATATAGCCTATTTCGGTAATTTGTTTTCAGAATAAATACGTATAGAATCCAGATATGAAACTGATAAATATTATATTCATTTTTAAATCTTTAATAATATTAATGATATTAATAATAAATAAATATAGTAATAGTTAATATCTTAGGCCTATTTTATAATAATTACTATTATGTAATAATAATAATTATTATTGGTGATTTTGAGTTCATTTTTTAAAATTCCAATAAGTGCAGTATGAATTCAAAACGAATGGTATTCAATCATAGAACTTATTTTAATGTAAATTATAAAATTAAAGAGTTCACTGCAAGAATGATGGATGTCACTTTCTTGTCGGAAATGAACCAAGACTGTCATTGCATAGCTTAAGACATATAGAATGTACATAGAGAGTTATATGGCATTAACACTGATAGTCGTTGTCCAGTAATGATCGGAAAATCACAGTTAAGCTTTGAGCGCTAAGCATTTCAAACTTTCAATTGCTTCTCCTGAAAAATGTACTCCAAATGACATCCATCATTCTTGCAGTGGACTCTTCAATTATAAATTTACATTATATTTTAAAATTGTTAACGTTTTCGCCATTCAGTATGGCATCTTCAGACACTGATATTTCTTTTGAAAAATACACTGCATTAAAATTGTAGTGAAGATTTTTACATAATATTGAAGTATAGATTGTTGATGTCAATAAAAAAATACATTTAAAAACACTTAAGTGTACCAATTAAAATCAAAATTTCAAAAATGCATATTTAATCGAAATTAAGTTAAGTAACGATATCACATTACGTTAAAATATATATATATATATATATATATATATATATATATATATATATATATATGAACATTGTTAATCAAATGCGTATGTCACTTGTATTACCTTTTAAATTATAATTAGGCCTATTTTATTTACATTAAAATAAGTTGTATGATTGAATATAAATATTTTTGGATTATTGGTGATGTTTAATGTCTTTATTGATTCGTATTTTTGTGGCTTTGCATACATTTTCCACTATTCTCCAAATTTAAAATACTATTTAAATACAATTTACGATTCACAGAATTCCAAACTTTCAGAAACGCTGCATTATACGATTTATTTGGTTTGCATTTATTGATAAGATAGTCATAAAACAATGTACTAATGTATTAAAACCAAAAACCTCATTGTCATCAGTAATTTTTAAATTGCATCGCGCGTGTTCGGTAGTGTTTTTAAATATACCTGTCCAGGCGAGGCTTACTTATCAGCCCTTAATATACACATTTATTCCTAGAATCGCGATTGACACTACAAAACGTAAATGTTTTCATTCCCTACTTATTGTTGCAGTTTTCAATCAGGAATCTTAATATAACTTAGAAAACTTACCTCAGTGGGAAGAGGTCCATCCTGGTTGTCCCATGGGAATCGAACCGAGCTCCTGAACACACATATTCTCCATAAACCGCTATCTTTGCTTGATTTAAACGAAATCATATATCATAATGGCGATCCAATACGTAATTTTCATTGCTGAAGACGGCGTTGTTATCGGTTGCTATGTAGAGCGATGAACGCAATTTCATAGAGATTGAAAAAATGGAACTAGCATCAGTGAGTAGAAGATGTAGGCAGCATAGAGTATATTCGCTGATGTAGGTAAGAAGAAAATTGTAGTACTTGGGTTGAGAGGCTCTGGTTGAGAACTTTCGATGTTATATGTAGTCAACCGGCAGCAAGGGGATTTAAATATTGTCGTTTTTATATTTAAAACGTATTTTTAAAGGTATGCACCAACTTACCGGAATTGATCCGTACGCCGCGTTCGGATTTTTATTCTTTTCATTATTTTAAATGGAGCATCGCTCACTTGACCGTATTGCCTCTGTCCGCATGACTGGATTTCGATCAGAACTACAGTAAAAGAAATTTAAATCTTCCATCCGACACGTCAGACAATATGCTTTACTCGCCTAAGAAATACAAAGGACTTCGTCTTTATAAAGCAAGCTGGGAAGCTTTTCTAGAGTTTATCAACGGTTTCAAATTGCTTGCAAAGACAAACAACATATATGTTTCAAATACACGTGATTTGACCAATGAAATACAAGCAAGTCTGGATAAACTTGGATTGGCAAATATTGACTCCTGTGATCAGATAAACGTACCATCTTTACGAAAACTCCTACGAGACAAATAATTTGATTCCTGGTGCTATTCCTTTTAGAGTGCTTTACTTCTTCTAATCTTCATATACTTTCTTCTGTTTTATCACCTTCCTACCATATGTTTCTTTCTTTGCCAACATTTCAAACTACAAATTCTTTACGGTATTATAAAACATGCTTTGCTTTCGTCATTTGTTTACCGCATAGATAGTGAACTGAAAATGGCGGTTTCGCTCAAACGTTTTGAAGCTAACATTGGTGAAATAGAATTTTAGTAAGTCAATATTTTGTATTGTATTAGAGACCGGAGGGAAAAAGACCTTTAGGGAGGCCGAGACGTAGGTGGGATGATAATATTAAAATGGATTTGAGGGAGGTGGGATATGATGATAGAGAATGAATTAATCTTGCTCAGGATAGGGACCAATGGCGGGCTTATGTGAGGGCGGCAATGAACCTCCGGGTTCTTTAAAAGCCAGTAAGTAAGTAAGTAAGTAGAGTAGTTTATTTCTTCTAATCGTGTAATAGTCAATTAAATCCCACTCGAGTTTTGATTTTTCTCTAGTCAGATAATTGTTGATTTTATTTTAGTTGATTATTTAACGACGCTGTATCAACTACGAGGTTATTTAGCGTCGATAAGATTGGTGATAGCGAGATGAGGCCGAGGATTCGCCATAGTTACCTGGCATTCATCTTACGGTTGGGGAAAACCTCGGAAAAAACCCAACCAGGTAATCAGCCCAAGCGTGGATCGAACCCGCGCCCGAGCGCAACTTCAGACCGGCAGGCAAACGCCTTAACCGACTGAGCCACGCCGGTGGTTTTTACTGTTGATAAAGACTGATACTACATGACTTTTCCTACAATTTAAATTATTTACTAATCTATTCAATTGATTTATTTTTACTGGTAGAGTTAAGGCCATAAGATCTTTTCTTCCAATCAACCAATATAAAAATATATACTTTCTTCTTCTTCTTCTTCTTCTTCTTCTTCCATGGCGTTACATCTCATGGCTGAGACCTCAAGAATCTTGAGGTTTCGTAGCATGGTTCTTTTTACGACGAGGGGTCGCTAGCCCCTCGGTCACCCCCATCCTGGAGGGCCAGGGAACCTTCTGTTAGGGTTACCTTTCCTTAGCCGAGTAAGTCTCTTTTTAAAGCGCCAGATACTCGCTCTCACCCTTCCCCTTATGGGGCTAGGATTTGCTAGTCGTGTAGGCAGGTGAAACCTGCCAACTTGAACATTTCTCGATATTTAGTAGAGGCCCTTGCTCGGCATAGGGACCTCCATCGAGACTCAATGACCAGCCATTCACCCTCCCCATTTTCTGCCTTGGGACCGGCATAGAGTGGGACTAAAATGGCCCACTCCATGGTTGGGTTTACTTACTTATTTACAAATGGCTTTTAAGGAACCCGCAGGTTTATTGCCGCCCTCACATAAGCCCGCTATCAGCCCCTATCCTGTGCAAGATTAATCCAGTCTCTATCATCATATCCCACCTCCCTCAAATCCATTTTAATATTATCCTCCCATCCACGTCTCGGTCTCCCCAAAGGTCTTTTTCCCTCCTGCCTCCTAACTAACACTCTATATGCATTTCTCGATTCGCCCATACGAGCTACATGCCCTGCCCACCTCAAAGTCTGGATTTAATATAAAAATAGGTACATAGCAAATATGAATAACAACAATATGGAAAACAATGAAATAATAATAATAATAATAATAATAATAATAATAATAATAATAATAATGACAATAAGAACAAAATGTAGATGTGTTTTGTTACAAGTAATTCTAAGAGTTAAACAGTTACAATTTAGAGTTAAATAAGACAATTTGGACCAAAGGAATGATTAGCATAATGAAGAAAAATTGTTAGGCTATATTAAAAATAAAAATCATATTCTATAAAAGTAATATTTGAAGACAGATCATATTCTAGAAACGAAAGCACTCTTTTTGACAATCAGCTTTTAATGTAGTCATGTCTGACGGCTTCTTTACACTTTGTAAACTAGAATAAGCTATTTTTATATTTACATTATCATAAAGAATGTAGGCTTACATCAATTGAATATATTTACATTATTATATACTATTTACAAAATAAGTAGGCTATAGTATTATGAAATAAAATACCTTTCATTAAAATACGCAACACTGCACATGAGCTTAATACTGTAAATCATGTTGATCAATGTCGATCTACAATCTTCATTACAGTATAAATAGTAAAAATAGCGTATTTTAGTGTACATAGTGTAAATATTAGTGTAACTATTAAAATGGTCCACGTTTTGTTCTGCCCAACTTCACCAAACAGAAATGCGATAAGCAATCAGTCAAACACTTCGCTTGCGAGATTCACTCTCGTCGTCGACTTAAGGTATCTGCACACCTTCACATACAAACAATTTTGTTTTGCATAATTTTGCTCTGTAAAATTTTTATGCAATTGAGAATGGTACCAGAAAGAGAATGAAGTGAACAGATCCCTTGAAATTGTATCTAAATTGTTTATAAAATTATTTTGTTAATAATTTTTACATGCAACTTGAAACATGATAGCTCATGCAGTTTTTAAGATAGAGACATTTTTTCACTGTTTTATAGCTAAAACTATTCTTTAGTGCCTGACATAGAGCTATTTTTTATTTTCATTTACATTAATTAAATATTACCATATATGTAACTTATACTAATATATTATTTTATGTTGCATAAATCATGTAAAAAATTCATAGATAATTATTAACTAATATTAACGTTATTTTACTCATTGTCAGGCACTAGGAGACAGTTCAAGCTTCAAAATGACACCAATATCTTCTTGGTATCAGCATATTTGGCTGAGATATCATGTTTAAAAGAATTAAATATTCTAAAATTACTATTTACAGGAAATGAGCCACAAACTTTCAGAGCCTAGAAGACTCCATTATCATATGTCACCCCTTAAGCAGCTTCATGTCGGTCCAGTTTCAGCTTCTTTCTGCCTCTCAAATACTTCTTCCTTGTTTTACCTTCAGGTGATAAATGTTTTTTTTTTGGCATTTTTGTCCTTATTTTTCATTGATACAACAAATCCTGCGATGGTGCTTGTCCCAGGGTTTATGTCCATCCTCCTCAGAATTTTAATTTCTACTTTTGGACTCTTATTAAAATGGCGTACAACATCACTGACACACACATTTACAGTTTTGTGACTAACAGTGAAAGATTATAAATTACTTCATTATGTAAAAACGTGTTTTCAATCTAATGATCATGCCCTGATATCTATGCATCTATTTTGGGACTAGAAAGAAGTTTATTTTACAAGCAATGCTGGACGAGGGGATTGACAGCTACGAGGATCACTCCAAAAGTAATCCACAATATTTATTTAAAAATTACATTTTTATCCTATAGATTTGCTATTTTCATATAATGTAGATACATCCTTCAGGAAGAATACGTCACTTTTCCACATAATCCCGGCACCACTCATCTGCCTTACGCCACCTTGGAATGAGGTCCTGTATACCTGCACGATAAAAGTCTGGACCAACACATCTGAGCCACTCTTTAGTAGCGTGCACGAGGGAACGACTTAAATTTGAATACAAGGGGGAAGGATGTATCTATGACCTCCATAAATTGCAAAGGTTTAGAATAAAAAATAAATTTAAAAAAATGTTGTACATTACTTTTGGAGTGATCTTCGTGTAAGTGACCGTGGCTGATGACGCAGAATTTTTGAAAATGGGACTTATATGAAAAACCATAAGGCATAAATCGAAAATTCTTATATCAAATTAAAGAGGAGAAAATTCTCTATCAAAATAGTTATATTTTGAAAATTCTAATTTTTCACCATTTTTTGCGTTTTGTGGGTGTATTTCAGTAATACTTAATCTTGTAGCTCTGTGGAAAAAAGTACAGTCCCTAGTAATAACTATGAATTAGCTTATTTTATCGTCCTATTGTGCCCCCTCCAAGGAAATCGTTCCATCTCCGCCTATGGCAGCGGTGACCAAAACTCGAGCTGCAGTGATTACATGCGACAGACAACCTATTAAGTAAGGAGACGAAGCTAAGGTACTTGGCATGAAAACTACAATCAGTGGTGGTTCCTTTACTAACATCTTGATCAATCCCGCGGATAAAAATCTCAAGCTTTGCTGTATCAGTAATGTCACTGCTGCCATCAAGAGCCAGTGAATAATATACGATTTTTCTTGCTCCTTTTTTTAATCTTCCTCTTGAATATAATCAGGAATTTTCTAAATTCTTCTCTCGATACTTGGTCGAGAAATTCGTAGTTTTTCAAAATTAAAAGCTTCCTATGGTCAGGTCATTTAAGCTATTGCAATCATTACTCTTTTGAGAAATTCTGCTCTATTAAAAGCCTTTAGTGCACGAGATATTTCAAACCCCGTTAGGTAGCTGATTTCCTCACATTTATTTATATCATCTTTCTCTTCCTGGCTATGATTTAAGACATGTCAATTCCTGGCGTTTAACAGTTCGTTGGCACATAATATTGAATCAGTTTTTCTACAATATTATTATTAAATGAACAACTAATAAATAGTTACCCTCATCTAAACATTAAGAAGATTAAAATTGATATAAAACTTAATAATTTTATCCTTCTAGGGAAAAGATCTAAAGTACACCCGCTTTGGTCACCGCTAGCCTACGGCGAGTGATTTCTACAGCTGCGACGTACACTCTCTGTGTAACCTACCAGAGACCTTGCAGCGTCGCCTCGGACCGATTCGTCCTGACAGATTTGTGCGAGGCTTCTTTAAATAGTTTTTTATTTAAAAGATAAAGAAACAATGATGCATTGTAAAGAAGAGGTGTAGATTAGACTTTTTTTCCATTGTTCCATTTTAAATGAATTCACAACGTTTCGAAGATTTGGTTCTATCTACGTCTTCAGGTGAGAAAAAGACGGGGTGAGAAGTACAGCCTACTCGTTGGGGTCGTTACAAACAGCTATTCTACTTGACTGTTCAACGATAGATTGCGGAGAACGGAATATAATATACGCAAAGTATTGGAGGTCAATATAAGGGTTCACAAGAACAGATTATGAAGAAAATAATAAAGTATTCAGGATAATAAAAAAAAAAACAGAATTTAAATACGTGGAGTAGCAAAGACGGTCTTCTGGTCGTAAATAACCTTGCATCTAGCAGTAAAACAGTAACCATACATTCATTATTTTCTGCCCAAGAGCAGGCCTTTCACTGCAAACATAGCATTCTCCAATTTTGTCTAATTTCTTCTTCATCATTAGCTTCCTCTTCCAAAAGTAGCAAACAGACGGCGAGATCCATTGGTCACAACATGCGTTCAGCTACTGATGCACACGAATTCGCAGCGTGAGAACCCATAAGCCTCTTCTCCCACTGCGGTGGATGAGTAGTCAGATCTTCAGCCTGTTACGCAGGCGGTCCGGGTTCGAGTCCCCGTCAGATCTGGAATGACCTGCTCGAAACTTGGATACGCAGCGAACCTTAGTGTAGTCAACCGGTGTGGGTTTGAGAATGCACCAAAGCGTGAGGGTTAGCACAATAGATCGTGAAAGGTAGCAGTGCTGGATCATAGTGCCCCCCTCTCGAAAATTTCATTCCATATCATAAGCCTCGCTACGTCATTGCGAAGCTGGTACGCAGCCTAGGCCGGTTTACATTATGATAGTAAGTGGTAGATTACACTAGCCTACTTTTTCTCCAGACAACTCTACTCTACCACTTTTGTTAGTGGTTTGGGAGGGAGATTAACAATGAACGTTGCACGCTGTCGAACAGTCCAAGCAGCTAGCCGGGCAAAATCATATTTCACAATCCTGTCTTTAATGCTCAGTTCTTGGATAGGCGTGTTTATAACACTCTACAAAATATAATATCGAAGTGGTAAATTACTTTTTCGGAGAAATGCAACCTTCGTTCTCTTGTGAGGGTCCTATATCAAATGTAAACATATGTCTACACTTGTACAGGGACATCATTTTATTTTTACTAACATTTCTAATATTAACCTGGCTATACCTTTGGATCAACGATTAAGAACCGGAAACACCGTTTGCTACCCCCTTCCACGACTGGAGTTCGATGATACTGGCGTAATATACAAACAAAGTAGTTCATCCATTTACGTAAACTAGGAAATATCGCGATTTTGAGTTTGATAATTTTTATTAGGTTTTGTTTAATCAAAATACAGTGCAGTATTAACAATGTGTTTTTACTCACGAACTGAGCTGTCCATGTGGACGTATTCATTATGCAGTGTATATTATACTGTCTACATCACATTAGCGTACACTATAGAGAATGAAGTTAAATTGAAAAATAATCATAATATGGATATTTAAACACAATTTTGAAAATGGTGGCCCTTCATTTCGATACAGACTTTAGTTCTAATGTGCATATTATCGCGCTATAGACTATTGTACGTAATTCCAATTACCAGGTTCGTACTTCGTATCAGTAACTCATGTTGAAATAATTCTGTACCTACTCTATAAAAGAGTACCTTACGTACTGTAAATTCAATCTTCACTTCTGCTCGATCCGAAAAGATAAAATTACTCAGACATGCTATCTACTGTCCGTCCAAGTGGTTACGTCGCAGCATCGTAGAAAGGGAGGAAGTCACGTGACAGTTAATTACTTAACGAGGCCCTTTTATGTAAGTTATTTTAAACAATTGTATGGATATAATATTACGTAGACGTCCAATTCCTAACAGAAATTAATGTTCTCAGTAAAGAGCTAAGACAGCCCAGCCACTCGCATTTACAGAGAGGCGAATAGAAGCAGGTGGGGGAAACCGGGATGCGACGTAGGCAAATGGAGAGTGATGCAATATTGAAAGCTCTTTCGTCACAGGAAAACACGAATATATTTTTGGAACGTACTGTTTACTATGACCGTAAGGCTACTATGACTGTTTATGCGGTCTTGGATCTGTGTGGAGGACGGTTAAACTTCTTTAGTAGAAGGGGTGGGAGTGAAGTACAGGGACATCATTTTATTTTTACTTGCATTTTTATTGTACCTGCATTTCTGAATGTACTTCACTCTCACCCCTTCACTAATGTCCTTGCTCCCGTCAGACACACAAACTTACGGCCGCTGTTGCAGTCGAAGTCTTCAAGCAGTGGAGTAAACACTGCAGTGTATAGTGTGTTTCATAAATATGGTTGCGTTTTCTATAGAAGAAAGAACCTATATTAATAATATCGTACTAAAAAATTATATTCAAGAAACGATAAATTAAATTTCAGAGAATATGCTTCAAAATGTTTTTAATAATATGCGTACTGAATTGAAGCCTGCATTGTAATGAACGGCAACCATTTTCAGCAACTTGTTTAAAAATTCAGATTAGCCTTTTTTGAATTGAGGTGGCTAGAAGCAAAGGAATGCTAGTGACATTTGTAATAACATGAGTTAAGTGCATCCAGTGTAAGCAAAAGTATCTAAAATTTTATTGGCAAAGGGATATTTTAATCGCATCACACATTAAAATTTAAATAAAAAATTTCACCGATTATACGAAAGCTTAAATATTTAAACCCCATTTTCTCAAAAGTAACTTAAGTGCACTTACAGCCCTTTACTTATGACCCCCTCAATTTAAATGCACTCTCTATATTGTATGATAACATCAATAATTAATATTCTAAATAAAGTAGACATTACATAACGAACATAGCCGCCTGAAAAGTTGAGTTTTTGAAAAAAAATGTTACTACTCTACTGTATTTTGATAAATTCCGTAAAAGTGATGATCAAACTGAAAATCGTAATATCGTATTTCCCTACAACATAAATGGATACACTACTTTTCTCTCCTCCTATAGCTAGTAAAATGATTTGTGTACATATTGTACTAGTAACATCAAACTCCTGTAATGGAAGGGGGTAACAGTGTTTCCGAGTATAGCCAGGTTAATGTTAAAAATGTTGGTAAACATAAAGTGATGTCCCTGTACATTAAAAAACTCAAGTACAATAAAAATTGAAGTAAAAATAAAATGATGTCCCTGTACAAATGCTATCATATTCATGCAACCCTTCACAAACTCTTGCCTTATGGAGAGAAGATCATAGGACACACTATTATACCTATTGGTCAACTACATATTATCTGAGGAAGCCCAGAAGACGAGAAAGAATAATAATACACGTTTCAGAGAAGTCTTCACGAGAAAACATCAAGAAAGACACAAATACCGATATTTTCCATAGGCTACTTATTTCTTCGGACCCTTATATCACACTTATGGAAATTAAGGGGAGAAAATCGCGGTCGATTTCAAGAGGAGCAACACTCTCCGAGCCTACATTACCCGGTGTTATCGAACGAGAAACTGACAGCGAGGATTCAGATTGTGATGGCGACGCATGTTACTTCTGAACGAGTATGGTAGCCTACATAGGAAGATTCCTTCCTCTTACTCTTTCAATTTTAGGTGCATATCACATTATGAATATTAATTTACTTTTTCATTCAAATCGAAAAAAAAAATATTCTTTTACAATAATTGCTATTTTTTATAGAATTGTTATTTTGTTTAAAAACTTTACTCACTGTCATTAATTGAAGCTGCATACCAAATTTTATGAAAATTGAGCAATTAGTTTTCGAGAAATGACTTTTGGCCAACTAGACTATCTAAATACACTGTACGTCGTCGTATTGCTGTATTGTCCTGACTATTAACCGGCGATTATACTTTTTTTCCCCATAAAACGAGTCCCTCGGTGCAAACCACTATATGCTGGGAGCGTACACAATAGCCGAGTCACTCCCAGACTTATTGGATGTCCCACCCCCCATTTTTAAAATCTCTTGGTTATAAGTGCACCTCATTTTTTTTTTATTTATATTTCAGTTCAACAACACTAAAGTCTTTTTTGTCATCTTTTAACGTGAAACGTTTTATGTACTTGACATTCGAGAAATCTGGTCACACCACAGTATAATTTATTTCTTTGAAGTTATTTAAAGTCCAGAGTGTATCAGGATAAACCATAGGCGGAGTTATGGGGGGCATAGGGGGGCACTGCCGCCCAAAACTTGTCTGAACTCTCTTGTTTTCTATAAAATATTGAATGCAAAAGATTTTTCTTGCTTTTCTTTATAATTATGTTTCTGTTGTTTTCAGATCATGTGTCTGGACTGTAATAGGCCTACTGTATTTAGTTTAAATTTCTGAATGTGTAAGAATTTCTATACTCATTTGAGAAATGGAAGCATTGCAATTTTTTTTTGTAACAGCTTATAATCAAATGTTAGAAGTCTGCAGATGTTCAGGCCGCCACTTGGAGAAATATGAATGACATACTGCAGAACAATGCAGAAAAAAGAAAAGTAATCCTGGTATAATGTGTAAACTTAAAAACGAGAGATTAAGTAAAATAATTAGAGATTACAATAAGCTTCAGATAAAAAAGTTTCTGTTAGCACCGTTACGTAGTGTTATTGATGTAGCTATACATGTGTTTGGGTATGAGAGAGAAAAATAGGGAGATTGTTTTAAATGACACTCTATTAAAATTTGTAGTAGATCTACAGTTCAAGCCCTATACAACTCGGTCCAAAACATCGCGGATATGGATGTAACACTGTAAGAGATATGCCCCTCGAAATAGTACATTATGCAACGAGGCTATAATGGTAGTAATTAAGACGCGAGTATGTTTGTTTATGAAACGAGCGCAAGCGAGTTTCATAATTTTTATACGAGCGTCTTAATTATCATTATAGGCAAGTTTCATACGACATTTTATGCACGACCATATTTCTAACTTGAAATTATTCATAAGTATTCATGTTATGGTTATCGAAGTGAGGAGCGTAACTGACCTTCTAAATTGTGAGATGTTCGCAGACGCGAAAGTATTGATTTTTTTCCGAGGAACGAATGTCATTGACCTTGATATAAACTAGAGAATAACATGAACATTAATCTTGATATAACCTGGAAATTGATTTAGAATTGAAAAACGAGATGACAAATTAAATTTATTTGAATATTATTTACAATTAACGCTAATTATTATAGTAACAGAACATAACCTTCTGCGACAGTATTGGATTTCCAGCCTCCGTGACGTTTCGCTAGTTGTCTTTCGATTGCATATCTGAGAATAATCGATACTTGCGGTTTTATAATGCCACAATGATGATTTCTCATTGGCTGAACAACTGAACTATAATGAATAGGTGTACTTTAATAAGGTGCATTAAAGGGCTACTTCCAGGTGTATAATTACTACATTTCGGCATGATCGAGCATAAATACCTTTATTAAATGATTATATTCCGATATATTCTACCACGGCCAAGCTATAACGGGGGGAGAAGGTAAATAATGTCCCCCATAACCTTGTTATATCGGGATTCTATGGTTTTGGTTCTCCCCCCCCCCCCAAGGAAACTATTCTCTCTTCGCCTATGGCAGGGGTCGTCAGCACAGAGCACGCTGGGGCTAGCTCTCTTACCCGCGGAAAACGCAGTGCACTATAGTGCTCTCGTAGCTGCTAGCGGGTATGCTCTCTATCTCTCCCGTTGCACACAGGACGGCACCGCGTACCCATTGCACATTCCAGCGAATGCTGACGACCACTGGCCTATGGGATAAACCGAAAAATACTGAAGACCTAATGGAATAATTATAATATGAGATGGAACAGGTCAGTCATGTAACTGTGAGGAAGACAACGGACTGTTTTCGTGATAGACATTGTTTGGCTGTGAATGATTCTCATTTTCAGTATCTCTTGCAAAGTTTGGTTAATGATAGTGTTTTGTTTTTATGGTCTACTCAACATGATTTTGCATACTTAAATTTGTCTCAAGTTTGATGACCATGAAACAAGTAAATGAGTAAAATTTATACATATTCATACATAAAATTTAATGGAGATTCGTAATATGTAAATCTTAAAATAGAATACCATTTAAAAAAATAAAGTTTACTGTCACATTCTATATGCCTGAATAACTTTTCTCGAACACTAGTATCATATTGTATGGTTTATCTTCAACAGCTTTTGTATAACACAAATAAAATTTAAGAAGTTATGAGTGATATTCCATACTTAATGAACACGCTGTATAAAAATGATATTCTTTATGAAATTCATTAATACGAGTAGCCATTCTCCTCTTTGTATAGCGAAAAAAATATAAACTATTCTTTCTTTTTGCAAACATAATATCTATGTCAGGTTCTAAATATTAAAGTCAGTATAAATTTTGTTCTTGACCGGCGCGACGGCAGATATTTCATATCAATAAATGCAACAAGCGATAATTATATCAAATTAATCCTCATGCAGTCGACTCAAACTCGACACCGCTATAATGTCGGCGCGTTATAAAAGACCTCCACTGTTGAACATACTTTGATATAACCGCGGCTTACATAAAACCTATAGCTCAAGATGATAAATTATGACTTACATGGTAAGTGTACTCACGATATAGATTTTCAAAGCATCTTTTTCCCCTTTAAAAATATGTTTCTTTCATATTGTAAGCCAACGACATGCTGAACGAAAAATAAACCTAGCCTAAATGGAACGAATTAACCGTTAATTTTATTTTAATTGTAGACCAACATTATTCTTTCTTTCTTTCCCTTAGTTTAACCTCTCCCTTTTATAGTCGCGACGCTGTTATTCCCGGCGTGACTCCTCCTCTTTGCTTACGTCTTAGGAAGTGAAGGCTCTATAAAGTCTAGGTAGGTAGTATCGTTCGCCATTTTTGTTCTTTCGTTGCTGAGCTACCATACGACGAATCTATTTGCCACACCGTTAAACGTTATCATGTCGTAGCTCCTATGATAATAAATCAAATGCACTGTAATTGAGCAAATAAATTGAGCGGCAAATAACGTCTTCGTGTGCTTTCTGCGAACGCCAACGAAAGAGCCAAAATGTCGGGCGATTATATTAAGTATTTATCGAGTCTTAACCCATTTGATCCCAAGACACTTTCAATGATTGGAATATAAATATTTCAGAATTGCCCAAATTATTTTTTATTAAAAATGTTGGTGTTTCTTATATATTCCTACTTATTGACACATAAGAAACAAAATAAGATGATTATTGGTCCTCTCATATCATTTACGCCGTAAATAATGCATGTTCCCATTTGGGAACAGTGGGAGTAAAGGGGTTAAGAAATGAATAACGTCTTCATAAGCGAATCACAAGACGCACACGTTTAAATGTAGCCGACCTGCAACGCGATTGGCTGCCGGAAATTAGAGCGACGGGACTATAGGTTCATTTACACGACGCACGCCACACGGGCCTTACAGGGCCGCGACCTACCGGGAGAGGAATTAATCTATTGGATCACATACATACTTTTTTGACCACACAAGGACATGGAGGGCCTCCCTGGATGAGGGATCAGTTCAATGCCAGGGCCACCTCCGATACAACACAAACATTTAAGACATAACACATCATTCACTCATACATATGAAAGGATTAAGGGAAGGATCGGCGTCCATGGCCGGACTTTCAAGAGGTACAATCCCGGCATTTGTCTGGAAATAACTGAGGAAACCATGAAAAACCTCAGGATTATCGGCCACTAGGATCGAACTCCGGACCTCCCGAATGCAAGGCCAGCCCTCTACCACACCGCTAGCCCGCTCGGTGACCAACATTATAAGTTCCAAAATAATATCTTCCATAGGCGCTGATTTGAGAGGACAAGGCACTTTCTGTCCCCTCAACTTTCATAAAACCAGGGGCGTTGCCCCCATTGACATTAATAGTGGGGTCTCGCCCCTCAAAATAATAATTGGAAGAGACAGATTCTTCATTTAAAAAATAATTAAATTGTTTGAAAGATAAACTAATACATAAGCCAAAAATGGTTATTTAAAATCCATAGAGAGGGCCAGCCATCGCTGTGAACATGTTAGTGACGAAACTCACATTGCTCCTTCCTTTCTTTCTTGCATTTGGATAAGCTAAATGCTAAATGCTATGTTTTATTTAACGACGCTCGCAACTGCAGAGGTTATATCAGCGTCGCAGGATGTATCGGAATTTTGTCCCTCAGGAGTTATTTTATATGCCAGTAAATCTACTGACATGAGCCTGTCGCATTTAAGCACATTTAAATACCGTCGACCTAGCCCGGGATCGAACCCGCAACCTTGGGCATAGAAGGCCAGCGCTATACCAACTCGCCAACCAGATCGATTGCATTTGGATAAGCGAATCCCCACACGATGCAATGGTGCCCTCGTTTCTTTTTCTATGATTATCATTTTTTCAGTTCAATTAAAGTTTATCAACTATTGCGTACCTCTGATTGAGGTTCTGGCTGATATGTAGGCCTACCTACTATCAGGCAATACATCTCACTTGACGATAGGCTATGTGTTAGATGAAGAACAATAATTGTTTGTACACATCTGAAGTCTGATTACTGGAATAATATTACTAATCAGCGATGTATGCAATGGAAAGGAAAGGAACTGGCCACCATACTTCATTATCTCCTGGTTTAGTTGCCTCATTAGTAAAGCCCAATATTTGGTCACATTAAACAAAACTTAGGTATGCAGTGACTATACCTACGGAAAGAAGTGCTAGGTACTTCCGTTTCTCTGGTGTATCTTATATGGAGGTACAATAAATAAAATTGTGTACAACTGCAAACAATTCTTTCAGTAAATGTTTGACATACGAAATAATTCTACATAATATAGTCTAGGCCTATACAACAGAGTATTATTGTAACAAAAGAGCTCCAAAAATTATATGACAACAAAAACTTAAAAACAGAATTTAAAACAAACACAAAATTCTATGGAATTACAGTGGACCTTTATATTTTGGTTTTTATGCAATATACATTTGATGATCACGTTGTAGTGTTTCCAATTAAACATTTCTCCCCTTCATTAGAAAATGGTTGTATATAGAAAAACTCCTATCGACCTCAAAAATTAGCTAGTACAAACTGAAAATGTGAAATATCAGGTATGTCTACATCCTTATACTATTATATGGCAATGTTCCGCGGTAACATGACCTACGAATCTCCCAGTTACATCTGTTGTTTCGTATGGCGAAACGAACCTTAGTCATCACTTGACGATATGTGTCAGAGGAAGAACATTAGTTGTTTGTATACATCTGAAGTCCGATTAGTGTAATATGTAGCTAGACGGCGATGTATGCAATGAAGGGGAACGAAACTGACCACCCTACCCCATTATCTCCTGGCCTAGTTGCCTCATAAGTGGTCTCTTCTTGGTATCACTTGTGAGATTCAGACCTGTCTTCGGACAGTTCACTAAACAACTATAGTTCAATAATATTAACAAATTATTTGACTGTAATAACAAATTATTATTGTTGTTTAGTCAACTGTCTGAAGACAGGTTTGAACCTCATAAGTGACACCAAAAGGTCTGCACACACACACACACACACACACACACACACGCACGCACGCACGCACACACAGTATGATCAGTAGGGCTATGAAAAGGGAGCAGTTAAAGCTAGTGATGGTACCGAGTATAGTTGCGGCTGGTGGAATGTGGTCACCCTCCGCAGCTATACTCGGTATCATCATTAGCTTTAACTTTAACCTTTTCATAGCCCTAATGATCAGGCAGCTCATGTTCATCATCGCTGCAAGGATCAACGAAGGATAAAAGTGAAAGGGAAAAAGTGTCGTAGTTTTCAACTAGTTATATTGGGTTAAGCAATTTCCATGGATATTACATGAAAAATCATACGATGTTATTTTCTGTAAAATATATAAGGACATTTTTTTTTGTGGCGCGTCCGTTCGGCTACCCAATAATTCACAGAATAGGAGTGGTAAACACAATAAGCCTCAGGCTACAGTGTAAGCCTTCGGGCCCCTTCGGACCACTGTTGATCTGATCCGATCTCAAATCAGATGTCGAGGAGTCTCTTCAATGGTCTTCCTTGGTATCTTTGTGCCTGATGGGGTGTGGTGTTTAAGTAATCTAGGCAATCTATTGCGTGGCATGTCAATAATAATTGAATGTGATTGCATTCAATTATTATTGAAGAACTCTTGTTATATTTTTTTCTACTGGTTCAACTATTTGTTATTCATTTCGTTTATTTTATTATACTTTATGTGGCGAGTTTATTGCTTTTTTATAATTTTAATTACTTTTTCTGTATTTAATTATAAATGGTTTTCTTTCAGTAAATAGTTGTATAAAATTGCGTGGAGTTCGGTCGAACCTCATACGATCATGTACAGTTTCCCTGAAAAAGGATGAGACGATTGAATATTCCTAAGTCTCAGATGTGAGACACTGCGCATGATCGGAGACCAGAGCACCGATACACAAGATAACGAATAATGAGTTACTTAAATTCAGACTATTTGGTTTGTTACTAGCATCGTTCCGAAATTCACTTCAAAAACTGCAAAAAATATGATAATATTACGTAAATGAAAGATAAATATATACATAAATCGTGTAGTTAAATCGACAATGGACCTTCATGACTAGATCGACACTCCGCACAGAAAGGAAAGCTTTCATGTCGTTTCAATAGCTCAGACGGTAAGACTTCTGCGTGTTGTGTAGAAGAGTGCGAGTTCGATTCTTAGTCTATACAACGATTTTTTTGTGTAAATAACGTTGAAATAGCTAAGTAACGTTGAAATAGAGTTTTACAAAGTCCTGAGATTAAGTGTTAATGATCGCAAACAATACAAAATTACAAGTTATATTATTATAAACGTTAATCTAATGAATGCATTTATACACACACATATACAATGTAAATGCATATATATTAAAAACTAACATTTAAAATGAAATTATAAAAATATATATAATAATAGACAAACTTTTACAAAGGTTTAGAGTCCTTAGGCTATGTAATTTGTTGAGTAATTATTACAATATTTTATTAATAGCTTTCCCATATGTGTAAGAAATGCACTCGCACAAAACAATTTTTGTTAAAAGTATGGCTTTAGATTATTTCATTCTCACACCTTCAGTTAATTTTAACTATTTTTTCTACGTGTTTGCAATAGTGTTTAATTTAGTATGCATTCAATTTTATTCATGTTATGATTGAATGGAAAAGCACTGTTGCAGTTATTGACTAATTACATATATTAATACTAATTATTAAATGCATCTGTTAAGTAACCAATTGCAGTATCTTTTGCAAAATCTTGAATGTTTAAGTTGTCAATAATATTTCTGTACTATATACTATAATACGTTAAAAGAATTTGCAATAGATTTGGGATCCTCTACTTTATAATCATTGGTTTTTAGTGAAAAAATATTTTCTTTCTTAGGATATCTACAAGTTTAAATTTAATAATATTCCGAATAGATTTAATTGCATTATCTGAATTTTGTACTTTTCTATTCAAATATATTCTATTTCCCTCTTTCATAATTTTTGATAAATTACACTGTACTCCTTGCAGCATTTAAGAACATGAGGATCATTACATTGAAACTCATTACATATAGATTCTTCTTTTTAATACATGAGATTTTGAAGTCCCTGCGTTATCTACATGTTTTTACTTTTGAATTTTTTCACAACATTGAGTGGAGAAAATCCACTGAAGTAATTATGAAATTAAGTGAAAAATGCAATACATTAACTCTTAATATCAGTAGTACCAGTATCATATACGTTTTTCCAAGATTCATTTTGTAGACATAAATGTAAATAATCATTAGATACAACATTTACGATCCTTTCTTAGTTTTTAAATTAATATTTTGAAATTGTTCAGTGACATTGGAAACACTTAGGATTTGTTTATCATGTTCAGACAAGCCATTGATTATAGGTTCTGTCGAATACTAATTCAGTCTAATTCTGTGTACAAAACATTTATCAATGGCTGTGCTACTTCAGCTTAGATTTAATTTGATTAGTTTCGCAACAGTTGGACTTCCTGTTATATCCTGTTATTTAGATATTTAATTTAGGGTTGATTTATTAACTATTACTATGCAAGATGCCTCTTATTTCAATAATTCTATATCACGTTAAATAGTCATTGTCTACACTAAAGTATTATCGTCATCCCTCATTTCTCATCGTAATGGCGAACCGACGTGACATGAGACAGCGAGTTATAGCTCTAGTTGAGGCTGGATATGGGGCTAGATCTGCTGGCCGTTTGGTCGGTGTTCCTGGAAGTACAGCCGCGAGGTGGCTTATCGTTACCAAAATTTAGGGGAGGTCGAAAATCGCCCTATTCCTGGGTGTCCGCGGATTTCTTCATTGGAAGAGGATGCTCTCTTATTCGAGACAGTTCGACAGGACCCCTTTCGGACTGCTAACGAAATAAGAGCAGTATCTAACTTTCCCGGCTCTTCACAGACTGTGATCAGCAGGTTGAGGAACCGCGGTATTAGGAGCCGGAGGGCTGCGCAAATGGAAATATTGGGGGAAGCACAAGCTGTCGACCGTCTTGCCTTCGCTACCAATCGAGTGGATTTCGATTGGAGAAATGTAATTTTCTCCGACGAAACAACCATCTCGAGTGATTACGAAGGTCCTGTCCGTGTCTATCGTGAGGATGGTCTCCGACATGACCAGCGCTATGTGCACCGACGTGAAAGATAGAGGCGCTTTAGCATATCGTGTTGGGGGTGGATGTCTTACGATGGACCTGGCGTTATAGAAGCATCTATGGCCGGTTTAATGCGGGAACTTACGAGCACATTCTGGAAAATATATTCCTTCCCTCCGCCCGAGAACGTTTTCCCGAAGGAACATTGCTCTTCCAGCAGGATAGCCATCCCGTGAACTATGCTGCAAGCATTCAAAGATGGTTTCAAAGGAGACCCGAGATCGAAATCATTAATTGGCCTCCGAAGTCACCTGATTTGAATGTCATCGAAAATTTATGGGTGGAATTGAAAAAGAGAAGGATAGTCCCTATGCCCACCGACGCCCTCGAAATCGAGACGAATTGTGGGATCAAGTTGTTGACACCTGGGAAGATCTCGCCGGGGATCAGAACTTATTTCACAATCTCGTGACATCCATGCCGGATCGACTTAGATCTGTAATAGAAGCTGATGGCATGTGGACAAGATTTTAAGTTAACAGGTCTATTTTTGTTTCTTATGATTTTTGTTTGAGGAAGAATACTTTTAACTTCCAAGTAAGTTTTATTTATTTATTTTTTTTACGAGGTTCAGCCAACTTGTAAAACCCAGAAATTGGGCATAAATTATTCCATATTTTTCGACAAATTAGACAGTCGAGGAACTCTGAACAAATTAATTACACCTCAAAAAAAAAGTTTTACCCGGGATCGAACACGAGACGTTTCGGTTATACAGCGGAACCAACACGCCACTATATGAGCTACCGAGACAAGACAGTGACAGCAGCAGTCCAGAATGTAGATCCCTTAACAGGCATTTGCCACTCGGTACAGTGAAGCAATGATATTTTGTGACTCGAGCTATGTTGTGAAATCCTGGCCTTAAATGGCAGTCTTCTTCGTGATCCTTATTCTGGTCCTTGTCCTTGTTGTAGTCCTTGTAACAATTCTTGTACTATTTCTCATGTTATGTATCGTTACGTCGATATCGAGTGAACCGCGCTGTAGAACTTTAACTTCTGACGACCAAGAATCGTCTCATTCTTTTTAAGGGTAACTGTACATACTGTATGCTGTGAACAGACATTTTCTGTTACGAAACTTCTAAAAGATCAACAAGATTGAGGATGAGTGACAATCTGAGAAACATTTTGCGTATATCTGTTGCTAATAATGTATTCATCCCGACTTCAAGGGCATAGTAAAATCGAAATGAATCAAGAAACTGAAAGTGGCAGGAACGTTAACATCACTGCTGTATTTGAATTAGAGAGCTTCAGAACAGCGCTTAAAACCGGTTTATATTTGACCGGTCACACAACAACCGGCGAGGTTGAGCATCCAACCGAATATCCGCCTTTCAAGAGGTTGCGCCTGATGTCTTGCTGGCTAGACAGAACCACAGATATATAGGACAGAACACCAAGTGCACTTCATCTTACAGGAACACTGATGACATTTTCAAACTACACTAATTGAGTAAAAATTGAAGGAAATATACTTTTCCTAATTAAAAAAGTGTTAGATTGGAATAAGATCATCATTGATTGGACAGTTTGGCACATTTATTTTCATAACTAATATATAAATCAACTAATGGACACGGTAACAAAGGAAATAAGCATAAAGCTTAGATAAAATCTCACATGTAAACAAATACAAGAATAAAATAAATTGCAGTCACTTACAAAATAGAGGAGCAAATAAGTACTCACTATTTTAACGTTCATACTTTAAACTCAAAACGCATTGGCTACCTCTGGAAGAGTAGGTGTTAATATAGGCAATATATAGTCTTTTAATTAGATTTTTAAGTGGAGTATTATTATTTTACTAATAAATTATTTTTAAGGAGATAAAGTTGTTAATAAAAATAAAAGCACCCTCAAGCTCTAATGATTGCAGCTTCATGATGAGTGCTGTTCAATTCCTGGATTGCTGAATGAATGAATGAATGAATGAATGAATGAATGAATGAATGAATGAATGAATGAATGAATGAATGAATGAATGAATTAATTAATTAATTAATGAAGTCGGCCTGGTTGGCTCAGCTGCTATAGCGCTGCCATTCTATGCCCGAGGTTTTGGGTTCGATCGCGGGCCAGGTGGCTTGTAAAAGATCTCCTGCGGGACAAAGTTCCGGCGCACCAGCGACGCTGATATAACCTCGGCTTTTGCGAGCGTGGTTAAATAAAACATAATATTTTGGATGGATGGATTAATTAATAAATTAATGCAATCAATCAACCAACCAATGCGGAGAGATTCGGAAATATCAACTGAAACGTACACGATGATAATCGCGTCCTTCCAACAATTCTTGGAACTCAATATTATCTGTCTTTCATGATCCAGAATCGTCCATCCGAGAAAGAATCGGACATTACGCCGAACATTGGACTACTCTGCGAGACGGAAGAGCTTCGCGTACTGTCTATAGCGTCAGGCGTTCAGTAGCAATATATCATTCCTACGTTTCGTAACTGGTTGTGCACGACTCTAATTTGAATGTCTTCGACCTCATGTGGAGCTTCTCCAACCTCCCTCCAGTATCTCACTGCATCTGTACTGAGAATAATAACACATTAAAAAGATGGTTTTCTTGCCGCTGCTTTGTGGCACAGAAGTTCTAACTCACTCATTTATATTGCGTAACACAACTTCGGAATTCAGCGTAATGGATGTACCGAGGACTGACGTTCTTCTGCTTAAGTAGTAAAGTCTCGTGGTGTGATTTGTAAATTTTATTTATATGTACCCGAACGGCTCTATAGATGATCCTGATCATAACCCAGATACAGGCTATGTTTTTTTTTTTTTTTTTTTTTAACATCTTAGGTTATTTAGCGTCTGAATCAGATGACGATGATAATGCCGGTGAAATGATTCGGGGTCCAGCACCGATAGTTACTCAGCATTTGCTCATATTGGGTTGAGGGAAAACGCCAGAAAAACCTCAACCAGGTAACTTACCCCGACCGGAAATCGAACCCGGGCCACCTGGTTTCGCGGCCAGACGCGCTAACAATTACTCCACAGGTGTCGATGTTACGAACAGCGATCGACAGGTATGTTTTAATTAGTATGTGATTAGGAAACATCGTGTGTTGTGCATCATGGAATGTGTGTGCATAAAGTAGAAACACATAAGCCTCCTCTCTTTCAGTTTTCAGGATTAAGTCTTTCACGGGGAGATGAACTCTCGCCTGAAAAAGAGACAGGATTCGAAAGAGAGAGGGAGAGGGAGAGAGAGAGAGGGGGGAGTGTGAGAGAAAGAGAGAAACGAAAATAATAGAAATAAAAGAAAATGAAAAGTGAATTTAGGCCTTGAACATAAGAGAGCTCATAGAGAAAATGCGATTCCAAGAATACAACTTTGGCCACCATGCGAGTGCCAAACCAGTACTGGAATACGTTAAATCAGAGGCTGAATTCTTTTTGGGATATGGGAAGCCATCTTGTCCACAACACGCACTTGTTTCAGGCAATAAAAATGTAAGCAATAAAGAAATCTTAAGTAAACATTGTTCAGACTTACATGTAGGGTTATTTCTAATACTGTGGTCTTAGAAATTTCTATGACTATTCTATTATTTTTGTATCTTCCAATACAGGTACGTGAAGAAAAGGAAATCGCGACGAATTGTGTTCTTTATGCATACGGTGAAAGTAAAAGGAGTTCAAACAAACGTATGCAAGCGCATGTTCATAGACTACATACCAGCTGTAGTGGAATATGGACTATCCAGAAGCAGATTAAAGATGTCAGCACAGCTTCGCGTAGTGACCAACGCAACGAGAGATACAACAAATATTGAACAGAAGCTGTAGAAACTTTGATAGATCAACTATCATAAATATCAAAGCCACTAAAGTAGGCAACAGATTTCACATACATTATATTTAGATTGTGATGTTACCATTAAGGCTCTCTTCTCGGGGCACTATCGTAAGTGGTGTGAAGGAAAGTGAAACCACAAGAGAATTCCGACAAATTCTGGCGAAAATTTTAATATTGCTTTTAAGTTACAGAACTCAGATAAATTTGTGACTTGCAATAGAATCAATATTCATACAGGCCTACAAAAAGTAAGCCAGAGATGTATCAGTTCTATTTGCACTTCAGACACAAAGAAAAATACATCTATAAAAGGCAACTACAGCCCGAAACAAAAATTAAGAAACTATCTCGAGACGCTCTGCATAAATCTGAAAAATATGAAGTAATGCATTGATATGATTCCATTAATTTGTAACACTCAACGTAAATATTGCATAATATTTTGTTTCAAAGTAAAAGTATCGGTATAAGATCTTCAACCAAATATAAAACCTCAGCGTTTCTATAAGATCACCAGTCTTTTACAAATAATCTACTCCCTGATAGAATACTGTTCAAATTTAATATCGGTAGAGACAGTAGTAGCAATATCAGTACTTCAATTATTACAGCACTCACTTCCAACTCAATACTCTGTGACGTCATAGCGACCTTCTCGCGTTCTCCGTAGCAATCCAGGTAGACTCTCAAGTCCTGACCTGATCGAAGCAGTGGTGTGTGGCAAACCAGTTTAACTTAGCGTTTGCAGTACCTAATAAGTAATAATAGGAACGAGACAGGTACACGCTACTATACTTAAATAATTTTGGTATCTTTCTGATATATTTAATGTACCTAAATTCATGTAGACTTATTTTTAGACTGAACTATATTCCTGGGCGGCATTTTATTAAAAACCCTTTAAGTAAACCCAAGCTAAATGGAGTTATTTAGTAGATAGGCATATTTTACTTATGTAGAAAGTCACCTTATATAACCTAGATAACAGAACTACATGTCTTTAAATAATTTTATATCTTATTTTCTAGGTTGAAGATATAAATGAAAATGCAAGTAATTGCACCAACCCTGAAATTTCTGCAGTGTCTCCCAAAATAACTATTTCTGTTCAAAGTGAAGTTGATTTATCAGCTCACAATCCTAGGAAAGTAAGATGGAGGGAATTGAAATTACTTAAAAAACAGCATGTACAAAGTGAAGTATTCTCATTGTCATCTGTAAGAGAAAACAGTCGTGATTCTCAGCTTGCGGGTGGAAATAGCGGCAAATTAAAAATTTATGTGATATGTTTTTATCTACCGTAAAGATTGTGAAAATTCAAGTGGATTTACGGGATCGTAGCAAGAAAGGAATGTGATACCCAAAGGAACTGAAAACTGTGGCCCTGAGGAAGTTTTTAAGTCCTAATGTTTATAAATTTATGGAGTACTACAGTTGTCTACAAAGTGCTTAAGACAAATGACAGAAAAATGGCAGTACTCTTCTGCCCTAAATGAATTTATATTTTCTGGTGTAAAGTTGAAAGTGAGTAATTTAAGTGAGACAGAGAAATATTGCCTTAATTTCAGATGAAATGTCATTTTTTACTTCATGACGTAGATGGAAGGATAATATTAAAATGGATTTGAGAGAGGTGGGATATGATACAGACTGTATTAATCTTGCACAGGATAGGGACAGATGGCGGGCTTATGTGAGGGCGGTAATGAACCTTTGGGTTCTTTAAAGCCATTTGTAAGTAAGTAAGTATCGGATGAAATAGTAGGGTTAAGTAATACAGGTACTGTACAATGAAATGTGTAGACTAATCTATGTTTGGCATGAACTGGCAGGTCTACAACGTAGATTCTACATATTTGTAGTTTCTTCATAAATTAATGGGAATTAAAAAAAAAGAGAGACAAAAGACACTGCCCGTTTAAGTATGGTATTCCTTGCATACCGTGTATAATATGAAAATATGTACATGCTGCTGCTGCTGCTGCTACTGCTACTACTACTACTGCTACTGCTACTACTACTACTACTGCTACTACTACTACTACTACTACTACTGCTACTACTACTACTGCTACTACTACTACTACTACTACTACTACTACCACCACCACCACCACCACCACCACCACCACAACCACCACAACCACCACAACCACCACTACTACTAGTACTGTATTTTTCTATTATGTATAATAACTATAATTTTGTACCTAATACTTTTTCATTTATGCATTTCTTTGTATTACTGGTATGTATACCCAGATCTGATTTCAATACTGCTGCCAGCACGGCTTCATAATAATCGAAGGAACCGATATCTACTTTCCTTTCAGTAGCCTATATTACTCATTCTCTACATTACACTATCAGACCTATACATTCAACCAGAGCTAGTAGCTCTGACAATCCACGATCCGCCACAGCTCCGAGATCGACTCTGACTATTCCTCCGGGCCCCTTCTCAGAGAGGAAAAGCGTACTCCGACGTCACAACTCGACCAGTTGGTAATGACTGCATTACAGCGACCTTCTCTATTGCAGAGGCTATTCAGAGTCCAATTTCAATGTATATGCCCAAAGTACTCTGAGAGGTACAGATTTCTTTTACGTGTCGGAAATCTTCTGCACGGACGTCCCAGCCTTACTTCCCTTTCAGAGGAAACCATGCTGCAGGCTTCATCTAAATCGGTCGGATCTGCATATTTTTCATTCCATTTCTTTTCACTTATTGTATTCCATATAACTTATTTTAGCATTTGAGCTTTAAGATGTGAAACAAGTCAAGATTTCACAAGATTATATATATATATTTTTTTTTGGCAAGATGAAGTGAGCCGAGGATTCGCCGTAGATTACCTGGTATTTGCATTATGATTGGGTAATACCTCGGAAAAAACCCAATCAGGTAATCAGCCCAAACAGGAATCTAACCCAAGCCCTAGCGCAGCTCCAGATCACCAGGCTACCGAGTCTGCCGACTGAGCTACGTTGGTGGCTCTACAAAAAATATACAGTAGACCTACATAGCATACAAACCTAAAAAATTATTCATCTTTTGAGCTATACATGTATATATTAATTGGTAAACTTCAATAAATTCGGTAGACTAGTTAATGTACTAGAAGCAGAATTAATTATTACACTGCAAAATGTGCTAATCTGCAAATATCAATTCAATCTTTACTGTCAACTTGAAATATTTCTCTCCATTCTTACAAAGATACTGAAAGTTATTTCTATCCAAAGAAATTATTATATTTACCCTATATGGAAAATGTCTGCAGACAACGAAAGGCCGTCTCTAATATAAAAAGCTTATTCGCAAAACACGTGGGCCAGTTGAGTAGATTAATCACAAAATAGATGTAATATTAGTATTCCTACACATCTGTATAGTCTGTATATGTTCCCATATCATCATCATCATCATCATCATCATCATCATCATCACAAAGTGATGGTGTGGTCAAGTGACTGTCATTTAATATTAAATGTAGGCGTCATATAGAATGATGGGTGAGCGGCTGTATCTTCGTAGTCAGTGCACTGTTTACTTGTATGTGTTTATTAGAACTGCAAATGGGCAAACACGCGATGGCACTGAAGACATAATTACACAGAATAATTACATTTAATAATAATAATAATAATAATAATAATAATAATAATAATAATAATAATAATAATAATAATAATAATATTTTAAAGTAACTAATTACTTAAAGTAAAAGTAATTTGCCTTTACAACTTCCATAGACATACATACATTACATACATAGCCTACATTACATACATACATACATACATACATTACATACATACATATTATAATTTACATTCATTCAATTATTTATTAATTCATAATTTTCTGCAAACCCAACTGTCTCTAATCTTTCCTACACCCTGCCTTCCTCTGAGTCCCCGCACATGATGCATATTATCTTGATGTCGTCTGTCACCTGATAGTTTCTTCTTCTCCGAACTCTTCTCCCGTTCACATTTCCTTCCATTGCATCCTTCACAAGGCAGTTTCTTCTGAGCCAGTGACCCAACCAATTCCTTTTATTTCTCTTCCTAACAAGTTTCAGCATTATTCTCTCTTCACTTACTCTTTCCAACATAGCTTCACTTCTTCTTCTGTCTGTCCATTTCGCACGCTCCATTCTTCTCTTTGGCACTGATATCTCTCACCTCACTCACTGCACTGGCACTATGGCACACTTCACTGACGCTATACGAGTAGAACACATTTCACTGACACTATAAACTTTTCACTGATCAAAAAATTTCACTATCACTATATATTGTGATCATTGCAATCACTTTAATGATTACAGACCAACTAACCACATAAAAAGGTTATCCAGACGATTTTACGGCGGTATTTTAATATCTCTCAGATGGAAGTTTCAGTCACAACTGAATGCGGAAATTTCATACGAATTTTAATACCAGAATATGAACACTGTTGACTACAAAAATGCAGAAAAGAATTTTTTTGAAGTAGGCTACTGCAACAGACAGATTGCGGCTCGATTTACGAGCTACGTCGTTCTACATAATAATAGT
This sequence comes from Periplaneta americana, assembly GCF_040183065.1. Classification (NCBI taxonomy): domain Eukaryota; kingdom Metazoa; phylum Arthropoda; class Insecta; order Blattodea; family Blattidae; genus Periplaneta; species Periplaneta americana. The sequence continues at coordinate 40,098,726 of NC_091129.1, forward strand.
AGGCCTATGGTAAGTTCTAAGACGCTGTTTTTCTGAATGTCACGTGTTACGGTAATCAAGTGATACGTCAACACTTTTCTCATACGGTCCGTACTTTCTTCCATCGAAAAGGAAAAATTATACATCCCGTGGTAATAGAGTATCTCGAAATACTTTTTTTAATTACTATGTTCGTTGTACTTGTTGAAAGACATTCATCTCTAAACAGATTTCCCACAGGAACGTACCCAGTCAATACTTAAAAAAAAAACTTACCTTGCAGTCGACGTCGACAGAGCTGGCTCATGATGGGGAAGCTTACCTGCAAAAAACAAAACAAAACATCTCACATTAGTCTTATACGACAATATACTACCACTGCCACCACCATTATTATTATTATTATTATTATTATTATTATTATTATTATTATCATTATGATTATTATCATTATTATTATTATTATTATTATTATCATGTTTCTAATGCTTTGTTATTCGAGCTATAACGCATTTTTTTTAATAATGATGCAATTATTATTATCAGCTACCCCATGTCGCCGAAATTACACCAACTTGCACACACGTAGACAGCGTGCTCAACATCACGAATCACTCATTGTACATATTTTAATATTTAATTGTATTGAATTGCAGAACTGACTGAACATGACTTGGAAATCATGAGTCTGACAGTGACGATAGCGTGAAAGATAAAGCATACGTACCTGGTGAAAACGACAATGGCATTTCCTCAGAAAATGATTCTGATGAGGTTTGTATTTCAAAATTATACATATTATGTATTAAAAATGGGTAGGTCAAGTAGTTATTACTGTTTTATACCTCCAATTGGTTATACTCTTATACCGTAGTTTCAAACACCGTAAGACGCAAAAATATGAAGTGGTGACATCCCAGTGGCTGGTGGAAAATAGATAAAGCAACGTGGAAGAGGAGCATTAACAAGGAGCGAGTAGGGGTACAGTAAAAATGAACCTGGTAAGTGGAAATGCAACAAAGACAGTGGAAAACGACAAGTGAAGCCAAAATTTTAAATATTTTCACTCTACGACAAATAAAATCAGAGGATGTCCAGAGATACAACAGAAATACGCCATAGATCATACACGTTGCATTATCATTTTTTAATTAATGATAAAAGGGTTCATATTTGTAAGACCATATTTCTTAACACACTCTGCATTGGAGAATGGCGTGTAAGGAGCTGGGTGAAAATAGGATACGGGAAAAGTCCACTATCTGGTCCTCATAACTACTCTCTTTCCAGCTAAAGATTGAAGTAAATGTAAATAAATGCACGTGGCATAATGGTTCCTCATTGGCTATTGGACGCATAACGCCTCCAAACTTATGCTTATCATCTTCTTCCTCACGTTAAAATAGTTCCTTCTAAAATAATAAAATGTATAATATACATGGAATACGAGTGAATTAAACATGCTTATAAGAACACTTTCTTACGATTTAAACAACATGTTTATATTAGTAGTTTCAGACATTGCGTGTTAAATCATTGTAACGTGTATTATGACAACGCGCATGCGTAATAGGCATTAAATCCCTCCCAAGGTGACTTGCAGCGTCACAGAGCACATCAACACAGCTGGTATAACACAGTGCGAGATTCAGTGTTGCCAACCTCAAATAAATTTCTGTAGAATTAAAGAAATTCTCCACTCTTCAAAGAATAACATTTAATCACGAATCTACAGAAAAAGAAAATCCACTATTCCCAGTAGAGAAATAATAAATATTAACCCTTCGTGAGCATTTTACGGGTTAGTTCAATGAATGTGTTGAAATGTCTGCAATATATCGGACAGTGGCTGCCCTGCGTACTCACTTACTGAAAATAATGTGCCCTGGTGGCTGCTTTGGTAGCTAGCTTGCGATTGCGGAGTAATACATTTCGGTTTTGTTTACGTCTACTTCAATCTTTAGTTGGAAATAGTTTAGGCAGATTGCAATTAATTATTACCGCTTTAATCTCCAGTTTTATTTTTGTTTCGTATTTCATGTATTTTTTGTCTATATAGATGTTAGAATTTGTTTTTACTTATTACATTATTATAATTATGTTTTTCAATAAACATAATGTTAATAATCAAGAGAATTGTGTTCAGAATTATTAGCAGTATAATAATGCTCCCACCAATTTTCCATTCAAAACCTCGTAAGTCCATTTTTGGTTGGGAAGTTAAGAAACAACATCACGTAGCCTAATTCCATTTATGGCTCAAAATGAAACAGCAATAGAAAATCAGATACCTCATCATCAAGAAGACTGATTTTATTGCAACATCGCAGTGTTTCGTTAAGAATGCGTAAAAGCCTCGTTATCTAGATAGTTTTTTGCTTCCCTGTAAAATTTTGTTTCTAGGAGTTATGAAGTTCTGATCATCATGCGACATGCAAGACATTCAGTCTAAACTAACCTGGCCTGTCGCACATTCGTAAATTCAAAGCATGCGAAAAGCTTAAGCTAACCTAACTTAACACGTTTCAACTTCCTGAACTTCTCCGCCAGCCTCTACTTTCACAGCAACTTCCGATCCTCACATTCAGTGTGAAATTGGCATCGGAACTTTTTTTTATAATAGGTATGACTCGACTAGAAGCCAAGAATGTATATACAATTGCACCTTAACGTGATACGCAATAATTCAGAAAAACCTAAACTAACCAAACTTAATCTAATCTAATCTAATCTAATCTAATGTAATCAAAGCTGTAACCTAACAAAACATAACTTTAAAAAATCCAGTGTACACTGGCGTGAAACTTTCCTAATGTCACGCTTAGTTATGTTGGTAAGGCTGAAGAAGCAGCTGTACAACAATAGAGGTTTATTAACGGAGTACGATTGGAACCATCTCTGCGCTAGTTTAGCCAAAATTAATTGACCTGGAAACCTACTCGCCCTCAAATTATTATTGTTATTGTTTAGTCAATTGTCCGAAGACAATTCTGAACCTCAAGTGATACCAGCAAGACTCCACTTATGAGACAACTAGGCCAGGAGATAATGGGGTAGGATGGTCAGTTCCCTTCCCTCTCCATTACATACATCACCGATTAGCTACAAGTACACTAATCAGACTTGAGATGCATACAAACAATTTTTATTTCTCTGACAGAAATCGTCAAGTGAGATGTACTGCCTGTTAATAGATGTATATAGCCTATCAGCCAGAACCTCAATCAGAGGCAAAATTAGTATTGCTGGTATTAAAAGGAAAATGTAAAAAATTACATTACTGACCCTCCTATAGTTTATATACCTACCCCATTATCTCGTGGCTTAGTTTCCTCTTGAGTGATTCCTGATTGGTGTCACTCATGAGGTTCAGACCTGTCTTCGGAGAGTTGCCCAAGTAACTACAACTACAACTACTAAGCTGATAATGGAAACCCAAGCTTATGGTGTGTTTATACCCTTCGATAAATTACAGCAAGTTTTCTGTCGACAGACGCTGCGAATATTAATCAAAATTAGCCTAAGCTATGGAACCTACGTGCCTTAACATCACATTGAATGGATCATTAATAATAATTTGTTGCAATATTCTCAGACTGAAAAAGTTGCTTTGATTTTTTGTACTATGTTAATCTAACAATAAGTAAAACTTAGCATAGTGACAAAACATACTGAAAGCATATGGACATACTTAAATAAGAGTGTTCACTAGGAGGTAATAAAGGCGTTCCATTCTAAAGCTATAAATTGACAAATAAACACACACATGCACCACAACCATTCATTTTGCGATGCTGCTAACGAATTAAAGTTGGGAATCGAGTCTATGCCTTTTGTATCACACGATAGAATGATGTATTGCTCCTATACTTCGTTCCATAATGCCTGACAGGAGAAGTAAACATTGCCAACAGAGCAGGAGAGACGTATATTATTACACAACCAATGGAATGAGATCTATGCCATTGGTTGAATAGCAGTTATACTTCTCTCCACCTCTGCCGGTAACTTTTACATCTATTGTCAGACATTATGGAACGGAGTATACTCAAAGAACAAAGTTCTATGACGGCGCAGAGTGGAGAAGGTGAGTTACACAGTAGACTACATGTGAGGAGCTCGGAATCAAAACGCGTTAAGTCCACATTTTATCGAAAATGCGTTTTTTTCGAATTTACGTTCTTTTAGAGGCGCTTCATCATGCTACGCTTGACATTTGTTGCAATTGACATTTTTAGCCTGTTTAAAGTCAGCCTGAAATCGAGGGTCTGATTCAGAACGTATTCTTTCTAACGAAAGCAGTACACCAGAATGAACGTAATTAATTCGCCTCCTCTCTTTAACTAATGTCCATTGTTGACTCTTCTCTAAAGTTTTTTTTATTGCTACCTTTAGGTCCATGCAGTAAGATTTAAAAGGACGAGTTTATTGCCTGGAATCTCTATTTAAATCCCCACGCGCAGACAGTGAGTTAGTGGTGTGCGGTAAGTGGCATTTAAAAGCAGGTGGAGGTCGTTTGCAATAAACATGGTTCTTTTACTACAAACTGTGATATTATACTCATAATTTAGTTATATTTTGAACTGTATGGTAGGCTTCGAAAGACTCCAGTACAAAACATTGTTTGCACTCCCACGTTATTTCGCTTGTTTCTTGTGAGATTTAAAAACTTTGCAGGTTATCGCTGGTTTCTTTTTCTTTGGGTGATAGGTATATGACGGGAAGGGGGGGGAAATGAGCCCGACAGTTTGCTTGTAACATTGTCGTCGTAACACCAGCATCCCTTCCACTAACATTGCAGCTAGGCAAGGTTAAACCTCAATAAAATGTCTGCTTTCAGGTCTAGTCGATTTGTGAAGATCCTTTCCTGCCTGGGTTTGCTTCCCTTCACGGTCTTACATGCAATTACGTAGACATTGACAAGCTGAAAAGGACCGGTACCATAAATATTATATTGAAGGATACATTTCTGCAGTCTTTTTTACGTATTTTGCCATAATGAGGAAGGGATATAAGACTTCATTCTGACGCTGACCTGACGGCGAACCCACAACATAACGTTACTGTACTCTATTACGCCCTTCAGTTTCACCACCGTTTCTTCCCCTTCATTGTTACCCTTTTTTCCTTTATGTTGACCATGTGAATCTTGTGCTTCGTAGACAGACCTTTTCTGTCATGTCACTTTACTGCCAATAACTCTTAAAAGACCTCGATTCTCACTCCCTTTCTTAAACTTTGTCGATTCCACTTGGGATGCAGGACAACTTCAATGCACTTCTATTTAAACAGTTACGAATTTTAGAAAACCTTTCGCGTATATTTAGAGCAAAATAACTCCTCTTCTTCAAGAAAGGTCGTTTTACAACATACAACAAATCTCTAAATAGACAGCTTCAAAAAACTCAATATGACAGCTTGAATTAAAACTGTAAATAAAAGTCGCAGGGTCTCCGAGACGTCATGTCTAGACGGCTACGCTTTGGGAGCGCATCACGTTGCTGACCAGACTTCAGTAGGCAAGGGGTTAGTTAATACAGCTTCTGGAAATAAGTGAAAGATTTAATATTTTTTAAGAATTTACACGAAAGGGCTAATAGAGTATTAGCTGCATTCATTACAAAATTTTAACCACTACGTATGTTATAAAATCATGGAAGAAGGTGTGCCAGTTGGGGAGCACTCTACAGGAGCTCGAAAACGTCGGAAGAGTGGAACATCGAAACGAAAGAGGGAACAAGAAAACAGGTGAGTCTATTATACTTTTCTACATACAGTTTTACATATGAGTTTATGAGTTAGAATTGACTCCTTAATTCACCCGTTATGATATTGTGATAATGAATCACGCAATAATTGATGCAATATTGTTTAAGTTTGTTGCATAGTCCATCACGTAATATAATCATAATTTTGAAATTTTTTGATATACCGACAAGGATCCTGACATGCTTCATAAGGAAGGAAGATACAGATGCTGCAGCATCGCAGCGTTCTACCTAATTCAGCAAAGAAAAATAGTCCTTAATCATCATGATAAATTGCAGCAAGATAGACTTCTGGGATTCATGATGTCTGTGTCCGTTCTGAAACGACGTCGTCCAAGGAAGGATGGTGAAAAATTAAACTCGATGTTCATCAGGTATTAAGTTAGAGTTCATGATGAAACACTTCCAATATGCTGTAAGTTTTTTAGAACTTTATTCAGTATTGGGCAAAGCAGAGCTAACAGTATTGGTAAGTCAGTAATGTGTAAACCCATCACTGAGAGGAGAGGGGGTGACCGCAAAAGCAAGTTGTATGCAGAAAAAAAAACAGTCTGTAATCAATTTTCTTCCTAAACTCAAAGCCAGAGAAAGCCATTATTCAAGGGGGAAAAGTAAGAGACTTTACCTTGCTTCGGAACTGAACATATATAGATTGCATAAAATGTACAATGCTGAAGTTCCACATTCTTTAAAGGTGAAAGAATGTTTTTTATAACATTTTTTCTACAAATTTCAACTTGGGGTTTGCGGTTCCTGCAACGGACGTTTGTAGCTTTTGCATCAGGACGAAATTCCAAATTTAATGTGCTGATACTCCAGAAAAGAAGTTGGAACTACAAGCTGAGTTAATTGCTCATAAATTGAGAGCGAAAACATTTCACAAAATTATGAAGAAAGATCCTCAGAATAGTATGTCCTTATGTTTTAACCTCCAACAAGTGCAGCCATTACCAAAGCTAGCAATTGGGGAGGCATACTACGCACAACAGCTTTCTTACTGTGCTTTGTGCATTACTGACATTGATAACATATTTCCCAACTTTTACTACTGGACAGAAAACCAGGCAAAAAGAGGGGCGATTGAAGTTAGCTCTGCTCTGACTCATTTCCTAACAAATTATAATTTCAAAGAAAAAAAACATTTCCCTCATGAGACTCTTCTCCGACGGTTGCACTGGTCAAAATCGAAATGCACATGTTGTCCATGCTTTGTATTGGTGGTTGTTGAATAAATCTCCAGATTCATTGAAGGAAATATGTATGACTTTTCCTGTGCGAGGGCATTCCTTTTTGCCAGCAGACCGAATGTTTGGTATTTTGGAGAAAAGCCTCAGGAAACATGCAGAAATACTGACGCCAAAAGAAAATCATGATATTTACGGTACAGTCGGTGTCATTGACGTGTTGGGTGAGGATTGGCATATACACAATTTCAGAGATCTGTGCGATTACTTGAAAAAGCCAGTTGGCATAAGTGATATGAAGAGAGTTAGGCTCAGGAAAATAATGAAAGCAAACAAACATTACATCAATGTAAAATTGGAGTATACTTACACAATGGATGACCGTAGTAAATGTCCAGTATCAATACTTAAGAGAGGTCATGCCATTGAAAATATTGAGAGGTTTGACCCACCCTTAGTACCATTAAGGAATAAAATAAAAGCAGAAAAATTGTTGGATATAAAAAAGTTATTGCAACAAAGATTTGGTGAAAATTGGAAAAACAAAGATCAGCTGCAGTTGTATGTCAAGGTTATTGACCATGAAGAAGGACTTTCTGATCAGTGTGAGGAAGATGAAATAGTGGAGTGTGAGTGTATGGAAGAAGAGCCTGGATTATCAATGATATGACTGAAATGAACTCAACAATGACAGTTAAATTTAATAAATTAAATTTTCATTCTATGTTGCTTGCTAAAACAGGTAAACATAATTTAATAATTTAATAAAATAATTGTCTTCAAAGTTAACTTTGTATTTGTATAAGAGTCTTTGGAAAGGAATGTAGTCACAATTAAAAAAATCAGCTTAAATGAGTGTTTTGAATATATGTTTGTAACAAAACGATTTCAGTCCGTAATTTCGGAACAAAACGCATTAAGTCCATGATTTTCAAAATTTCTTATATAAATATTACGCTTGGATAATTTTGTTTGATTTTGCGCAATAGTGCCACCTAATTTTGCGTAGTATTCTAATTATATAATTGCTTTCAAAACTTTAAATTTTTCAGAAGTTTAGGAGCTTTTAGTTTTTCGACTCTCCTGAAAAGTTTTGATTTGTGGACATAACGCGTCTTGATTCCGAGCTCCTCATGTGGTCACTAAAGCACTGGACACCAGGTGGCCCGGGTTCGATTCCCGGTCGGGGCAAGTTACCTGGTTGAGGTTTTTTCCGGGGTTTTCCCTCAACCCAATATGAGCAAATGCCAGGTAACTTTAGGCGTTGGACCCCGGACTTATTTCACCGGCATTATCACCTTCATTTCATTCAGAAGCTAAATAACCTAAGATGTTGATAAAGCGTCGTAAAATAACCTATTGAAATAAAAATAAAAAAGCACTGGACATATCTGTTGAATTCGCAGCAGAGCTTCATGATTATAACACGTTTTTGGAGTTTTATAAAATATTATGCATCACTGAAAGTTATCGGCAAACGACACTCAACACGCAACGCACTACTACACCGGTACACAACAACTACATTGCTGTCAGCAGAGTCCCTAGCCAACTCGAGCGCCCCCAGCAGCTGGCGAGTTAAGTGGAAAGTGCGAGAGGCCAACAATCACTGCCATCGTGATCTAGACCAGGCCGTAATGCAGGTCGTGTGACGTCACTCGATGAGTCGGGCTTTTCTATTTGAGTATACGGAGCTGAGTGAAATATATTACTTTATAGCGTGTCGGCGCTCAATTTTATTTAGTGTAATGTGTGTATAAGACCCCTTCACACTTCTTATTGCATAATATGTTGCAGAAATAATTACAAAATTGTGTATTTTAATGTGAACGGAGTTTTACATGTTAACATAACCTGGTTGCATCAACATTTTAAGTTTGGAATGGAAGCTATTATGAGATTTAATAAAGAAGAATTATTTATATTGTGATTTTAATTTAGCACATCTACCTTCCTTACTTGTAGGTACAAAATTTACCACAGTCCCTCCTATGAAATTAGTGTATGTATAGTTGTGTATTAATCTGGTAGGTTAGATAAATACAATTCATTACAACCCAGTATAGTAGGGAACAAATAAATAATACAATTAAATTTTTATTCAATGTAATATGTGCATAAGTTCCATTTATGTGTTGCATAATGTGGCAGGAATAATAAATAAAACTGTGTTATTTTTATGTGAAGAAAATTTACCATATTAACATAACCTATCTGCGTCAACATTTTAGGCTTAAGTTGAGAACGGAAATTGTTTGGAGATTTAATAAAGAAGAATATATTTTTAGGATAAACTTCAGAACACGGTTACCGTCCTTACTTATAGGTAGAAAATTCACCACAGTCCCTCCTAAGAAATGTACATACTTTATATTACTTAGTAGCGCTGAGGTATAGTTCCGGTAATTTCTGAACTGAAAACAGTTGAATTTATTTTTTGTGGAGATGTATTTGATCCTATAAGCAAGGCATATTAAAATCCTGAACGAACCGAACTAATTTGTATATGCAAGATGTATGAATACGAAGGGAACTACCTCAGCGCTAGTTTAGCCCTAGTAACATATTAAACTAATCAGACTTCAGACTGGAGTACCGTCTGAAACGAATAAATACAATTGAAGTGTAGACAAATTTCATTTATAAGTTATACGTAGCGTTATGCTTAATTATAATGCATAATTGCGAATATGGAAATAAGGCAAGTACTATAGAATAAACATAACCTATAACTTCAACACATTAAAATATGCGTGCGATGCAACTGAAAATTGTTGAAACGTGCATAAATGAATGTGCAAGAATTTCGTAATGAAGCATAAGTGCTTTATTTCAACTAATTACAATTCTAGATACTGCAACAGTAATGAAAACTATAGGCTATAATTTTTCGTAATATACTATAGGCCTATGTAGCCTATCTCGTTTTTAGTTCAAATTGTGTATATTATCAAACTTCGTATTATTTACTCGTATAATGTAGGTTATTCACAAATAAAAAGGGCGCAATAATTTAAATTTAATAAGACAAATACGGTAAACTAACAATAATGGATTAGACGAGAGTAACCTATGAACACAAAATTGATAAACAAGTTTCAATAAACCATGTAATATGACTACGCGTTATGGGGCATGGTGATAATTAAACCGGAAAAAAAAAGTAACATCGGTAACGCTGCACTTAGGCCTAATCACAACTTACTTTACATGCCAGTCAATGTTTCCTTTCACATATATATTATTAGACATATTTAGCCTACTGTTTATAAGACCAAAATTTCACTTAACCACATAAGGGCGCAATATTTAATCGAAATAAAGGCAGGTATCACACATACGAACTTTGCCTGCAACAACGTAATTTTCACACCAAAAATAATATTATACCTTAAATTGCAAGTAAATTGTGCCTCAAGTGTCTCACAGTCACTGTTTAAAATTTTACTGAAGCAATTACACTGCATTTCAGAGAAATATATGTTATTCTTCATGCACTGCAACTAATTCATACGGTTGAAAGACCGCCCTTCGCGATCAGCTGTTAAGCGAGTCACGTGGTCTGCCTTACGGCCTGTATTAGATCACGATGGCAGTGCAACAATCATAGTTACGCAAATCAAGATTTCAGGTATAACTCCCTGTAAAGTTGATTTGAATAATTTCGAGGGAAAAATTGTTCCGGAGTCGGGTATCGAACCCGGGACCTTTGGGACCTGAAATCTTAATTTGCATAATACACGTCACTGTTCGTTAACAGAAAGCCACAATTTAAGTCACACGGAGTTAGTGTGCACTCGAAGTTGGTTGCTTGACGGTTGTCAGCCCACTTTGAGGTCTGTGGATATAGAGGGAAAAATTGGATCGGTGTCGGTTAGAGTTCCCGAGTAGCTCAGTGGTAGAGCGTTGGTACGTTAAACCAAAGGTCCCGGGTTCGATACCCGGCTCCGAAACAATTTTTCCCTCGAAATTATTCAATCATAGTTACGTCATACGAATATTCAAATTAATTCAATAATTCTGAAATTAAGTATATAATCTTGCTATTCTATTTACGTTATGAATATGTTATATTCAAGTATTAATTTAGATAAATTCATACGTATTAAGGCTCGTTTAATGTCTCTAGATTGTTATGCAGCTACAGACGGTTTGTTTCCTCTGTCCTGTGCACTCATAAGCCTAACACGGGCAGAGTGAACATGACTCCGATTATAATGTGAAATGGTCATTAATCCGCGTTCTTTTCATATGGAGTAGCTTTACATATTTACGTAACAAAATTGTTTTAATTATCGCGGTATCCGACAAAGTTGGTCTCTGTCACCCCTATTATACATCAGTTGAATCATTCGACGCTGGCGTTTGACAGTACATGGATCCATCACACTCCAAGGAAATAACGCTCTGTGTCAGCCCTGGACACAACGGAGAAGTGAAAAGTAACTCAGAAACCCCCGTCCATGTACTGTTCAATTACACTGCCTTATAAACAAACAGGCAGCAGGCACTGTGAATCATGAAGGATTTCAGGCGACCAGCGAAAGCCGAAATTTCGTGAAAGCCTTATACAATAATAATAATAATAATAATAATAATAATAATAATAATAATAATAATAATAATGTTTTATTTTCGCTGGCAGAGTTAAGGCCATAAGGCCTTCTCTTCCACTCAACCAGCCTTAATCAATACAATACATAAATTTAAATTACAAATATTTACACTATACTTCAAAGGTTCTCCAGCAATATTCTTCACTACACATTTATTTAAATTTAGGTAAATCTATAAGGTAAAGTAGTAACTTAATTTATGAGCTAATTTAATTCAATGAATTATAATTAATTTAATATTTGAGATAGCTAGTAAAATGATTAAAATTGATTTAATATAAGCTTACTAGGACTATGTTACAGGGAGAATATATATATTTCTATTTCTATAATGAGAATATTAATGTAATTGCCATTAGAAGTTTTGTAAATCTATTTAGAGAAATTAATGATAATAATAATAAGAATGGACAGATGTTAGTTACAATATCTCATTGAGCAATGCTTACTTTCCTGTGTACTTTTCTCAGCCGGGGAAGGTGGAGTGGAGACTTAAGGGGAAATCTGCAGCGTGTCAAATGAGTTACTAGTGCCAGGCCTGCTCTAGATACTCTGTTATATGCTAATCACGTTCTTTTTTGGCAATAGCGAAGATGAATTGCAATACTCTATTAATCACCTATATATTACAACAAAAACTTACAATTTAGAAATTTCAACAAGAAAAAAAAAGGCTTTTGAGAGTAAACAACCCGTGAGAAGTAAGATTTACATCGATTTCATACTGGGGCAGATCAACCAACTCCTTCAGATATTTGTTACACCCTAAGATACTTGAAGAGTGTGATATTTCTAATAAAAACCAAACATTATAATAAATCTTTGAGAATCATGAACCCAGTCTTTTCAGTCACAAAAGTACAAAGATAAACAAGGCTTAATTGTAAAAAAAATTGTAAAAACCGGTTATCTGCTATGGTAGTGAAGCCTGGATTATTCGACTATAAGATGACCAACGATTCACAGCTGCAGAAATAAAATTTCTACGAAGAACTGCTGGCTGTAGTCTTCTAGATCACAAGACGAACACTGGTATTGCAGACGAGTTAGAAATATCACCTACTGTACAATATCTATAACAATGCGGACAAAACTGACTTCAGTATTTGCAAAAAATGTAGCGCACCGGACTACCTAGACCAGCCGTGGCGAAAATGGCATCGTGCGCCGAGCCACTGTGTAACCTACAACGTGCGTAGCACCTGTGGAAGGAGGTGGACACCCGAAGGGGAAGTGAAGCAACTGTCTGACTTATTAACGCATTTTCATTTTCCTTACGTCAAGTACATAAATACAGTTTTATACAGTACAAGGCTACAAACTAATGTTTAGTACGTGTAACGAAGAAAGAAATGAGCAATGAAATATATTACACATTATCACAACCTAAAATTAACTGTCTTCAGAATGTCTGTGCAACAAAGTTTCAAAATCAGGAATAATGTCACTTACTGCCAGTCGTAGTTGATCACGAAGGTATTTGTCTGTCAGTTGTGATCTAATTTTGGTTTTTACTATTTTCATTGTTGAAAACAATTTTTCACAAACATAAGTTGTAGCGAACAGGGCTTCAACAGAGCAAGCGAAAGAACGAAGCTTCAAATATTTATTTTTTGGCAAAGATTTGAAAAGTTCAACATTTGTCAAGTCCTTTCATCTAGCTTTCATTTAACATCCCATTGTAAATCTGTGAGTTTAAATTGAAGACCTAACCACATTATTTATACATCTGCTGAAAAAGGATCGACGTACAGAGATAATAATAATAATGATAATAATAATAACAACAACACTTAATATTTAATTGTTTCATGAGTAAAATGTAGTATAATGCCGTTTTATGTTATACAACCGTGAACAAATCATACATTTAATATTCTCACCATATTGGCAAAAAAAAAAAAAAAAAAAAATGCGTCCTCCCATCCTACTTGAAAATTTCGTTTTTGTAGATGTACATGTATTCGAGAGAGACATTGCGACGATACGCCACTCGCAAGTCAGAGACAAAAACAAATGGAACGGAGTTTGACTCCAGTGAGTGAGAGGGGGGTTGTGGGAAGTAGAAAGCAAGAGAACTGCACAGCTATCATTGCGAGCCACAATGTGCTCGTGAGTCACATTTTCGCCACGGCTGACCCAGACAGATGCTTCACTATACACCACGAGGGAAAAAGACTCATTGGAAGACCGCACAAAAGATGGTTGGAGACTGTAACAGGCCCTAGGGTTACTACTTGAAAGGATGATAATTTTATCATGCGTGAGGCAGCTGACTCACTCAGCGGTGAGTTTCTTGGGTCACGCGTCCTCTTACCCCGTGTATACCTTGACCAAAACTACTTCCGACTTGACAGTTTACAGAGAGAGGGGAGCAGTGTTGTCATGTTGCCCATCTTTCGTATAAGCGAGCGCGCTGCCGATAGAGTGCAGTAATGAACAGCTGACATGAACACATACATTTCTAACCAATTTGTTGATTCACTAGGCATTAAAACTTGTGTATATTATTATTTTTATTAGTTTATTATAATTAGTAGTAGTAGTAGTAGTAGTAGTAGTAGTAGTAGTAGTAGTAGTAGTAGTAGTAGTAGTATTCTTCAATGCAATACAGTTAGAAAAGCGTCGAAAGGACTGTAAACTGTAAAAACAGGTTTAAATTTAATACGAAGCCTCTGCTTTTACGAGTGTCGGTATTCTTCAATGTAATATTGTTAAAAAGACGTTGAAAAAATTGTAAACTATAAACATATTTATGATTAAAAATCTGCACTGCTTTTTTCTTTTCAAATATCGATAACAACGCTCTTATTAATTTTAACACAAGCAGCAGTTCTCATTACGACTTGCGCCAAAGGTACATAAAAGAGGCCCGCCTTTATCTTTCTCCCTCTCAAAATAATCTCTTACATACCACACAATCACACATCCTCTCTCTCGCTTGACTCTTTAACGAGCCACCTTGTCCAATATTCTTTGTTCTACGCCTGCCTTTCCTTCCTTCCGACATTGCACAAATCACCTGTTTAGAAACTCTCGCAGAAACTATAAAATGGACACTAGCCACACACTCCACCAATGACAACGAAGATAATACGTGTAATATAATTTAAACACAATAATTATCGATACACTAAAACAATAATACAACTAAATAATATTTTAATTCACACAAAGCACGCGCTAACCAGCCAACTCAAAGTCATTCCAGGCGACTGTATTCACCACTAGGCCGTGGTATTCACATGCAATTTGTAAACATAGACACGGCAACACCGTCCCGTTACCATGGTTACGCGTCTCGTGATTGGTTGATTTGAATGGTTGCCATGGTAACATGCTAAAGGCGCCATTTGTCAGGTCGGAAGTTGTTTTGGACAGACCATAGTCGGCGCCTATAATGATATAGAACACAGTGCAGTTTCAAAACTGCAGGTTATTCAGGGTTTTAAGACTTTTTTATTATTGCAGAAATTTTGAGGGATTCTTTCCGTTTGTCTTCTCAGATCTTTGATGTTTGTAATATAGTCGGACCTTCACTACACCTATGGAACTCTGAGGACTACATCAAAGTCTGGATCATAACTTATAGGCACGCCGTGGACAGCCAAGTTAAAAGGCAAATCTATACGTGCACCACTCTCATCGCTATACCTGCTTGTGAAAACTTTATAATTGTGTTTCCCTCATTTTTTCCTTGCAATTAAACTCTGACTTTTTAGATATCTTACAAGCTAACTCTGTGAAATTTTCTTCAGACGCTCTTATCAGTTTTTCCTCCATCGTCTAAATTTAATTTTAGTCAGCAGAGTTGATAAATCAAATGGAAAAATATTTTTTCCAATTCTTCTATGCATCCAGCATGAAGCGCGCTGGTATAATGCACTTGTAGTATAGTAGGAAAAAGTGTTCTTGCAAACAATGCACCAAGGAGAAATTTCAACGATAAATTCCTATCTTCTATTCATACTATTTACTGGAATTAATATTTACAATGAAGTACCAGACTCCCAAGACTCAAGTATAGTATCACTGGGAGTATAATGAAGGTTCAAACATAACTTCTGATTTAATTGTGATCCTTCTGTCAGTTTCTCAGATATGTGGTTAAAATTTGATTTACTTTTAACATTCTTCAGCAGAGACAATGATCCACATTGTTGTAGCAGCAATGTACGTACATAAAAACGGGAAAATGAGGATCGATTTGCTGATTTCCTAAGTTCTACTGAAACCTCAACTAATTTACATTTAACAGCCACTCTGAACAGGAATGATTTGAGGGACGAATAGCTACTCGTAAACTGGTAACGCAACAATAACTAATTAGGGTAATTCCGGGTTAGATGGCCATAGTTTTTTAAATCACTTAGAACAGGGTAACCGATTGGAAAAGAAATACGAAACAAATCAAATAAGTTCCTTCTAGGTTATATTTCTCCACTACAGTGCCTCAGGGCGCATAGAATTCACTGATGTAATAAAAAAAATAGGTTTGAAATATAATAGGCCACTGGCCATCTCACCCAACATATATGGGTGAGACGGCCATAGGATATAGGGATAGATAGCCACCATTATTTTTAAGTAAATTCATAACAATTTTTTGTAAAACAATTAGGTTATATGCACTGGACACATAAATATAGTGTCTAAGTGCATAATTATGATTGTTTGAAATTTTTCAACAACTTTATTTTTTGTTTTTTTCCTCCTTTAGTGAATTTTCCTTAAAACAACACAGAAATAAATTGAAACGCTTATGAACACATAATAATAATAATAATAATAATAATAATAATAATAATAATAATATAATAGTAATAATAATGAGGCACGACAGCCCATGAAGGACCATGATCGACCAGCCGGCTGCTGGCCTCACGTCCACATGTCGAAGCAGAGGTGGACGATCATCCAACAAAATGGCGGTATCGTGTGATTAGCCCGATGATCCCCCCAGCCGTTACAGCAGGCTTTCTTAACCGGATTTCGCTACCTATCGTAGTTACCCAAGTGCATCACGATGCTGGGTGGGCACCGGTCCCATACACTGGCTCAAATTTCATGAGATAATTTCTTCCCCCATGAGGACTCGAACCAGCGCGAATTCCGTAACGCGAGTCCTAGGCAGGATGTCTTAGGCAACGACGCGGGACCTTATGAACATGTTAATGAAACAAAATCCTGAAAGGTCAAAGTAACAGTATCTTTTCCAGTTGGTTTCCGGGATAGGAAGTGTTGTCTCACAAGCAAACATTGTGATGGGAGCAGATAAGAAAGTATTTTTTTTCTTCCGCCATATTAATAATGTCAAAAGAAGTGCTTATACAAATTTTGGCCACTCGACCGTAATTACCAGGCCATCCAGAAAGTGATTTTCCCTGGGGCCGTTTACAGAAAAAAACACAATTACATGGGAATATTTATTGAAACAGATACAGCAATTGTTGCGCTAATTGTCAACGTATCTCCCACTGGAATTGAGACATTTGTCATACCATGGGATCGAATTTTGTACCATTGTGTCGTAGAAGTCAGCTTCCTGGGATCGAAACCAGCGTTGGACAGCCGCCTGCACCTCTCCACCGATCCCATGATATGGCAGATGTCTCATTCCGGTGTGGAATGTGCTGAAAAAATAGCTCAACAATTGCCGTGTCTGTGCCAATAATTTTTTTTAATTAAATTGTGTTTTCTTTCTGTTAACGACCCCTGGCGAACTTTTTTTTACGACCCTCGTAATTGCGGTCAAGTGGCCAAAATTTGTATAAGCACTACTTTTGACGTTATTAACATGGTGAAAAAATATAACTTTTTCATCTGCTCCCATCAGAATGCTTGCTTGTCAGCCAGTCAGAGAATATTGACAAGTTCTTCAGCAAAAATGTAAGCGAGACTATAGACATCGGTCCCTGTAAGTGAAAATCTATGTTCCTGCGTATTTAATATGGCGAACAAACCTACATCCATTGGCATTGCCTCTTTGTAGAATTGTCTGTTTTAACTCTACTTTCCAGGGCTATTATTGGAATATGAAATGTAATGAAGGCTTGACGTACAGAAGTGCCATATTTAATGACTTCAAAAGCACGGTGTAAGTTATCTTCATTCCAAAGACGCGGTTGCTGCCGGGCTTTGCTTTATATTTTATCGGAATCTAGAAATAACGATACTTTTAACATAATAATATTCCTCAATTGTATGCCATCTATCCCGGAAAAATGCTGGCCATCTCTCCTTTTTTACGGGAGAGATGGCCATACCGCGTAATAAAAACTGGCAACACTGAAGAGAAGAAATACAGTTAAGATAGAATGTTTAAAGATGCCATACCTCTTTAATAATGTTTCCAGCAAATTTCCTCACAAAATGCAGTATTTCTCTATTGTTATTTCAGAAGGTGAAAAATTATTGCTTGCTCACGGACTCACGAACGGCTACAAAACGCGGAAATAATAACCTTACAATTCGCAGGTGCAACAATCACTTCGTTTAATTAACATCTGGCGGCAAACCGATGTTCATTGGAAACAGAAGATTAGAATAAAAATAAGAGCGGTTGGTCGTCTCACCCGCATGCTATCTCCCCCGGAATTACCCTAAAAGGGAATTTGTAACATATTATAATATGACATTGTAACATGAGTGAAACTGCGATTTTCAAAATGTGACCAATTCACATTTACAAAATTATGTTTCCCTTAGATTCCAAAATCACGGTTAATTTCTCCGTGGATCCTTTATAGGTTTCCAAACTTTTTTGACTGAAGACACTTTACTGAACGCCCACGATATCGCGGCACATGTGTTTGTTTTTATTAATAACAACAACCAGTGATTTTCTTTTGCAGGAAAAGGTGGTGAAACTCTGTAGAATTTTATAGCGTAGGGGAGACAATTACTGTTCACTGCACGGGAATTTTGTGGTTTTTATCCTCCTTTTCGTCCAACTAAGACTTTCAAGGTGTAAGCGGAATTAAATGAAAAATTAAATTAAAACCATAGTTATCCATACATATTTCGCTTTCATGATAGAAAATACAAGAAAAGTGTCGGAACACCGTTCCAGCGCGTTCCAACAGAAAAAATGCACTGATGACTTTTATGTACTGTTGGACATCCAGTGTAGTAGATAGGTCGATGTTAACACGCAATCTAAAATTCTAAAAAAAAAAAAAAAAACAACAAAAACAAGCAACAACTTGATTGGCATTAGAAAAAAAAAAACAAATGTGGTAGGCTATGTGTCAAAAATCCGAACTGATCTATGCTGGATGTCCGATAAAAAATTTTTATGATCGTTTTTGAGAACTCCCCTATTTACAGTAAATTAATGTGAAGTCTGCGCTTGGTAGGTTGCACAGAATTTCTCTATACGTGGCTTATGCTTCACAGGACACGAAATCATCTTCAAGATGCAGCAGTCTCTTACATTGTTTAGAGTTCACTATTTTCATGGTAGAAAATACTGATTCACACAAATATGACGTTGAAAACGGCAGTTCTAAATGTATTTTTGGTTTATTCGGCACCATCGACTGATTTGACAAACATTTCCGCATATAATACACTCGGTATTTTGCTTACATTCATCTCCACGTCACGCAAAGCCATATTGCTTACAGAACGCAGTACGTTTTTGTGAACCCTGGAGGGAATTTTCGCGCACATTGTTCGAATCAGCATTACTGTTATCCAATTCTAACCCAGAGCTTGATTTC
Source organism: Periplaneta americana (assembly GCF_040183065.1). Lineage (NCBI taxonomy): Eukaryota > Metazoa > Arthropoda > Insecta > Blattodea > Blattidae > Periplaneta > Periplaneta americana. The sequence goes on from NC_091129.1 coordinate 40,117,997, forward strand.
GAATTAAAAATTTGTCCATGATAAAATCTAAATTAAGCACATTTCATAAAATAGTCGCTCATAATGAAACTGAACAATATGTTCTGACGATTCTAAACTCTAGGGCCCATTTGTTAATAAGTGGAAACAATAAACGAATTGCTAGCATTATTGCAGATATTATATATTTATTAATTTGTCATACAGAATAATATCTGTAATATTGACAATTAATATTTGAGGAGAAAAATTCGCCCCGGCGTCGGGGATCGAACTCGGGTCCTTGGTTCTACGTACCAAGCGCTCTGACCACTGAGCTACTCCGAATTCAATCCACAGCACCGGATCGAATTCTCCTCCTTCAATGTTTCCCTTTGTGGCCAGATTCCAAGTTAGGCATATATGATGACGTGTATCCAATGTCAACTGCCATTATACTAGGAGCGCACTCAGCTGAGTGACTTGTTTGGCCGGGATTCCGCAGTTAAGTGCACAGTAATCTGTACAGACATATGCACTGCTCAGTGGTCAGAGCGCTTGCTACGTAGAACCAAGGACCCGGGTTCGATCACCGGCGCCGGGGCAAATTTTTCTCCTCAAATATTAATTATTGCAGGTGTTCACGTTTCATTGGTAAAGTCTGTCTCAAAATAAAATGTACCATACTAAAGACTTTGTTGCAAATAAAAAATGCGTTGTTAAGAGACTTTCTGGATGGCATAAAATTTATTTTTGAATTCCAAACTTTCGCGACACACTCCATGGAGCTACGCGACACACCGGTTGGGAACCCCTGGTTTACAGATTAACAGATTAAAGATTCATTCATTAATAGTTTCCTGCTCAAGGCAAGTATTTTGCTACAAATCCAGCATTCTCCAATCTTCCATCCTTTCCACCTTCTTCAGTCTCTGCATACGATCAATTTTATCTTAATGTTATCTTACTTACTTACAAATGGCTTTTAAGGAACCCGAAGGTTCATTGCCGCCCTCACAAAAACCTGCCAGCGGTCCCTATCCTGTGCAAGATTAATCCAGTCTCTATCATCATACCCCACCTCCCTCAAATCCATTTTAATATTATCCTCCCATCTACGTCTCGGCCTCCCTAAAGGTCTTTTTCCCATCGGTCACCCAACTAACACTCTATATGCATTTCTGGATTCGCCCATACGTGCTACATGCCCGGCCCATCTCAAACGTCTGGATTTAATGTTCCTAATTATGTCAGGTGAATAATACAATGCGTGCAGTTCTGTGTTGTGTAACTTTCTCCATTCTCCTGCAACTTCATCCCGCTTAGCCCCAAATATTTTCCTAAGCACCTTATTCTCAAACACCCTGAACCTATGTTCCTCTCTCAGAGTGAGAGTCCAAGTTTCACAACCATACAGAACAACCGGTAATATAACTGTTTTATAAATTCTAACTTTCAGATTTTTGGACAGCAGACTGGATGATAAGAGCTCTCAACAGAATAATAACACGCATTTCCCATATTTATTCTGCGTTTAATTTCCTCCCGAGTGTCATTTATATTTGTTACTGTTGCTCCAAGATATTTGAATTTTTCCATCTCTTCGAAGGATAAATCTCCAATTTTTATATTTCCATTTCGTACAATATTCTGGTCACGAGACATAATCATATACTTTGTCTTTTCGGGATTTACTTCAAACCGATCGCTCTACTTGCTTCAAGTAAAATTTTCGTGTTTTCCCTAATCGTTTGTGTATTTTCTCCTAATATATTCACGTCATCCGCATAGACAAGAAGCTGATGTAACCCGTTCAATTCCAAACCCTGCCTGTTATCCTGAACTTTCCTAATGGCATATTCTAGCGCGAAGTTAAAAAGTAAAGGTGATAGTGCATCTCCCTGCTTTAGCCCGCAGTGAATTGGAAAAGCATCAGATAGAAACTGACCTATACGGACTCTGCTGTATGTTTCACTGAGACACATTTTAATTAATCGAACTAGTTTCTTGGGAATACCAAATTCAATAAGAATATCATCTAATACTTCCCTCTTAACCGAGTCATATGCCTTTTTGAAATCTATGAATAACTGATGTACTGTACCCTTATATTCCCATTTTTTCTCCATTATCTGTCGAATACAAAAAATCTGATCGATAGTCGATCTATTACGCCGAAAACCGCACTGATGATCCCCAATAATTTCATCTACGTACGGAGTTAATCTTCTCAAAAGAATATTGGACAAAATTTTGTACGACGTCAACAAAAGTGATATTCCTCGAAAGTTACCACAGTTGGTTTTGTCCCCCTTTTTAAAAATAGGCACAATTATGGACTCCTTCCATTGTTCTGGTACAATTTCCTTTTCCCAAATAGCAAGTACAAGTTTATAAATTTCGCTATATAATGCACTTCCGCCCTCTTGTATTAATTCTCCTGGAATTTGATCGATACCTGGAGACTTGTACTTTTTCAGATTTTCTATTGCAATTTCGACTTCTGAAAGCGTGGGTTCGGGTATAAATGGCTCAGCAGTTTGTATTTCAATTTAGTCCCGATCATTTCTATTTGGCCTATGTACATTTAGTACTTGCGCAAAATAGTTTTTCCATCTGTTTAGGATTGATGGAGAGTCTGCAAGCAAGTCACCATTCTCATCCTTGATCACGTTTACCCTTGGCTGATATCCGTTCTTAAATTCCTTTATACCCTTATATAAATCTCGAATGTTTTCATTCTTACTATTTGTTTCTACCTCATTCAGTTTTTCCTTCAAGTAACCTCTCTTTTTATTCCTAAGTGCACGACTTGCTTCCAGTCTTTCATTGAAATAATTATCTCTATTCTCCTCAACTGGATCCTGTAAGAATTTCAATTTTGCCTGTTTCCTTCTTTCTACTACCATGCAACAATCTTCATCTAACCACGGTTTCTTTTTCTTAGTTTCATAATAACCTATGCTCTGCTCAACTGCAATTTTGATACTATCTCTGATATTCTCCCACACGCTATTAACATCTAATTCTTTCTCAACTTCGTCGGAACTTTCTAAAGTGGCAAACCTATTCGAAATTTCGACCTGATAATTTTGCTTAGCTTCCTCGTCCTTTAATTTCAAAATATTGAATTTAGTAATATTAACTTGTTGCTCTACTCGCTTGGCTACTGATAATCTTTCTCTTAATTCTCCAATCACCAAATAATGGTCAGAATTACAGTCTGCACCCCTGAAAGTTCGAATATCTACTATACTAGTATGTCTCCGTTTATCTATCAAGATGTGATCTATTTGGTTGTGTGTCAATCCATCTGGAGAAGTCCAAGTATATTTATGTATATCCTTATGGGGAATGTTGTACTTATCTCCACACACTCTTTCTAGTACAGTTTCATTTCTTATTCTGTCTGTCCATTTCATACGCTCCACTCTTCTCCATATCCATATTTTAAATTCTTCCAGTCGTTTCTCTTCACTTCGTCGTAATACCCATGTTCCTCACCATACAATGCAATATTCCACACAAACCTTTTCACTAGTCTCTTCCTTAGCTTCTTTTTCCAGAGGTCCTCAGAACATAAGTTACTTCTTTGCTATTGAAAGCTTCCTTCGCCATCGCTGTCCTCTTCTTGACTTCCTGACAGCTACTCATGTTACTACTTATAGTACACCCAAAGTTATTTGAAACTGTCCACCTGTTCTACCACCTCATTTGGAATTGGCACCTTCTTCTTCTTCTTCTTCTTCTTCTTCTTCAGATAACAATAGTCTTCGTCTTGTTCTTCCTCCCATACTGCTCACTGCCGTCATTTACCCTCAGTAGCGTATCACCTGTTATAATTTCCTTTTCTCATATGTTAAGAGACAACATCGAGTAACACACACAAATGCTGGGTCAGAAAGGTCGAATATACTGCGCCGTTGCTGTTTTCATAGATAAAATAGGCTCAATAATCTGGTCGTTTATAACAGCTCTCGCAATAGGTCTTGCATGTGCACCTACAATACTTCCTACTATGTGGACTGGCGTCTGCGTAGTGGTGTTCGTTGCGACGGTTGATATTGCTCTCACTCCCCATAGTGCACTTATCTGTCCATAAAATTTGTCTTTAGGAGTTTTGATCGTCAACACATACCTAAAAGATAAGAAAACTAAATAATGTAATGCCAAAAAATGGCATATTGTAATTGTGGTAATGATTTGGAATCCAACCTGCTTCACAAACCACTCGCAAAATTCGTGATGGCGGTCATAGTCACTAGGTTCTAGCCTGAGCTGTGTGTCGCTTAAACGGATGCCGTTTAAGAATTCGACGGACCATCATGTGATTCAGATGCAAGTTTCGAGCCACAGTTCTCGTACTGGTGTGAGATTCTGCTGCTAATCCTCTCTACAACAACAGAAGGTCTTTGTCGGACTGTCATGGATGCGTTCATATTGCAGTGTCTCTTACTCTCTAAATCGGCCGTGGATTGCTGTCGCCTTTTCGGATACTTATAATCTATATATATATATAATTTGAACTGGTAATGGAAATTACGGGAAAATGGCTGAACGGATTTTAATAAATGACCCCTCAGTTTGAAGCTTCGAACCCAACGTTTTTCAGAAAAATAGTAGTTTTCAGTGAAATGTCAATTTTCCTATATCATTTTCCTATTTTCAAAAATCCATCTTTCGTCAGTTTTGAGACCTAATTAATTGCATTTCAAAATAAAACAAAACACGCATTACAATAAACAATAGACTATTACACGAAGCCCATAACCCACAGGATTGCCGACATAGAGTTCAGATGGCTCAGATTCTTTCACATTTGTGTAATTTTTTGATAACGTATAAAAATAATTAGGTCTGATTCTCTGGTCTGTAGTTTTCCGAGTACAGCTGTGTATTGGATATTAAGAACTACAAAACCTAAGAATGTTTGATGACATTACCATTAAAATGAAATATTATTATAGTTAATGCAAAACACAATGCTGGTACGAAAGTGAAACCTTTTGGGGCTTTATGTAAGTAGACGAAGAGAAAGAATATTTTATATTAGATCTTCATTTCTATAATTTACTGAGTAACGGCTATATATATGTTACTGAAAACTATAAAACTTACGTAAGGTAACAATATTATGATTAAATATGAAATACTTTTATAGTTATTAATCAAATGGTGTGGATCTTTTTCATATATTTAATGGCAGTGTGATATAAATAATTATGTCTGATTCTCTAATTTTCCTTGGTAGTAATTGAGTCATGCTTCCTATTTTAGCTGCGTCTTTAAACTATATCAAAATTAATTTCATATTTCTTTGGTTTAATCGATTAGATTTGTGATCGCTGCCAAGCATATTTTGTTTTAAGAAAAAATATGCATGCCATTTCACTTCTTGCTACCGTGATGAGTAAGTTTATTTCCCGCAACCAGCAACGAATGAAACACTGAAACTGCTAACGATTTACGATGGACAATCTTATTTAGGGCGCATATAAGATTCTACAACTCTGACATATCATTCGCCTCATTTTCCGCATCTCAGCAATAGATTCCTCAGAACAGCCTATATTACAGAAAATATACGGGATAACATTCATTGTTACAAAAATTAATCCAGCGGTATTTGGTAGATCAGTACTGTCTGGAGGAAGCGTAAAAATTACAATTCCTAATAAAAGACCAAAAGGTACGTATTACGTACTGATAAAATAAGAGGCCTACGAGATTAGTCTCTTGATCACCTCAGCAAGATCTCGTAGTGGGAAAAAGTGATTCTGCCCTCTACATTTCAGGTAGTTCACGAAACATGCAGCAGCTATACCAAGATGATAAGTATTTTGTTCAAAGCATGACAAACCTTACATTTTCTTAACTTTCACTTACAATCCGCAATGACCTGAAATAGCTACTGCATTACTCCGACATGAAAAACTCGCTGATCGTCTTGACGTTGTTACTTGCTATTTCGCAGTTAAACTCAAGAACTGAAGACGAGTAAGTTCAAGGAAAGGTATTTGGCATAAAAAACATCCAGAGGCAGTATGTTTCACTATTATGGATGCAAATAACTTTCAAAATGTCTGGTATTCTTCATTGAAAATAAATCTGAGCAATTTTTATTTGAACTTCTTATGAACTTAGTTTGCAGCATTTGCTGCACAAGCCACTAGTTACTATAAAGGCAGCTGCTCGTCTCTAATTTCGTCCACTTGCCCCATTCGCTAACAGCATGTCCAACGTCCGTACTACTGTATATCGTTCCCGCACCATTAAATCATAAAACTCAATTTGCAAATGCACCAACAGACCGGATACTAGTGTTCTCCTGCGAGCGAATTAATAACAACAATAAATCTCCTCCCCAATACAGTAGGAATCTGCAGCTTTCTCCTGTAGAGTGTATTGTCTCACTACACACCTGAGGAGAGAAGTTGCCTACAAATCAGAGATTTAAACATCAAATCTGCTTTTACAAAGGACCTATTATTTTAGGTAAACTCAACTTACTAAGCTGTTACATTCTGTACGTCTCTAGTTTTGTAATACCTGCTTGTTCCGGACATATAGTCATATTTTATCTTTTGAATTAAACTTAACACTTTTAATGAATTTCTTATGTCTTAATTTTTTGTCCAATGTGTAACCCGCAAGCTACTTTAACGGCTTCAATTCCTAGCCGAAGTTTTACGTTTTCGATCCTTCCGCAATACCCAGCTCTCACTGCTGGTAGAACCATCACTCTGTAATGCTTATTTCTTATCTAATCTGCCCAAAGTACATCGTCTTGTTTCATAAAGTCAATGAAACATGTTTATTTTGTTTTCAATCTCCGAATTATTTTCATTAGTTACAATACACAATAAGAATTTCAAAGTAATTGATTGTTCCAATATTTCATTACGCAATTCAATTTTAACCTGAAACAGTTTTGATCCTACAAAATAAATGCATTTTTTTTTTCATAATATCTTCATATTAAAATTACTGACTACTATATTCAATCGATAAATTGTTTTGTCAGTCATTTTTATTCCGACTAATTACCACTTGGTGATTTTTAAACTATAAATTTCATTTTATTATGAATAAAATAATAAGTCTTCGTTAATCATACTTTGTTTGTCCAGATATACGTTAAGATATTGTGTGAGTTAGTGAGTGAGTGAGTGAGTGAGTGAGCGAGTGAGTGAGTGAGCGAGCGAGTGAGCGAGCGAGCGTATCCACTTACGTGATTCGGGTTCCTAATATTGCGGATAGATGCTAGAACTGTGACCCATTTCGTGTGAAAGAAGACATTTTTGTCTAACTCACCGTTCTATTTCTATTATCTCACTCTTACCATTCGGAATTTTAAACCATCGCTTAAATGCTTTAGTAAAGACTTCGTATAACACTAACTCAGACGGGATCCTACGTTTTATCTCTATTTTCCATAATAACTATCCCTCTCTACAACGACAGAAGGTCTTCATCGGACATGTCATGGATACGTTCATATTGCAGTGTTTCATGTTGACGTAGCCTCCCGATGGATTATACCATTGACCGCAAGGTCAACTCTATCATCAAAAGCCTTGTTATAATCTATAAAAGCGAAACAAATTGATAAAATAAATCGTCGTGTTTTTTTTAATTTATTCTGGTATAGTTAAGGCCATCAGGCCTTCTCTTCCACAACACCAGGAATACAAATAGGCCTATAATAATAGAAATAAACAGAAAAAATACACTATATACAAAGTAAAGTTACACAAAAAAAGAGAGAGAAAAAAACATTATAAACAAAGTAAAGCCACACAAAAATATACACAGGTTGCAGTCACACAAACAGTCTTCTTTTCAGTGTGATGGTGAAAATATAATCTAAGTATGATTCCATCTTCTTGAATACATCATCAGCTTCTAATACTACCAAAGGTGTCAGCCTAAGGAAACGTAACCGTCGTACCAACTTATGAAAATTATCGTACTTCAGCATACAATTGTCGTAGGCTACTTCTCACCTCACTAATTTTGCACACACTATGTCAAAAACACATTTCTGTGAACACCTACAACAATTATTATCACAGAAATATAAAATTTCGTATGACATAGTGTTCTGTAGTACTCGTACATTCATTCATAGTGTTTTGCCCAAGGGCAGGCCTTTCATTGCAAACCCAGCATCCTCCAATTTTTCCTGTTTTCTTTTACCGTCGGAAGACTCATCATGTTATGCTCTCTCTCTCTCTCTCGCCTTAAGAGATTTCAGGAGCTCCAATGTGGAGATGAGGACAGTGGATTTGACTAATTAGACCCTCCAGACTTCGACGAAATTCACTACAATGTTTAAATATCAGTTCTATTATGGTTTTTGACCCAATCAGAGACCGGTAAATGCTGATTAGTATTTGCTTCACCCCATACAATAGTCAAAATAGTCGTATGCATACTACTATAGCCATACATATGGAAACCCTGAATACTACTGTTACTGCAATTGGTTTTTGTACGTTATATTATTCTAGAATAAACCTTATAACAGGATAATATTGTAGTATCATACAAAATCTAAGGGACTGACCGAAAAATTGAAAAATACTGGGTTTGTAGTGAAGGGAGGAACACTTAAATGCACGAACGAAAGAATACACCCCACCGCTGTGTTATAAGTTATAACGCTTAGCATGTCCGACCGTGAAAATAACCGGTCCAGAGTTGAAACCATGTTTGGTTTTTTCCGACGTTTTCCCCTCAACCAATTGAAGCAGAATTGCTGGGTAACTTCCTGCGTTGGACCTTGGATTCAACTTCATCTAATATCTTTAATAGTTTCTGTTCGACCAGGAGATGCAGCAGACGTAGTATCGCAGATGGCACCTGTCTGAGGTAGCCGAATGCTTCTCAGGAGACGGAGGGGCTTTCATAGCGGGCTGCGTCAGACCAGGGAGTTGTGTAGCAGAATCGACGGATGGCACTATGGTGACTCACGATATCAACAGTAATTCGATCATCAGGTCAATATAGGATGAAGCAGGACGTAGTGCGTAATTTGTGAACAGATGACATCGATCTGAGGAGGCTGCAGAATACAGAATGTGTGAAAAATCAGGAACAATGGTGATATTCTTTCAACAGGATCGAGGCGAACCCAGAAATTGCAACGTACATTGCGTACTTTTATGTGAACGGTGAGGTCAACACGCAGAACTGGCGATTGTGGAGTGACTGAACAGATGCTACCGTCCAAGATGCAGGGTGTGAACAATATAACAGTGTGGTGTGGAATATGGGTGGGAGGATCGTTGGTTCGTTTTTTAACGAAGGTACCCTGATCGACGAGGAGTACAAGACTCACGCTCTTAGAGGAGTGTGTCAGTTCTGAAAGACGACTGCAAGTTCCCTGCAATGTTTCTGCAGGGTGGTGTTCCACCGCATCATGGTTTAATCGTACATCAATGTCTTGATGACCAGTTACCAAAGAGCTGGCTAGGTCAGCGAGGCCCCGTTGAGTGGGCCGCAATGTCTCCTAATCCCACACCAAAGGATTGCTACCTATGAAGTCATATGTAGGCAATGGATAAGCCATCAATCTCCGTGATCTACATCATATGAAAAGAAAAATAAATACCGCCTGCTGTAGGCCTACTCCTCCTCGTCTTCTGAAGAAATAGGAGCGTTGTTTCCTGAAGAGGGTCGCCATACTAAACATATCGTACAAGCAATACACGCTTAAGTAAACACTAAGGGTGCTATGCATAGACATTTCGCTAGCCCGCGCTACGAGCGTGCTAAACTAGCCCCGGCTATCGAGTGATTACTTGTACAGGATTCATATCATATCATATCGCTAACACTGGTTTATGAATACGAAAAACGTTAGTTCGCTGATCATTCACCGGAAGCCCGCGCTAAGAATGTCTATGAATATGGCCCTAAGGTTCCTGACATTTGCCTCACTTCATATTGACAGGGAGGCGGAAGGCCTTTCCTGTTTACGGTAAGTCCATAGTCCCCTTCGCATCTTACATTTACACGTTAAGGAATATCTTATGCAAGACTCCGCTATATTCTTCATTTGCTTTTGTTTGTTCCATTTTCTGTATCTTTATATATCAAGTGTTTTAAATAATTGTTTATAATAAAAGTATATACCTACAAGGGGTAAATTAGGTGCAAAATAACATCCTTTCCCTAGCCGTGTGGATCAGGCGCTGCCCAAAGTGGACATGGACAAATTCACGCTATAGGAGATGTTTTTTTTTGGGGGGGGGGTTAAACACAGCACACGACTTACGAAAAATAATTTAAAAAATTAAAATAAATCTGAATACTAAATGTCACAAGCAAATCGTCCACTATCAATGCTGACTCGCACTATTTTATAATTTCTGTGTGTTCGTTTTGTAATAATTACCGATTTAAGTTGGTTAAAATTTTATTCGGTAATTTTAAAGATACAACGAAAAGGTATGATTGGTGAAATTAAGGCTTAAGTACTTCCGATGATTTCGGTAGTGAAAATCGTTGAATTTGTAATGCATTTTTTTTGTGTAGTTGCAATTGATCATATATGCACGGCATAGGCCTAGCATTAGCCTAAACTGTTGCAGATTCGTATAATTATCACTAAAATAATTTATTCAATAATAATAAGATGAAGTTCAAGAGATATTAGTACGGGAAATGCCATGAAATCACTCCAACGAAGTATTTAGGGCACTGTGGGACCTGTGTCCACATTTCCGACCAAATTATGTCCTTTCTTATAATTAAATGAAGAACAGACCATCAGGGGGATTGTTACGCGGTAATAAATTAAATATTCGCACATACTGTGCTGTCTTTCCACAGCTGTAAACGTATAAAAGCATATTCCACAATGCGATTCCATATTTCGCAAAGCTAGTGCGTTTTGCGTAATAATTCATGCCCGCACTTTAGACAAAGCTAGCAAACATGTCAATGTGGACACGAAGAAGGCTTTTCTGTAGCACGCAACTTCCAACTTGAATATTTGTAAGTTCTAAGGTACAGGAATCTGTGACAGGTTAGGTTATATTAGGTTAGATTAGGCTTTTCATATGCCTTGTGTATACGAATCTGTAACAGGTTAGGTTGGGTTTGTTTAGGACTTTTGTATGCCTTGAATATACTAAGTGAAGTATAAAGTGCGATTCACTTTTATTTTGAAGTGTTCTACCTCTTTATTTAATGTGTTAAATAATCACTTTTAGGTTATCGGTACAGATCAATTATTTCCACTTTTTACCTACTTTCTAATGTTTACAAATCAATTGACGTCCTATACCAGTGGTCGTCAGCACTCGCTGAAATGTGAAAAGGGTAAGCGGAGCCATCCCGTGTGCACCGTCGTGCAGCAAGAAAAGGTAGAGAGCATACCCGCTAGCAGCTACGAGTGCACCATGGTGCACTGTGTTTTCCGCGGGTAAGTGACGTTAGCCCCAGGGTGCTCTGTGCTGACGACCGCTGTCCTATATGAATTCTTCACATTCCAAACTACCTTCCCACTGAAAATTAGGCTCTTTCACTTTTTTTCGTCAATAAAATGGTCAGTGTCGAGAGCTATAGTTAACCCCTCGGAGAATATTAAGAGGAAATGCCTCTACATAGGCTATAGGCACCGTGCACGCTCCTCTGGTGGCGACTGTTGTTACTAACTGCGGGACAGCAGCGATAGAGTTGTGCTTGAAGCGTATGAATATACTTAACATCTCAGGTTAAATGATTAGAAATACGGAGTATCGATAATTTTCTTCTGTTAAATCTTAATAAATGTTGCTTTATGACATATTCTAAAAATAAGACAGTTCCTCAAAATTCGTATGAAATTAATGGTGTGAAGTTACCTAGAGTAGAATCATTTAAGGATTTGGGTATTTATTTTACACACAACTTATGTTTTAAAATGCACTTAAATCATGTGGTAATTGATGCATATAGAAAATTAGGATTTATAATCAGAAATACAAAAGAATTAAAAAATATAAATACTATTGATATTCTCTATAAAACTATGGTTAGAAGTAAGCTAGAGTATGCGTCTGTAATATAGTCACCTCAGTTCCAGTCCCATCAGATGCAAATAGAAAGGATACAGAAAAGATTTTTACGTTATTTATATTTTAAAAAATATCACGTATCATCTTATGACAAGCAAATTTCATATAATCAGTTACTTTTTGAATTTAATTATAAAACTTTAAAATCTCGACGATTAATAAATAGCCAAATTTTACTCTATAAGACTGTTAATGGTATATTGAATAACTGTGATTTTCTTAAATTGCTTCAGTTCAATGTAAAAAGAACAGAATTACGTCATAGGCAACCTTTTATTATTCCTATTCCTAGAACTGTTTTCTTCCAGAACTCTCTATTGTTTGTTATGTGTAATACTTACAACTCTCAGTCTTTAAACTGTGATTCTCAATTGGATTTCAGTTTAACAATTGAAAAATTTCATACAATATTAAAAAGCATTGTATTTCCTTAGATATTTAAATTATGAAGAAGTGTTTTATAATGTTTTTACTCAAGTTTTTAAAATAATTTTGCATCATTATATTGACATTTGGCACTATATTAACTGTAATATTATAATATTCTAGCATCTATTACCATCATGTATTTTCTTTCTTTTGTTTGTGTTGTTTGTTTTGTTGTTGTTTTTTTCTCTCTCTTATTATGTATTATGTATTATGTATGTATTATGTATTATGTATTTTGTGTATACATCTGTGTAAGCCACCTGTAATTGGAAGCATGCTTCTGTTGGTGGTGGATTAAAAAAAAAATAAATAAATAAAAAAAAATTACTGTGTTCTTGAGTGTAGTAATGCTTATAGGAACATACCAACCGATATTGTTTTTATTCATTCCCAAAACAGAAACCTGAAGCGAAACAACGCTAATTGTGGATCCATGCAGTACGCAGACGAAAGTAAATAAGGCTACACTGCTTGTAATCATAGTAGGCCTATTATTATATACTAGGCCTGATATAAGAAATAGAATGTATATAGTATTATGTTTATAAATAACCATTAAGTTAACAACGACAGGAATTTATAATTTAAATTTCAAAAAGTGCATAATTACTGAGTTCTTTACATATATATTATGTATAATATTAGCAACAATAAATAATAATATAGGCTACTTATTTTAAATGTATTCATATCGATATTTATTTTCTTTCACAATTGAATTGTGTGAAGTGTCTACTCAAGTGTCTATTCCATTACATGCCTAACTGAAGTCACATAAGAAATGTTATGACAAGCGTTCAGGAACAGATGATATGTTTAATGAAATGCAAGGTTTCCGAAATTATTCTACAATAAAATATGAGCCAGAACTACCAGACTTAATGGGAGTGACATTTGTGGTTTCGAATATATTGTTAAAATTGCTGCCAATTGAAACACAATCATACCAGGAGAATCAAAATACGAAATATTTCCAATTCTATCATTTAACCCAAAAATAGGTACCATAGATAGTCGAAAAGCCCCAAGATGTAGACCATACATATTATTTTTGCCATTTTTATTAGTGAATTTCACATCGAAAGCTTTCGAAAAATTCTGTCCAAGAGTAAGATTAGAAAAGAAAATCGTCTACTCATATTTTCCAATAAAAATGAAAACTGGATTGTCGTATTCTGCTATGAGGGTGATGTTTGGAGTTAATCGTACAATTATAATAATTATAATGTATTTTTACCGCCACTTTAATGTTGTCGACATCCACAATGGTTACTGTAATTTTGGGTTTTGGCCTAGCAGAGAAAGTATTCAGGAAACAATGCCTGCAATATTGAAAAATGTAGAGTGACAATTGAGTAGCTTAATATCAAAGACGGACATCTGACCTCAATCGAAATTTAGGTAGCTGTGGTTTTTTATGCAATTTTTCATGCCGTTTCCAGTTATAGTGAAACCATATGCAAACTCTAACATATTTATAAAATAAATTGTGTTAAATATTACAAAGAACACAGTGAATTAAAAAATTGCCTCTAGATCAAAACTATGGAGAAGACAGATGTCCGTCTTTGATATTAAGCTACTCAATTAATTGTTTAGAAGTGGAACAGCCACACAATGTGGATCAGATGGTGGCCTTCAAATCTAAATGCTACCGAGGCTTATCGAGTGACACATTCATAACAACTGATTGCTGATTATTGACTTTGTTAGAAGGTGGTGATGAAGTCAGGTTTTCCAGGAATAATAACAAACCTCTCCGATAAAGGGATCATTGTTGTTACTCCACCGTATGTGCACGATGGTAATAACCCATTTTAACCTAGCGTTACCATATGTTAACGCAGTGCAGAAAGCAATATAACTTGCTTCATACCCGTCCTTAATTAATAAAACTGGAATTTTTCTTTGTAAATCCAAGCTACATGATTGGTTCTTTCTTATTACATTATGAAATTACAAATTTATTATACCAGTTGGGCAAGAGCAGCTGCGCGATTTAGATGTTGCTTTCTCAGCAGCAATTTTGGAGAGCAACAAGAAGTAAGATAATTTATTTGTTACTTTGATGAGCTTGATTGTAATGTTTGTTGTGGTATTTTACTTATTGTTGATTGAGTATTCGTGTACATCAAGCACAAGTTTACAATCCGTAACATTGTTGTGGATATAATACATTGTTTCTTACGTTACCATATGGTAACGCTAGGCTAATATGTTGTCACTCATTCTCTGTGCTCTCTTGCTACTAACAGTAAGATGGAGGAGTTGCAAGAGTTGGCAGGATTGTAGAAAGGGAGGAAATCACGTGATAGTTAATTACTTAACGAGGCCCTTTTATTTAAGTTAAATTAAACAGCTGTATAATATTACGTAAATTTCCAATTCCTAAGAGAAATTAATGTTTTCAGAAAAGAGCTAAGACAGCCCAGCTATTACAGAGGGGCGAGCAGAAGCAGGTGGGGGAAATCGGGATGCGACGTAGGCAAACGGACAGTACCTGTGCGAAAATATGATTCAATATTGAAAGCTCTTTCGTCACTGGAAAACGCGAACATATTTCTGCAACGTACTATACTCAGTAACTCAGTACTGCTTACTATCTGCGGTCTTGGCTCTGTGTGGAGTTGGAACTTCCTTAGTAGAAGGTGTGGGAGTGAAGTGCATTCAAAAACTCAGGTACAATAAAAATTGAAGTAAAATAAAATGATGTCCCTGTATATAATTTTGCTATTCTATTTATGTTATATTCATGTATTAATTTGATAAATGCACAGTATTCTTCTTCGTGTAATGTCTCTGCACTGTTATGCAGCTACGGTTGGTTTGTTTCCTCTGTCTTGTGCACTCATAAGCTTAACACGCGCAGACTGAATATGGCCCAGACTGTATGAAACGGTCATAATCAATCCGCGTTCTATTCACATAGAGTAGCTTTACATATTTACTGTGTATAAGAAAAAACGTTATAACTGTGGTACGCCCCCTGTCACTCATATTATATACAGTATATATATATATATATATATATATATATATATATATATATAATACATACAGGGACATCATTTTATTTTTACTTCAATTTTTATTGTACCTGAGTTTTTGAATGTACTTCACTCCCACTCCTTCTACTAGTAAACTTCCAACCGTTCACGACACAGAGCCGAGGGTGCGTAAGCAGTACTGAGTTAGTGGCTATAGTACGTTCCAGAAATATGTTCGCGTTTTCCAGTGACGGAAGGGCTTTCAATATTGAATCATATTTTCGCACAGGTACTGTCGTCCGTTTGCCTACGTCGCATCTCGGTTTCCCCCACCTGCTTCTGTTCGCCCCTCTGTAAAGTCTAGTATCTGGGCTATCTTAGCTCTTTTCTGAAAATATTTTCTGTTAAGAATTGGACGTCTACGTAGTATTATACAAGTGTTTAAAATAACTTAAATAAAAGGGCCTCGTTAAGTAATTAACTGTCACGTGATTCCCCCCTCCCCTTTCTTAGACCCTGCGACAAAACCACTTGGACGGACAATAGATAGCATGTCTGAGTAATTTTATCTTTTCGGATCGGGCAGAAGTGAAGATTGAATTTACAGTACGTAAGGTACTCTTTTATAGAGTAGGTACAGAATTATTTCAACATGAGTTACTCGTACGAAGAACGAAACTGGTAATTGGAATTAGGTACAATAGTCTAGAGTGCGATAATATGCACAAAAGAACTGAAGCCTGTATCGAAATGAACGGCCACCATTTTCAAAAATGTGTTTAAATATACATATTATGATTATTTTTCAATTTAATTTCATTCTCTATACTGTACGCTAATGTGCTGTAGACAGTATAATATACATTGCATAATTAATACGTCCGAATGGATAGCTCAATTCGTGAGTAAAAACACTAAGTGTTAATATAGTACTGTATTTTGATTAAACAAAAACCTAATGAAAACTATCGAACTCAAAATTGCGATATTTCCTAGTTTACATAAATGGATGAACTACTTTTCTTCCCTCCTATACCTAGTAAAGTCATTTGTATTTTACGCCAGTATCATGGAACTCCAGTTGTGGGAGGGGTAGCAAGCGGTGTTTCCTGTTTCAATCGTTAATAGAAAGGTATACCCAGATTAATATTAAAAATGTTAGTAAAATAAAATGATGTCCCTGTGTGTGTGTGTATGTGTATATATATATATATATATATATATATATATATATATATAAGTCTTAGTGGTGAAATAAGTACAAGAATTCGTTTCCGTCACGAAAACCCAGCTTAATGTAAAACCATGGAAACAGCACATTCCTTTATAGACCCATGACACAACCCTCGCTCGGGTATATTGAGTGCTGTGTTTGCAAATTGCATATAAACAGAACAAGTTGTAGTCAGTGCTGTGTACTAGATGAAATGAATGTGTTTCTTTAAGAATAGAACAACATTGAAGTTAGTGATAGACTAAATCTCTTCTTAGCAGGTTGAACAAGAAAAAAGCAGCTATGGTAAAAGTTTCAGTTGAATGGGATACAAAATTTGCGTTTTGAGTGAGTAGTATCATTGTCAAGCAAGTATTGCATTACAAACTGTGTATCGCGTTGCGCAGTACAGGAGATTTATTCTTAAATAGGAATCTTTAGCTACAAGAGGGAGGTGCATCTTTCTCGACGTCATGGTTGCACTACTGGAAATCGTAGCTTGATCTCCAAATCCCATTAGACTTAAGTCAGTTACCAACATATAATGTACACTTAAAAACATTGCTTCTTGAGTTGTGTTACTTGGATCTTTTGAAAATGGACGTTCGTTTGGTATATTCTAAATATATTTACAATTGTCTCCTTAATTCTTTACCTCAACCAGAAATGCGTATAGCAAGAATTATGATACCAGGTGTTCAGTTGTCACAAGTTTGGAAAAATATCACTTCCCACTTTCTTTCTGTTGATATTCGGTATGTCTGGTACATGGTCACGCATGATATCTTGCCAACTAAAGAACGTTTACATCGCATCCATATGATTGACTCTGATAGATGCACGACCTGTGGTCAACAAGATACGATTATTCACCGTCTAGTCTACTGCTCTCGTGTTATGCCGGTTTGGGAGAGACTGTTAATTTATATACGCCGAATCGAGTCGAAATTCTCCGACTGGTTCAAACACTATCACCTGATATGGCCTGATTTCCACCTGATAAACATGTTGCGGTCCTTTGGACGATAGCCCATACGTGTATTTTACTGTTCATTATCAGGAGATTATAAACAGGGAGACTTACATTGATTATATGTGTTCTAAAAAACTTAAGTTTTTTCACAGACAAAGACGCCATGACAAATATTCGTTAGCCTTTAATTTCTTATGAAATGTTTCGTTTCATAAACTGCACCCGTCATTCTTTTTTATAACACTCTCATAGTGATTGTAGTTATTGTGAAATATGTTGTTTCTTTACTTCTTTAATTTTTATTCTAATTGCATTCTATCTCCTTGAGTAAACAGAACAATAACGTCTTACAATATAGAGTGACGGTTTCTTCCGGATCGGTATGGTGCGGGAGTGATGGACTGGACGATTACGTAGCTGTATATAAATTATTGTTTTGGTCGTTATTATACAAATTGAAATGACATGAATATATAATTTTGTCTGCAAATGTGTATATAAAGAACAGAGAGTGAGAGAGAAAAAAAAGAGAAAGTATGAATTATATTTTGTATATTACTTTATAAAAAAAATTTAAAAAACCAAAGAAGTGAAATATTTACATAATAAATAATTGCTTTTAACGAGAAAGAAAAACTTGAGGTCAATTCACTTTTTTTATTGTTTTGATAATTTTTCATTATTTTAGATACGCTATTTTACTTTAACCCGACATAAAGGGGGTTTTACTCCATAAATAATATCCGTAGTATTTCATTTATGATTAAAAACAAAAATAGTAAGGTACATGATGACATGCAAATCTAGTCTCTCAGGTAAAGCTCCCTCTAAAGCAGATTTGAATAATTTCAAGGGAAAAATTGTTCCGGGGCCGAGTTTCGATCCCGGGACCTCTGGTTGAACGTACTAGCCCTTTATATCCACACAACTCGCGTGGGCTGACGAAACGCCAGAGACCCAAATCGAGTGCACACAAGCTCTGTGTGACTTGAAATTGTGGTTTTCTGTTAACGTACACAGTGACGTATATATTATGCAAATCTAGTCATTCAGGTAAAGCTCCCTGTAAAGCAGATTTGAATAATTTCAAGGGAAAAATTGTTCCGGGGCCGGGTTTCGATCCCGGGACCTCTGGTTGAAGTACCAGCGCTCTCCCAACTGAGCTACCCGGGAACACTACCCGACACCGTCTCAACGCCCACGCGAGTTGTGTGGATATAAAGGGAAAAGTTGAGACGGTGTCGGGTGGAGTTCCCGGGTAGCTCAATGGTGGAGCGCTGGTACGTTCAACCAGAGGTCCCGGGATCGATACCCGGCCCCGGAACAATTTTTCCCTTGAAATTATTAAAATCTGCTTTACAGGGAGCTTTACCTGAAAGACTAGATTTGCATAATATATATGTCACTGTGTATGTTGACAGAAAACCACAATTCCAAGTCACACAGAGCTTGTGTGCACTCGATGTGGGTCTCTGGCGTTTCGTCAGCCCACGCGAGTTGTGTGGATATATAGGGATACATGATGACATGTTTTCTTTTCTGTGCCTGGCCTTCAGCTGTTTTAAATTGTGCTAATCTTGGCAGATATTTTGGCTAAGACGGTCATTAGTTTAAGTGACGCTATGTAAATAATCTCTAGGGACTAATAAAGCTTAGTAAAGACAGTAATTCTTTTCTTCTATAGTTGAGTTGCCGAGATCTGCTTAAGTCTGAAGCAAAAGGAAAACCCGAGCAATGCAGGGTGCTTATAGCTAGTGGGTAAATAAATAAACAAGAAATCAATATCCACTGAATTTAACAAGGCAGCTTCGAGATTAACAAACTGCTCATCATGTAGGTCTGCTCTTGGAATCTAAGCCGTTACATGTTACAATATAATTATAATGGATCCATAATATTCAAGTTTTATGATGCCTGCAACACAGACAAAAAATAGACCTATAAAAATATTATGGTTTATTTAACGACACTCGCAACTGCAGAGGTTGTATCAGCGTAGCGGATGTGCCGGAATTTTGTCCCGCTGGAGTTATTTTATATGACAGTAAATCTACTGACATGAGCCTGTCACATTTAAACACACTTAAATGCCATCTAGCTGGGCCGGGATCGAACCCGTAACCTCGAGCACAGAAGGCAAGCAGTATACCCAGACTATATCAACACTAAAATGAATATTATAAAAAAGAGGAAGGGTTTACATCTCCACGGAAACAACAATCGAAATCTCTATAGCCATTTTCTATGGAGAGAGAGAAGACATGACAACAATAGCGACGCCGTTGCTGTGTTACATGACTTTTGAATGAGATTCGTAAAGATGTTCGCCCGCGTGAGAGGTTTATACAGACAACTAAAGGAACGTCAAAGAATGAGGCCGGCGAGACTCGTGAACGGAGTGCGACTCTTGGGGCTAGCTGGCTTAGCGGGAGCCGCATACGCGGCATACCGCTACAGTAACTCCGAGAGCCCTTCGCAAGAAGAACAGGCCGATCTGAAAAACGTAATCCTCAAGAAGAGCAAGAAGTTTTCCAGGTTAGGGGAGGAACCCCTTTACACTCCTTCCGAAGAGGTAATAGCAGTGACCGAATACACGGAATACGAGGAGGTACAAGTTCCAGATGAGCCCAGCACCGAAGGGGAGCCGATGTCAAGTCCCGAACAACTGGGGCCACAAGGGGAAGACCAACCGTCCTCGCCCCCTCCTCCACTCCCTCCTCAATAAAGGTATGAGCTTACACTATAATGTACTGTGTTATACTAGACCAGTGGCTCCTGCCTTTTGAGTGTCACGGTCACTGTAAGCTTCATATTTCATTTTGACGGACCGTCTAAAATGTTTTACATAATTTAGGTCCACAAACGTGTTCCAATCATTCAATTTTTGCATAATGTGGTGAAGTACGCATCCTTAATAAATCTGTAGCAAAATTAAATTTTAGTTTTAGCTTTTGAATATGATGTGAAATTGTATAGGTAAATACAGTATAATAGTAATATACATTACAAAAGCGGTATGTTGACGTTTTCATGTTCGAGGAAAAGATTGAAAAAGCGAAACGTAGTTGAGCTTTTTTAATTTCCGAGAACATGAAAACAAACATACCGCTCGTGTATCGTACATTATTTTGTGCGAAGATCGTTTATTACATACCTGAAAGACGAATTTCTAATTAGTTGCAATGAAATCTCCATCTTGGTTTCTGTTTAATGACGGCAACTTCGGAAAACCAAAATATCTTTCTTCAACATTGTTGCTATAAAATGTTTTCTGTGTTTACTATACTCTAGCAGGCCGTGATATACGTCTGTCTTTTTTTTTCCCCCCAGTCTATAAATGCGAACTTAAAACAAACGCTAAGGTTATGTAATGATTTATTTTTCATTTTAATATTTTAACAATATTATTTATGTAACATATTGCAGTAATAACATCGGCATCTGGAATCTTGTAGATTTTTTCACGGCTTCCTTAATGTTAGGCCTACTTGTATCAGGAATGCAATAAGTTTCGTGGAGTAGTAGACTTTACTTAATTTTTGCAAATATTTAAAAACAATAATTAACATTGCAATTTAGGTGAAATTCCAATGGTAAGTTTCCAATTTATAATTATTACTATGTTAAACGTCTCTAAAAATAATATGTTAAAAGCCTAAAGCAGTAAAATGAATGTCGCGCTTAAGCGGTAAGAAGAGGGAAATTGTTATGTGTGTTACGTTGGGAATACTGAATGTGGTATTTCACACTTACCGCGTATTGGTTCTGTGCGGAAAACAAGCAAATACGCACGATCTCGCACAAATGTAATATACTTTACATTGTATGACGTTTCCTGAGAAAAATAAAATTACTTTTTCTTATTATATTTACCATAATGTGATGGCTGTACCTTATTACAGCTGTCAGTTTGGAGAAGTCTCGTTCAAGTCTAGCTCAACATTAAATTTACTCCCGTATTTGTTAGGGACACAAGTACTATGTTCTTGCAGTTGACATTTAAATATTGTACTGCAATTCGGGCCACACGGTTGTACATGCCACTCACATTACATCACGGTAGTTGATCATTAAGATCTAATCAGAAGTTAATTTTAACAGCTTCTCTTCTTTGTCGAGCAAACTATTTTTGTCACCAAGAAAAGGTTTTCACCCAATTGTTTTTTTTTTTCAGTTACGAGAAGGAAAATATTCTATTAATTTCAATACATTCTTTCTATTTTTTCCTGCGATATCGAAGAAGAGTTCATTATTATTTCTTGCTAGAAAGTCACTTCGAGTGGGAAATGAATCGAATTCTCTATTGACAATTCAGCGACACCAAAAGTTGAACTTCTTTACTGTTGCTTCAGTCTTACCAGAACAGTGAACACTTAATATTGAACACTGAAAACTGAATTTAGAAAAATTAAAAAAACTAAAATTATCATATAGGTATGCAAGATTTGCAAGCCAAGAGAAGTCCCTCAAGCGATCCCTTTTCTGTCAAATCCTGCCCCCTCAAACTTCTAGTTCAAAAAATCAAAGAACATGTTAAAGTTAAGTTTAATCAGAGATTCCAACCAGTAGTGGCTTGTGACTTTTTATCTTAGGTGTGCAATTTTCATTTTTTTAATATTACTAAACATTTAAATAAGCATACATGAAAAATTACTATAATATTAGCTCTTAAATATTTATAAAAAAACAATAGTCCGCAGTTTTAGTATGGATGCCTGTATGAAAAGTTCACCCTTCTCTCCTGTACTGCGAACTTACCCATTACTTCCCGCTTAAAATTCGGGATATCCCTCAGTAGTTTATTTTCAATGGACAGCACAGCTAACGCACTGAGTCTATCCTCAGACTTCGTACAAAATAACCTATTTGTTATTTCACATCCCCAAATCCAAGAGTTTTTTATATACATCGACATTACATTTTCGATTGAGCGCCCTTCGTTTGCACATACCGCTACTACTATGCAAGGCTGCTAAATTTACTGATGGCCAAGTCTTCCATTATTTTCAATAATCAATTTTTTCTATAGTTAACCTCTGAAGCAGCCGATATGGTTCACAACTTTCATTTTACTTAAAAGAAAAAAGATGCAAAAATTTAGTAATATAAAACCATAAAATCTCTCATTTAACATAATTAAATATATACATAGACAGAGAGATAATAAATAATAGTTATTTATGGTACTTGTGAGGTAAGTGTATCTTTATTACACGAGCTCAATGAAGATCACGCTCACAAGTACCATACGTAATTTTATCCATGGCCATAACGAAAAATTATGTTTTATAAAAGAAAGTATGTTGAAAATAAGTCCTCATATAATCAGATATCATGGCATGGATTTTAAAATCGATACGTGTACTAGGTAGATCATTGATTTAGGAGACCATGAATAGTGAAGAATGGTAGACCTATCTAAGGCGTTGGATAAATAACAAATTATGATTTATTATGTAATTTTTTTTTTTCATTTTAAATGTGTATTTTCATCTTTTTGACGTTTCAGGGATTATTTAGAATTGTTCACGGGACTAATGTGATTAAAATAATTTCAAATTTTACTTCTGTAAACTTAAGAGAAATATTAAAACGTAATTAATCATCGTGTTTGTGTAGCTCAGTTGACTAACGCGTGTTATTAAATCCTATAAACCCAACTTCGCATCCCAAAACAAAAGGTAAATTATTACGGAATTTAAAACAACAGATTCCACAATTTGGGACATCTGGCCGAAATCTACGGCTGACCACTAGGATCCAGAAAACAAAGCAGAGGTTAAATTAAAAATACAATGTGATTGCGGAGAGAATATGGAACAATGGTAAATTTAAAAATAAAGTACAATTTGATTTCGGAGAAATATGAGATGAAAGTACATTGAAGAGTAATGAAATGAAGTAAAAAAAAAAATTACATAGTATTATACAAGTGATTGTGTAAAATGGATCATGAATCTCTCAATACCATTAGACAAATTTTGTTAATGTCCTCACTAGAAAATTAAAGAGAAAGGAGAATGGTTTTGGTTAACTTAAATGAAGTTCCCCTAGCGCCATATTAGATATGGATGCAATGCACAAATTACGACGTAGTAGGTAGAGAAGGAGATTGAGTGTATGTATATTTAAGAAATTGTAATAAAGAAGTAGAGGTAGTGACATCTAGTAACTAATATATTAATTTCTTGAGTAATAGTTCAATGGAAAAGTATACGTGTGTGCCCGGGTACTAGGAAAATACTAATGAACTGTGAGATAAAGTTCAAACTGTGAGGTAAAGTCTTTATCTCACTAGTGGAATAAAGTAATGTTGAATAAAAGCCTACTTTACAAACGCAAAAGTATTTAGTAAAGGCATGTTTTTGTTATGGTCATGGATAAATAAATAAATAAATAGCAAACAAACAGACGAACAAATAAATAAATATAATTTGCAGAAATATTAAATAATATTATTTTCTTTCTCGGTTGTGTTATGGAGAATAAAATATGTTTTATATCGTTCCAAATATCATTATTTGTAAATATATATTGTTGTTATTAAGTCAACTGTCCGAAGACAGGTTTGAACCTCATAAGTAACATAGATAAGGCATCACTTACGAGGCAACTAGGGCAGGAGATAATGGAATGGGTGGCCAGTTCCTTTCCCCCCTTCAATGCATACATCGCCGATTAGCTACATATTCCACTAATCAGACTTCAGATGCATACAAACAATTGTTCTTCCTCTGACACATATCGTCAAGTGATAATAGACGTACAGTTGTCAAAAAAAAAAAGTGGCCGCACTCGTGAACAGCGAATATTTTCTATGTCCACTTCGGATCGCGGCGATGTTACACGATGCATGTGCTTGTACAAGCAGTTCCGGAACTCTGAAAGTGTTCCCCATCTGCATCTCGTAAACCAGCGGTAGAGTGTTTGCTTAATGATTCGAAGGTTGTGGGTTCGGACCTTCTTCAATTTTTCATTTTATTTTTTAATCGTTCTTTAGCGATGTAAATAATATTCAAATTATCATTTACATTCTGTTATCGTTCTTTATCGATATAAAGTTATTTATATTTTGTTATCGTTCTTTAGAAATATCAATAAAATTCAAGTCGTCATTTGTATTCTGTTATCGTTTTATAATGATATGAATAATATTCACGTTTTTATATTCCGTTATCGTTCTTTAGAGATATAAATAATATTCAAGTTAGCATTTACATCCTGTTTTCCTTCATTAGCATTATAAAAAAATATTAAAGTTATTTACATTGTGATTGTTCTTTCGCGATATAAATAATCTGTATTTAATGCAAGTAATTATTATAATATAAATAACCATTTTTCTTTGTAAAATAGGTTATTTTATTTAGATAATTAAATACGTATTATATGATATCTTATATTAAACAAACCGATATTTATCATTTATATTCTGTTATCATTCTTAAGTGATACTGTATAAATAAAATTAAAGGTATTTTTATTGTAATCGTTCTTTAGCGACGTAAATAATATTCGAGACATAATTTATATTCAGTTATCGTTCTTTAGCGATATAAATAACAAATTTAATATTAGGTTTGGAACAATACAGTTGCATAATACTGGTATTAGTTTTTCTTTTTGTATTATTACATTATACTATCTTGAGCCACAA
This sequence comes from Periplaneta americana, assembly GCF_040183065.1. Lineage (NCBI taxonomy): Eukaryota > Metazoa > Arthropoda > Insecta > Blattodea > Blattidae > Periplaneta > Periplaneta americana. The sequence continues at coordinate 40,143,282 of NC_091129.1, forward strand.
TAAAATGGAAAGGAGTAACGAGGAATTGAACCTGAGAAGTTGACATCTAAATTCCGACGTTCTTCCGCTGAGCTACGAGGGCAAAAGTGTGGAAACATTTGCGGAAAAATTGGCCCAATCACACTCTAAGACTTTCCGATGATTTGTAGAAGCTAGTCCAGGATGCGGGGGGGGGAAAAGGCTAATTGGGATTTCCCGGTCTCTGATCGGGTCAAATATCCTGATAGAACTAATATTTAACCCTTGCAGTGACTTTCGGTGAAGTCCGGAGGGCCCAGTTAGTCAAATCCACTCTCCTCATCTCCATGCTTGGGCCCCCTGGAATCTAATAAGATGCGAAAGACATAGTGGTGTGCGGAAAGCAACGGGAAGTTACTGCATTTATCCTTCCCAAGAAAAACTGCAAACATGAACAAAGGAAGCTTTTAATAGAAGAAGAAGGATCTTCTGCGGACCTCTGGAAAAAGAAATAAGGAAGAGACTAGTGAAGTACTTTGTGTGGAGTGTGGCATTGTATGGGGAAGGAACATAGACATTACGACGAAATGAAGAGAAACGAATTGAAACATTTGAAATATGGATGTGGAGAAGGACGGTGCGTGTGAAGTGGACAGACAGAATAAGAAATAAAGTTGTGTTTGAAAAAGTGGGTGAAGAAAGAATGATGCTGAAACTGATTAGAAAGAGAAAAAGGAATTGGTTGGATCTCTTATTGAAAAGAATAATAGACGACATTAGGATATGTGGATCATAGCCGGAGACTAAGAGGAAGGCAGAAAATAGGAAAGATTGGAGAATGCTGGGTTTGCAATGAAAGATCTGCCCATGGGCAGAACACTTATGTGTGTATGTTCAGAATACCTGGAATATCGTATCTAAGAACAGTCGCTATTTGCAAAGACTTGTCAATTCCATGCCCACTCGACTGCAAAATGATCGAGATAAGGTGAAGATAGACTAAATATTGAGTTGTGGCTTTTTGTTTTGCTTTTTTCAACGCTTAATTGCTTGAATGTTCTAAGGGCGACGCCAGTAAATTTGTTTTGTTTATGCCACGAAAGATATTTTTATTGAGATTAAAATATTTTTTCTTACCATTTGCAGCCACAATGTCATAATGATAAAGTCGTGGCATAATCTATTAATGAACCTGATGTTAATTACTGAAATAATCGTAAAAGAGGAAGGAGCAATTATGTATATTTTGTCTCTCTCTTAAAATGAGAACAAAAAAGAACATTGAAAAGCACGAGGTTGTATCCGAACACAGGACCTCACGAATAAGAGGCCGGAACGTTACCATTACGCTATCGAATAACACACAGACTACTTCAATTATAACTGTAGATATCAGGCATAGTGGTCCAACATGTAACATCGCCTGTCTCCGAATTGTAGCGAAGATACCCGAAGGGAACTTTGTTTCAGGAGAGCGGCCACTTTTTCTTTTGACAACTGTACATATCAGCCAGAACCTCAACCAGAGGTATGTAAATATGTTACAAACTTTTAATGGCTACTGGACAAACAAATACTGTATGTGGGCCTATTCACATACAGGCCTGAATATTATGATCTAAAATATAAATATGATTATAAACAAGTGGTAGAAGACGAGAGTATTGATTTGTTAATGTGTTTGAGGGAAGAAATAATAATACATTATGCAACGAGCCTATAATGATAGTAATTAAGAAGCGAGTATGGATGTTTATGAAACGAGCGCAAGCGAGTTTCATAATTTTCATACGAGCTTCTTAATTACCATTATAGGCGAGTTTCATACGACTTTTTATGCTCGACCATATTTCTAACTTGAAATTATCCATTTTATTTGTATCTAACTGACCTTGAGCAATACCTCGTAAATTGTGAGATGTGCGCAGGCGCGAAAGTATTGATTTTTTCCGAGGAACAGATGTCCACATTGACCTTGACAGCCTATAAGAACCTACAGAGTAAACTAAATATTAACTTTGATATAACATTGAAATTAAATTAGACGTTGAAAAACAAGATGACAAATTGAATTTATTTGAATATTATTTACAATTATCGCTAATTATTATAGTACGGTAACAGAACATAACCTTCTGCGACAGTATTGGATTTCCGGCCTCCGTAACTTTTCGCTAATTCTCTTTCGATTGCATATCCGAGAATAATCGATACCTGCGATTTTATAACGGTACAGAGCTGACTCGTCATGGCTGAACACCTGTAATTTAATGAGTAGGTGTACTTTAATGACATGCATTAAAGGACTGCTACCAGGTGTATAATTACTACATTTCGGCATGGTCGAGCATAAAATTAATTTATATTATGAATCTGGAAGAATTTGAAACGTTTAGCTTTTACAGCTTTGGTAACTGAACACCTATTAACTGCGACAGGAATTAATTATTAATACTGATATATAATCGACTGCTTGTTAGTTATAATAACATTAAGACCGAACAAATGTTCACTTGGAACTGTATTAACGGCTAATTATGAAATAGTTTATAATACTAGCTTCGCAATACCACCCGTTTATAGATGGGCATTTTCTGTTATGAAACTGTTAAAAAACCGACAAGAGGCGAATGTAAATGATACAGTATTACATAATTTGAGAAATATTATATGCATCTTTGTATCTGACATAAAACACGATTTCATCTATATAGAAATAAAAAGAAATTGAGGAAATGAAAAGAGGAATTAGCCCTCGAAAAAGATTCAGCACGTTAACACTAATTTTTATATACGTAGGTTAAACAAAAATTATTTGAAAATAGTTTGTGACATCACTAAATTAAATTAGCTAGCATCTTATGTATTAACTTACATAATATAAGACATGGAGGGTAGCTGCGAATATATTGAATAAGCAGTCGTGGACAGCCGATAAGGGGTGGTCCTCCAGCTTGGGGGTTGGGCGAAGGGCTAACAACCCATCACCGTAAAAAACAGCTTGTTACGTATCCCTATAATAAGCCTCGGAATAGGACTGATTCTCTGGCACGACCACAGCAAAGAAATAAGGTTTTGAGATTTGGCACTTGGAACGTAACTAGTCTTTATAGAACAGGAGGGGTAACATTAGTAGCAAAAGAACTAGCTAGATATAGAATAGACTTCGTAGGAGTACAAGAGGTTAGGTTAGATGGGAATGGCATATCACAAATAGGAGATTACTTGTTGTATTATGGGGAAGGAAACAATAATCACCAATTAGGAACAGGATTCTTTGTTCATAAAAGAATAAAATCAGCAGTAAAAAAGGTCGAATTTATCAGTGACAGGTTATCTTATTTAGTACTTAAGGGTAGATGGTGCGACATCATAGTTATAAATGCTCACGCCCCTACAGAAGAGAAAGACGACCATATAAAGAATAGCTTCTATGAGGAATTGGAACATACTTTTGATCAGTTCCCTAGATATCACATGAAAATTTTATTGGGGGATTTCAATGCTAAAGTAGGACGGGAGGATATTTTTAGACCAACTATTGGAAAAGAGAGCCTACACGCAATTAGTAGTGACAATGGAGTTAGATTAGTCAACTTTGCCACATCGAAAAATTTAATTATCAAAAGTACAACATTCCCCCATAAGGATATACATAAATATACTTGGACTTCTCCAGATGGATTGACACACAACCAAATAGATCACATCTTGATAGATAAACGGAGACATACTAGTATAGTAGATATTCGAACTTTCAGGGGTGCAGACTGTAATTCTGACCATTATTTGGTGATTGGAGAATTAAGAGAAAGATTATCAGTAGCCAAGCGAGTAGAGCAGCAAGTTAATATTACTAAATTCAATATTTTGAAATTAAAGGACGAGGAAGCTAAGCAAAATTATCAGGTCGAAATTTCGAATAGGTTTGCCACTTTAGAAAGTTCCGACGAAGTTGAGAAAGAATTAGATGTTATTAGCGTGTGGGAAAATATCAGAGATAGTATCAAAATTGCAGCTGAGCAGAGCATAGGTTATTATGAAACTAAGAAAAAGAAACCGTGGTTTGATGAAGATTGTTGCATGGTAGTAGAAAGAAGGAAACAGGCAAAATTGAAATTCTTACAGGATCCAGTTGAGGAGAAGAGAGATAATTATTTCAATGAAAGACGGGAAGCAAGTCGTACACTTAGGAATAAAAAGAGAGGTTACTTGAAGGAAAAACTGAATGAGGTAGAAACAAATAGTAAGAATAAAAACATTCGAGATTTATATAAGGGTATAAAGGAATTTAAGAACGGATATCAGCCAAGGGTAAACGTGATCAAGGATGAGAATGGTGACTTGCTTGCAGACTCTCCATCAATCCTAAACAGATGGAAAAACTATTTTGCGCAACTACTAAATGTACATAGGCCAAATAGAAATGACCGGGACGAAATTGAAATACAAACTGCTGAGCCATTTATACCCGAACCCACACTTTCAGAAGTCGAAATTGCGATAGAAAATCTGAAAAAGTACAAGTCTCCAGGTTTCGATCAAATTCCAGCAGAATTAATACAAGAGGGTGGAAGTGCATTATATAGCGAAATTTATAAACTTGTACTTGCTATTTGGGAAAAGGAAATTGTACCAGAACAATGGAAGGAGTCCATAATTGTGCCTATTTTTAAAAAGGGGGACAAAACCAACTGTGGTAACTTTCGAGGAATATCACTTTTGTTGACGTCGTACAAAATTTTGTCCAATATTCTTTTGAGAAGATTAACTCCGTACGTAGATGAAATTATTGGGGATCATCAGTGCGGTTTTCGGCGTAATAGATCGACTATTGATCAGATTTTTTGTATTCGACAGATAATGGAGAAAAAATGGGAGTATAAGGGTACAGTACATCAGTTATTCATAGATTTCAAAAAGGCATATGACTCGGTTAAGAGGGAAGTATTATATGATATTCTTATTGAATTTGGTATTCCCAAGAAACTAGTTCGATTAATTAAAATGTGTCTCAGTGAAACATACAGCAGAGTCCGTATAGGTCAGTTTCTATCTGATGCTTTTCCAATTCACTGCGGGCTAAAGCAGGGAGATGCACTATCACCTTTACTTTTTAACTTCGCGCTTGAATATGCTATTAGGAAAGTTCAGGATAACAGGCAGGGTTTGGAATTGAACGGGTTACATCAGCTTCTTGTCTATGCGGATGACGTGAATATGTTAGGAGAAAATACACAAACGATTAGGGAAAACACGGAAATTTTACTTGAAGCAAGTAGAGCGATCGGTTTGGAAGTAAATCCCGAAAAGACAAAGTATATGATTATGTCTCGTGACCAGAATATTGTACGAAATGGAAATATAAAAATTGGAGATTTATCCTTCGAAGAGGTGGAAAAATCCAAATATCTTGGAGCAACAGTAACAAATATAAATGACACTCGGGAGGAAATTAAACGCAGAATAAATATGGGAAATGCGTGTTATTATTCGGTTGAGAAGCTCTTATCATCCAGTCTGCTGTCCAAAAATCTGAAAGTTAGAATTTATAAAACAGTTATATTACCGGTTCTTCTGTATGGTTGTGAAACTTGGACTCTCACTCTGAGAGAGGAACATAGGTTCAGGGTGTTTGAGAATAAGGTGCTTAGGAAAATATTTGGGGCTAAGCAGGATGAAGTTACAGGAGAATGGAGAAAGTTACACAACACAGAACTGCACGCATTGTATTCTTCACCTGACATAATTAGGAACATTAAATCCAGACGTTTGAGATGGGCAGGGCATGTAGCACGTATGGGCGAATCCAGAAATGCATATAGAGTGTTAGTTGGGAGACCGGAGGGAAAAAGACCTTTAGGGAGGCCGAGACGTAGATGGGAGGATAATATTAAAATGGATTTGAGGGAGGTGGGATATGATGATAGAGACTGGATTAATCTTGCACAGGATAGGGACCGCTGGCGGGCTTATGTGAGGGCGGCAATGAACCTTCGGGTTCCTTAAAAGCCATTTGTAAGTAAGTAAGTAAGTAATATAAGACATAATTTATACAACACTATTCATATTACAATACATGAAATCTTGTGATATATTAACAAATGAATTACATAATAAGCATTATTATAACAGTACACAGAAGAACAATTTGAAGGAAGGCTGTTATGTAATGCCTTGAGCAGTTGAACGTGCTTTCTCATTCTTAGAGACCGGCATAATGTGATCGAAATTGCCAGAATATGACATTTATTTTGACAAAATATGAAAAAAATATTTTAATGCTAAAATGTATTCTACCTTAAATCATTTGTTGCTGACATATCGCTATTTACAAAATAAACCTTTACAGACTATGTAGTAACTTTACCTACAGATGAAACAATTCCTTGCATGTATACAAGGTTGCCTACGCTCCAACCATACAGCGGTCAGATGTGAACAAGAGCAGGTGTCGAACATGCGAAGTGCAGTGTACTTCGGTGGAACATAAACTGTTGAAATGAAATATAACCAATTTTACAGTTGTTACTCTTGGTAGTCTATATGGAGTGTACAATTCAACTAAAGCATACATATGAGTGGTTCGGAGCAAAAGGGTGTAGATCAAAAATGGTTAATGAGAGTTAAAGTAAACATTCTGTAAAATACAGTGCAAAGTAGCAATTAATATTCAATTTATTTAAACTATTAGTATTCAGTGGATAGCACGAAGGACATATTAATTGCTACTTTGCGCTATATTTTACAAAATTTTTTACTATAAACCTCATTACCCAATTTTGACTTACACCACTTTTGCTCTGAACGGCTCATATTAGAAAGACTTAATACATGAAGTAACGACAGTAACGCTGCACTGCAGGTTAGAAATCGACTCGCTCACTTACTACCGCACTTTTTTTTAAGATAAAGATTATTTATTTACTACTGTTTTAGTAATCTATACTAATAATAAATCTGTAGCCGAAATTTTTCTGGTAATTTTCGATTTTCCAAAAATAATTGATCCTAACATATATAATTAATCACCCTGAAACCGAAAATTGCTTTTTTGAAATTTTTGTCTGTCTGTCTGTCTGTATGTTTGTTACCTTTTCACGCGATGATGGCTGAACGGATTTCGATGAAAATTGGAATATAAATTAAGTTCGTTGTAACTTAGAGTTTAGGCTATATGGCATTCAAAATAGATTATTTAAAAGGGGGTTATAAGGGGGCCTGAATTAAATAAATCGAAATATCTCACTTATTATTGATTTTTGTGAAAAATGTTCCATAACAAAAGTTTCTTTACAAATAATTTGCGATAAGTTTTAATCCTTGAAAAATTTTGATAGGACTGATATTTAATGAGATAAATGAGTTTTAAAATTAAAATAACTGCCATCTAAGGCCGTGTAATGAATTAAAAAACAAATGGTTTCGTCTATAAGGGGCCTTGGACAGAAACAATCGAAAGGTATGAAAGATAGCCTACAGAGAATGTTTCTGTGTTTGTATGAAGTAATATCGGAAGCTAAATTAACCGATTTGTATAATTAATTATTATTTCACCACTGGAAAGTGTAGTTTCTCTAGATGGACATAATGCTATAATGTTATTACAGTAACTTCTGATATAATATAATATAATATAATATAATATAATATAATATAATATAATACAATATAATATACAGTAATATAATACAATTAAGAAACATGTTAAAGGAATTGTCATTGCACCAAATGAGTGGTCTCTGGACCAAAATGATCGCATTTTAATTATTTGGATGCAATTTAAATTAAGTAACATAATAAACGATTTATCCTTCTATCAAACACCAATGTTCCCTGGATCAAATGTCCTATTTTAATTATGTAATTACTTTATATTTATTTCTAACGGGTGCAGCGGAGCGCACGGGTACGGCTAGTACAACAATAATTCAAGAGCTTACATCACACTATACCTAAACGATAGGAACATATTATTCATATTATACACACTTTCATTTGCCTAAATAACGTTGAAAAATTAATTCAAATTTACTATCTTCACTGGAGAAGAAAAGAAAGAACACTTTCATTCTTAGCAGTCACATTACAAAGGCCAGTGGTACAAATTAAATAACATTGTTGATACATTGTAAAAACAGGATCCAGATGCAGACACGTGTAGCAGTGTATTACCACATGGCCGACTTCCCTCCCCCCCTCGGTGCTGCCAAAGCTGAAGTCGCCCTGTGTTCCTAATGCTGACGTCACTCTGTGTTGCCAACGCTAAAATATTCAAAGCAGTAGGCCCTAACTATTCTTCCGTAAGAAAGTCTAGAATTTGAAGTTTTTTTCTAACGTGTACACCAGTTTGTAGATATATCCTTCTGAGTTCGGGTGAAGTTATTGTTTTGATTTGCAGCATATAATAATAAAACCCATTGCAAGCCACAATATACTAAAATAATGGGGAGTCTGTGGCAAGTCCAGTTCAAGAACGATCCGCAGATTCGTGTTCGGGTTTCTTGCCTTGTGCACATTGTTTAGCTGTTGCTGTACCATAACCAAATACCACTTTAAGTTCTGAACATCTTGTTAGTCTGTGCCTAATTGTATCAATATTCCCACATGTCTTGCACTGTGGAGTTGGAACAATGTGACACATGTACAGTGAAACCTGTCTAAAGCGGCCATCTGAAGTTACCTTGTAAAATGGCCGTTTTATCAGGTGGCCGCTTGATTAAGGTTGAGGTTTTTTATGAAAATAGTGAATTTCATTGACTTTTTATTACTGTGCGCGTACAACAATCGTGCATATTAAAGTCAGCCTCTTCCAATTCTTGCAGAACTGAAGGCAGTCTATTTTTTCTATTCTTCAATAACATTGGTTGCAATGTCACCTCCTTTACCAGACACAGAACGAAATTCAATGTTATGCCGTTCTCTAAAGCACTCTACTCTAACCTCCCATTACTAGCAACAAAATTGCTTACATTGAGTTTTTTTGGCAATTTCAAGAGCCTTCTCTTGAATCATAGGCCCACTTACTGGCAATTTCTTCGCCTTGGCACACTTGAATCATTCGTAAACTAAATCATTCACATTACTAAACACAGATTCTCTCTTCTTTTTTGGCATATTTTTTCCCCAATTCTTTTAATATTTCATCTTTATTCTTAATTATACCGTTTATTTGTGTCCTTCCACATTTGAATATTTGTGCAATTTTTCTCGCAGATGTTCCCTTCTCACTTTCTTCAATCATTTCTCGTCTCACCTCTAAACTACTCTAGATTTATTGTTAGACATGATTTCTCTCTCAAACTAACTTCACAGTTTCTCTGAATCAACTGAATGAAAAGAAGAAAAATTCGTAAAAGCTGGTCCAAATAGAGAAAGATAGAAAGAGGAGAAAAAAATTCGAATGGTTAACTACTGACCTGAAGCATACTGTGACATTGTCGATGGAAAACATCAGTGTTTCAATCCTTCAAAAACGAGTATGAATTTATAGCTGTGCAGGGTCGAAGTGGAAAGTGACAAAAGAGTCATAAAACTGTAACCAACTAACCCCAAGATATGGAGGGTGTACTGTTGTACACTTAGGTATTGTCCTCGTGATATTGCTTCCTGTCCTCTAACCATCGAAAAAATAGGTCAGACAGTATCCGTGAAAAGATTTCTTGTTGGACAGTGACTGTTATAGTCAGGTTCCAATCCAAATAGACCCCGGCCACTGGCCGGCGCATGAGGTGGCCGCTAAATAAAGAGAGAATTTGTATTGATCTTATGGCAAATCCAATTTGTTCCAGAGAAAATTGGCCTTTTAGCCAGGTGGCCGTTTAAATGAAGTGACCGCAAAGGCAGGTTTCACTGTAGTTTCTTCCTTCATAATTATCCCATTAATTAACGCATGTCTCCCATTTCCAACTTGATGGTATTTTAAAATATGACCAAATCTTCGTCCAGTTCTTATTAGGAAATTTACATTCTACATTCGATAACAACTTCACTTGGTCTTGTAAGTAGCTGTAGATCAGTTTAGTTATTTGTTCTGGTGCAATATTTGTGTCTTCCAACAATTTTTTGGCGTCACTGGTGATGAGTTTTTTCAAAGACCTGTCATACTGGATGCATGAAATGAAGAAATATAGTTAGATATGAACACTAAAGTGTCTATACTGTGGACAGCGCGTAATATATATTTTATAAATAGAGCATCACATTTAGATTTTACAGTAGTTAATTGTAAACCTCCTTCCTTGATCGACAATCTGCACTGAGGTCGTGCGATACGAAATACGAAACCTTTCCACAAATAGAATCCTAAAATTTTTTCAATTTGTTGAGTTGTATGTTCGGGTATCGGAAGAACTTGCGCAAGGTACCATATTTTGTGAGGGTGTCGTGTATAGTTCCTGGGGTAGCTCAGTCGGTAGAGCGTTCGCGCGCCAAGCGAAGGGTCCCGGGATCGATACCCGACCCCGGAACAGTTTTTCCTTGAAATTATTTAAAATAAACGTGTTTATATGCCACACGTTTTGGATACATTCAAATTTCGACTGAGATGTCTTTGTATTCCATATCTGAATTTATTAACAATATCCTTCCAATTTAATTCAATAACATCCATAACATTGGGTGTAAATAGTATCCCTAAAATTTTCATTTCATTAACATTAGTAAATCGAGTTGATATCGTTTGCCCCTTTGGAGTTAGGGCCATGAAAGTAGTTTTCGTAAAATTAAAGACAGAGTTTGACGCACTTCGGAATAGGCTACCTGTAGCACTTCCTGAATACGAGGAGGATCTGTTGTTTCTTTGCATAAAATAATCACATCGGTGGCATAGGCATAAACCGGTGTTATAGACACCATCTGTCTGTTATTACACAAGGAAAAGGTCAGCATCCTCAGCAGCGTTTCTAATGCACATATAGATAATATCATTGACATTGGACAGCCTTGACGCACGGACCTTTGTATGGCGATTGGTTTCGTAAAATACCCGTTTATTTGTACTCGTGAATGCGCATTCTGATATAATTGTTTGAAGGTATTGATAAGTTTTATAGGCATATTTAATTGCAAACAAATAGGCCTAGGAATGATTGATATTATCAGAGGCATGCTGTTAAGTAACCCAGCAATCTCATTATCTCCTTGTTGCAATAACAAATCCCTAATAGCAGAGAGGATGTTGGCGATCTTTCTGCCTGGCACTGCAAAGCCAAACATCTCTTTATCGTAGACGATTGTGTGTGTTAATGCAACACTGTAAAAGAAAGAAAAGACTTTCTTGTAAAGAAAATGGAACAGTCGACCTTCCTTGATATCAAAAGATATTGCGAAATGCAATTTCTTGGTGTGCAAAACAATACAGATGGTAACAAGGTCCAATGGATGAAAAATAAATGGCTGAGGTGCGAATCAGCTGAACCAATGAAAATTAAATTTTGATATTCTCTAAATGAGCCAGACGCAGTTTTTCCTAAATTTAGAAATGCTTTAGGAGATGGCCCACTAGCACATTATTGGTTAGACAAGATAAATGTACTGCCCTAATGGGCCAACTCCAGGGCTTTGAAATACGTGTAATTTCATGATATTATAATTAGGTCGAAATATATGTTCTTTCTTTTTATGTCATATATGCAATTTTATCAATATCTTTTTTATATATTAAATTAATAATTACTTATTAATATGTATTCAATGAATTATCTTATGTATTTAACTTTACCTCAATTTTTCTCAGTTTCATGAAAATGGCACTTGGTCCACCACGGCTCTCAGCTCTTCATTTATTTAGACTATCTATTTACGTGATGATTTGATATTTTTCATTTTTGTACCTATGCGTTTCTCAATCCCAACTCCAGAACGATTCAGATTGTCAACAATGTTTCTAATCACTGTTAAGTACACAGTTCTACACCAGATATTTTTAATGTTTCAACAGCATCTGGAAAAAAACCTAAAAGACGGCCAAGCATAATTTCTGTTTTGTTCCATGCCTTCATCTCATCTAATTAATGTTATTTACCTCAAAATGTTATTTCTTCTCTTTACAGATTAGAAACATCACATCAAAATTCACTGTCAGATATAACAAAGGTAAGTTCATGTTTATCGTTACTTCTTTCCAATGGCAAACCCAGAAATATAGTTTGGGCGGCTATCTGTAATCAGATACATAAAGCAACATTGAAGCTGTGAAACTGTTTCCTTACTCAAAGAGCGGAGGGACTAAGAAGTATAGGAAGTAATTCGCTGGTGGGAATGGTTGGGGCTTTTAGATACACTCCAAATATAAGTTACGAACCTTCGAACATCGTAAACATTTTGACATTCTTTAAATGAAAGTATATTGTAAAAATCTATTCACGTGGATGCAATATAAGGTTAAATGTTTTAGAAATCACACACTTCCCACAATAATAGATACATACACATCAAAGCAATATAAATCTTTCGTCTTCTTTCTTTCTTCTTCTTTTTTTTTTTTTTTTTGTTTCCTTTTCCTGCTTCTTTTTTTATTTGGGTGCGCATGAGCCCCTATCCGCTCTTCCCGTGGGAATACCACTCTTTGTTTTCAAACAGTCATTTATTATTAAGTGTTGAGGCCTTATATCATCTGATCGGAATTTCATAAAGTTACAGCTAATCGTTATGAGTCCGTTTATCAGCACAACTTTTACAGCCACATTCAGAATATTATACTCATCTTCACAATTAATATTTTGCCAATTTCATGTACGAAACGTAGTTTAAGCCATGGCGGCATTTGTCTCAATTTGCCACGGGGCTTCTACAAATGTGACAGACGTTCAATGTAGATATGCAACAACCACAATCAGCTTGAGAAACAGAAATGATTATAGAGGAAATGAAATTAGAGAGGTGTATTAGTTCTGGAGATTGCCAGCTATAATAAAACATTAATGGAATGGAATGGGCAATGTTTAAGAAAGTATGTAACAGTACAGTATCCGTAGATGGCGAGGAATGGATTTCAGGGCTGGTACAATTTGCGTATAGTTTGGAAATATGGAATATTCTCGTACACCTGTATGTTAGTTTTGGGTGTCTCAAATCATTAGGAAAAACATGAATGCAGACTGACGGAATTTGTAATCGATTGGTATTACTGAAACTTTTCCAAAGTCTTGTCCGTGTTTATAAGTCAGGCATATGCTGACGAACAAATTTATACATTGCACTGGAACAGGAACGATTCCAAGTATCCCTACTTATTCCCTTTGGCTCAGAAAGTCTTGAGGCATTCCCTATCTGTTGGATGATCCGCGGCATGTGGACGTGATGGTTATTAATCACATTCAACTGTCAATAGTGTAGGAAGAAGCAGCCCCATCCGCCCATTCTGCTACATAGTTCAGTATATAACAGCCATACACAGTGTGATGATAGAGCCAGTACAGTTGTTTCAAGAGAAATAACACACAATATTAAGTGCATTTTATTTTGTGTAGATTAGTCTTGTACAAATTGGTATTATATTTCTAAACTTGTGATGATTTACTACTCATAGTAAATTTACCATGTATTTGTTTATTTAGTTATATATTTATTTATTTATATGTTTTCTTTTTATCTATTTATTTATCTATTTATTCATTTATTTATTTACTTCTCCCTCTTCTTCTTCTTCCACTACCTCCTTATTGCCGCCTAAGCAGCGTGGAGGGGTTGCCTCTGATCCATTTCTTATATTGATCCCGGTCAGCTGCAAGAAGTTTTATTTGTGCAATAGACTTAGTTATTTACCTATTTATTTATCTATTTACAGACGTGGACAAATTATTAGACTAAAACTTTTTCTTGGAAACATAATACAATTCGTCATATCAACTATCAATATAATTCTCAGAGTCTCCATTGTTTTAAATATGATTGTTTACACCTTCTGGTATATTTTTCCAAAGGTTAAGCATATTTTTTTTCTGGCTAAGTTGGTACTACTGGTGTTTTAATTATATACTACTGCAAAAGATATTCTTCCATGGCCAGCAAGAAGACCGGACAAGAACGAAATTGAAAATCTCTGATCTACACTGAAGAAGAAAGTGAACAAAAAGAGGCTTACAACAAAACATGGACTCATTCAAGCACTGTCTGATATCTGGCTAAATGATGCTGATTTTCAAAGAAAGTGTCAAACTTTGGTTTCCAGCATCCCTGACAAAATCAACGTGTTAATAAAGAATAAGGGAATGTTCACAAAATATTAGTAACCTCCAGACTCAATTTTCTGTTCATTACATCTGTGCAAAATACATTTTTGTTCATTATTTCTACCGATAAATACAGCTTCGTTGCACATATAATTAATTTAGTCAAATAATTTGTCCACGTCTCTATCTGTCTGTCTGTCTGTCTGTCTGTCTGTCTGTCTGTCTGTCTATCTATCTATCTATCTATCTATCTATCTATCTATCTATCTATCTATCTATCTATCTATCTATCTATCTATCTATCTATCTATCTATCTATCTATCTAGCTGTCTGTCTCTCTGTGTGTCTGTCTGCCTGCCTGTCTATTTTATTTATTTATTTATTTATCTATCTATTTATTTATTTTATTTATTTATTTATCTATTTATTTATTTATTTATTTATTTATATATTTATTTATTTTATTTCTTTATTTATATGTTTATTTATTTATATATTTATTTATTTTATTTCTTTATTTATCTATTTATTTAATTATTTATATATATTTATTTATTTTATTTATTTATTTATATATCTATTTATTTATTTATTTTATTTATCTATTTATTTATTTATTTATTTAATTTTTTTATTTTATTTATTTTATTTATTTATTTATTTATTTATTTTATTCAATTAATTTATTCAATTAATTTAATTTATTTACTTATTTATTTATCTATTAATCTATTTATGTACGTGCTGATGAAGCCTTTTCATCTTTGTACGTATGTGTTTCTCACTTTCAGCTCCGGAAAGATTCAGATTGCAGATAATATTTCTAATTACTGTTGAGTACGCAGTTGTACACTTGGTATTTCTAATATTTCAACAGCCGCTGGTAAAACACGCCCAAGCATAATTGGGTCATTCCATGCAAAAAAGTATGTTTTTGAACCATGATGTCTCAAAAGTTAAAAATATTGTAGCAGGTTATTCTGCATGTTCTAAATATGAATTTCAAGCAATACTATATTTATATATTTCATAGTTTGGCAGCAATCACAATTTAAAATATTGGTTTAACAAAGAACACGGTTTCATTCACTGAAGTTTTCTCACTATGTAAAGGAAGACGGAAAAGTGATTTCAATGCAATTCGAAAAATGAGAGCCTTGTTTACAAATGCCCTTAAAACGAATATATAATTTTTAAATACCTAGTAGTTACCCACCGTAAAATAATTAAAAAAAATATAGAACATATAATGCAATTCATTCTTACAGACGAAAAAATATGTGCTTAATTCTTTAGGGTATATTGATTCCACTGTGAAAATTTCAGAATAGTAACTTAAATATTATGTCAGATTTTAATAAAAATAACTCATCGGAACAAAGGAGCTCAGCAGGTAGGCTCTCCCGTCGCACAGAATGTTGCGCGATCAAGGTCAGGGACGGACGTTTGAGATTATTCATCGTAATGAAGTCTACGACCGCCACATATAGCAAGCGATTTTCAACCGTCAGAACAAAAATTAATAATTTTATTAATTTAATTATTCACAGGTTTTTTAGATAAAGTCATAAAACTTGGGAGATGGATTAGGAATAAGATTTTCTTCAATACGAATGAAATTCGCATGAATTCAATTTGTTGCATTCGAATATAAAACTATTTCTTTTTTCAATGAGGTGTTTTTATGAGCACGCCTTAATATTATTCGGATTAGTCTTTAAGGTATTAAAATATGGTTGTTCAGGTTTACAATGGGTCTGTTTAGTTTTGATGACACTTCATACAGGGTGTCTAGAATATTTTAAATAATGGATACCATGTAACTGCCACCCATTTTTCAGTCATCCGTATGACTAAAATATTAATGATATGGCGGCCATAGTTGGCAGTTTAATTTATTTTCATAACAACATTATTATATTAAAAGCCCAAAAAATTCATGGCATCGCTGGGATAATCTTAAAATCTTGCATGGAATGACCCAATTTGTATTAAGCTCAATGCCTGCATCTCATCTAATTAATCTCGCTTACCTGTATTTAAACAGAATGTTTTTTCTTCTCTTTACAGATCATAATTACAAGAAAGAAAATTACCAGTGTAACAATAGAAGGTGAGTTCATATTTTTCGTTTGTTTCCAGTGGCACTCCTACAAATGTAGTTTGGGCGGGCTATCCGTAATCAGAGATAAAAGCAACATCGAAGCTCTAAAATTCAAACGTGGATGAAGAACAGAAATTAATTACCTGGTGGGAATGTTTAGATACACTCCAAATACAAGTTACGATTCTTCGAACATTAAAGATATTTTAAATAAAAGCATACTGTAAAAATCTATTCATATGGATCCAGTATAAAACTGAGTAACTTAAAAACCACACAAATCGCAAAATAATAGATAAATACACGTCTTTCCTCATTCTTTTTTATCTTTCTTTTTTTTCTTCTTTATTTCTTTTCTTTTCCAACTCCATTCTTCTTATTCGAGTCCCCTTACCCCCTTCCCATAGGAGTGCCACTCTTTGTTTTTAAACATTCTCATTTTATTGAACGTCCTTGTTAACCTTAAATAGTTAATACCTCAAAACAATTATGTTGTGATCAGAATATGTGTTAGTCCTACGCAACTAACAGACAATAGCCTACAAGGTTCATTGTGTGGTTCAAAACTAATAAGTTCCTTATTAAATGTCGTCACCTTACAATATATCATCTGATCTGCATTTCAGAATTTTACAGAGAAGCGTTATGAGATCGTTTGCGTTTCACAAAGTTATGACTGCATATTAAGAATATTATACTCATCCTAACAATTAATATTTTGCCAAATTTATATATCATACGGGTTTTAAGCCGTAGTGTCGCATTTGACTAAGGGGCTTCTAAAACTGTGATGGACAGTCAATGTAGAAATGCAACAAAAACAATAAGATTCGTAATAGCTCAGAAACAACCATGAATATGAAGGAAATGAATCACAAAGTTGTATGAAATAATTCTATTAGATATGGAGATTCTAAATTATAATGAACCCTTAAAGGGGTAGAAAGGCCAATCAGTGTTCAAGAAAGTATGTAACAACACATTATCGGTAGCAGTCGAGGAATAGATTTCAGAGTTGGTACGATGCACGCTTAGTGTGGAAATGTGGTAATATCCTCGCAGGTCTCCGTAGTAATGTTCATGTCTCAAATCTTTGGAAAGCAAACACTCGTATAGACTCGAGAAATGTGTAATAGTCTGCTATTATGAAAACTTTTGAAAATTTTTGTTCCTGTATTTAAGTCAGCCATAAGTAGACGAAAACATTTGCAAGTTTCTGTTCTGTGTTAGTATTACATAATGCTTTAATTTACTGCAAACATTATCGTGCTGACACAAGTTACTCCCATATCTGTTGGGTGATACGGGCCAGTGGACGTGAGGAGTCAGCAGTTTCTTCCTTGGCATTGGCCACTTATTGTTATAAAATGTTTAATATATATTCCGCTATAAATAGTGGTAGGAAGACGGAAACCTATCCGCTCACTCTGCTACATAGTACAGTATAAGTTAATTGCGTGGCTGGGGATAAGGTTGAACCTCTATAAACAGTGTGAGGGTAGAGCCAGTAGAGTTGAGACAACTCCGTTTATCAAGTGCTTTGTGTCTTGTGTTGAATGTGTCATACAAATTGGTGTTATACATTTTTAACTTGTGATAAATTATGACTATTTGTAAATGTACCATTTACTAACTTACTTACTTTATTACTTACCTACCTACTTTATTTATTCATTCATTTATTCATTTATCCACATCCGTGCTGGTCGTCCCTGTACATAGTTATGCGTTTCTCCAGTTCATCTTGAGCACGATTCAGATTGTGAACAATATTCATAATTAGTGTTTAGTACAGATTCTGCATCAAATATTTCCAATGTTTCAACAGCAGCTCGCAAAACCTAAACACTACAAATCGTAATTTCTATCATATTCAGTACCCACTGCCCTTGTAACTTGTCTCTCCTCTTCTATCCTATAGCCTACTGACCGCCTCACTCGCCACGACAAGCAGCAGCTCCAACATTGAGTTCATATTTACCATTACGATCTGTATCGTTGTGAAACTCGGACTCTCACTTTGAGACAGGAACTGAGATTAAGGGTGATTGAGAATAAGGTGCTTTGGAAAATATTTGGGGCTGAGAGGGATGAAGTTACAGGAGAATGGAGAAAGTTACACAACGCAGAACTGCATGCATTGTATTCTTCACCTGACATAATTAGAAATTTTAAATCCAGACGTTTGAGATGGGCAGGGCATGTAGCACGTATGGGCGAATCCAGAAATGCATATAGAGTGTTAGTTGGTAGGCCGGAGAAAAAAAGACCTTTGAGGAGGCCGAGACGTAGATGGGAAGATAATATAAAATGGATTTGACGGAGGAGGTGGGATATGATGATAGAGGCTGGATTAATCTTTCTCAGGATAGGGACCAATGGCGGGCTTATGTGAGGGCGGAAATGAACCTCCGGGTTCCTTAAAAGCCAGTAAGTAAGGAAAACACATTTACAAGCAATGAATGTCGAAGTACTATAATATAAATTGGAAATAATTTCAGTTAGTTATTGAAAATTAAATATTAGAATACAATACATAGGCCTACAAAAATGAGCAATTCAATAACGTTTGCTTTTAATAAAATAAAAATTATTTTATAAAAAAATATGAAAATTAAAATTCGCTCCGGCATAGCTCAATCTGCTAAGGCGCTTGCCTGCCAATCCGGAGTTGCGCTCGGGCGTGGGTTCGATTATCACTTAGTTCAGTTTTTTCCAAATTTTGGGTAATCTATGGTGAATCCTCGGCCTCTTCTCGCCAAATACAATTTCGCTGTCACTAATCCCATCGACGCTAAATAATCTAGCTTCGTTAAACAACCGAATAAAAAACTAATAAACCTGATTTTAGTCATTTGTTGACATTCAAATACTCTATTCGAACATCACCTATACTGCAACGAGCATCTGGAAGAAATGCTAACTAATCATTATTTCTAACAAAATCACTTTTAGAAAAACTTTAACACACAGAAATAAAAAAATAAAAAATTCCGAATAAAAGATTATTTAATTTTTTAGTAGGTTATTTTGCGACGCTGTATCAACATCTTAGATTATATAGCGTCTGAATGAGATGAAGGTGATAATGTAGGTGAAAATGAGTCCGAGGTCCAGCATCGAAAGTTACCCAGAATTTGATCCTGCCACACAGCCTCTCAGAAGCCGCCCAGTCACGCAGCCACAGCCGCCTAGTCAAGCTGCCACATAGTCACGCAGCCACAGCCGCCTAGTCACGCTGCCACATAGTCACGCAGCCACAGCCGCCTAGTCACGCTGCCACATAGTCACGCAGACACAGCCGCCTAGTCACGCTGCCACATAGTCACGCAGCCACAGCCGCCTAGTCCCGCTGCCACATAGTCACGCAGCCACAGCCGCCTAGTCACGCTGCCACATAGTCACGCAGCCACAGCCGCCTAGTCACGCTGCCACATAGTCACGCAGCCACAGCCGCCTAGTCACGCTGCCACATAGTCACGCAGCCACAGCCGCCTAGTCACGCTGCCACATAGTCACGCAGCCACAGCCGCCTAGTCAAGCTGCCACATAGTCACGCAGCCACAGCCGCCTAGTCACGCTGCCACATAGTCACGCAGCCACAGCCGCCTAGTCAAGCTGCCACATAGTCACGCAGCCACAGCCGCCTAGTCACGCTGCCACATAGTCACGCAGTCACAGCCGCCTAGTCACGCTGCCATATAGTCACGCAGACACAGCCGCCTAGTCACGCTGCCACATAGTCACGCAGCCACAGCCCTCCTAGTCACGCTGCCACATAGTCACGCAGCCACAGCCGCCTAGTCACGCAGCCACAGCCGCCCAGTCACGCAGCCACAGCCGCCTAGTCACGCAGCCACAGCCGCCTAGTCACGCTGTCACATAGTCACGCAGCCACAGCCGCCCAGTCACGCTGCCACATAGTCACGCAGCCACAGCCGCCTAGTCACGCTGCCACAGCCGCCCAGTCACGCTACCACAGCCGCCTAGTCACGCTGCCACATAGTCACGCAGCCACAGCCGCCTAGTCACACTGCCACATAGTCATGTAGCCACAGCCGCCCAGTCACGCTGCCACAGCCGCCTAGTCATGCTACCACAGCCGCCCAGTCACGCAGCCACAGCCGCCCAGTCACGCAGCCACAACCGCCTAGTCACGCTGCCACATAGTCACGCAGTCACAGCCGCCCAGTCACGCTGCCACAGCCGCCTAGTCACGCTGCCACATAGTCACGCAGCCACAGCCGCCCAGTCACGCAGCCACTGCCGCCCAGTCACGCAGCCACAGCCGCCCAGTCACGCTGCCTCATAGTCACGCAGCCACAGCCGCCTAGTCACGCAGCCACATAGTCACTCAGCCACAGCCGCCTAGCCACGCTGCCACATAGTCACGCAGCCACAGCCACCCAGTCACGCAGCCACAGCCGCCTAGTCACGCTGCCTCATAGTCACGCAGCCACAGCCGCCTAGTCACGCAGCCACAGCCGCCTAGTCACGCTGCCACATAGTCACGGAGCCACAGCCACCTAGTCACGCAGCCACAGCCGCCTAGTCACGCTGCCACATAGTCACGCAGCCACAGCCGCCTAGTCACGCTGCCACATAGTCACGCAGCCACAGCCGCCTAGTGACGCAGCCACAGCCGCCCAGTCACTCAGCCACAGCCGCCTAGTCACGCTGCCACATAGTCACGCAGCCACAGCCACCTAGTCACGCTGCCACATAGTCACGCAGCCACAGCCGCCCAGTCACGCAGCCACAGCCGCCCAGTCATGCTGCCACAGCCGCCTAGTCACGCTGCCACATAGTCACGCAGCCACAGCCGCCCAGTCACGCAGCCACAGCCGCCTAGTCACACTGCCACATAGTCATGTAGCCACAGCCGCCTAGTCATGCTACCACAGCCGCCCAGTCACGCAGCCACATAGTCACGCAGCCACAGCCGCCCAGTCACGCTGCCACAGCCGCATAGTCACGCTGCCACATAGTCACGCAGCCACAGCCGCCCAGTCACGCAGCCACAGCCGCCTAGTCACGCTGCCACATAGTCACGCAGCCACAGCCACCCAGTCACGCTGCCACAGCCGCATAGTCACGCTGCCACATAGTCACGCAGCCACTGCCGCCCAGTCACGCTGCCACAGCCGCCTAGTCACGCTGCCACATAGTCACGCAGCCACAGCCGCCCAGTCACGCAGCCACAGCCGCCCAGTCACGCAGCCACAGCCGCCCAGTCACGCTGCCACAGCCGCCCAGTCACGCTGCCACATAGTCACGCAGCCACAGCCGCCTAGTCACTCTGCCACATAGTCACGCAGCCACAGCCGCCCAGTTATGCAGCCACAGCCGCCCAGTCACGCAGCCACAACCGCCTAGTCACGCTGCCACATAGTCACGCAGCCACAGCCGCCTAGTCACGCTGCCACATAGTCACGCAGCCACATCCGCCCAGTCACGCTGCCACAGCCGCCCAGTGACTCCGGGATCAGGGACGGAATTTGATTGTGTCTTTATGTAATTACCATTATAGCAAGCAAATCGAGTTTCAAAAATAATATTTATCTCTGTTAGAGAATTACTGAACCCCAGTGTCATGGTGCAATAATGCGCAATTCTTAAGTTAGCTTAAATTCATAATTTAAAATATACGATATCTCACTGTTCACTTATCTTCAGTAAATGTAAGACTTCATGTAGAATAAAATGTTTCACTTAAAACGTCTTCTCAAATATTAATACCATTCCACACGATTCCACCTTCTGACTTCGTATCATATAGGCAAATAAATTTGTGCTTGTTCAATTTCATTTCTGTATCTCATTCACTGCAGTCACATATTATTGCGTCTAATCATATCTGTTTTGTTTACAAAACAATTCTATGAACTCATGTTTTATTGATTAAGACAACGTATTTTTGTAATCTCATAGACCTTCTTAGGAATGTCTCCGTGTAGTAGAAGTTATTGGGGCAATAAATTGCCTGTAAATTTTACCTCAATGGCTTTCTCAAAATAACTTTGAGAATTTTCTTTGTAACCGATTACTTTTTAAGGAAAAAATGATAGACTGTATTAATTCCAAGCAAAACAAAGTTATTATGCAAATGACTTGGACCGAGAGCTCAGCAACCAATGTAATACTGCAGATAAGTTGTAAAATTTGCTTCTAAGAAAAACGTACGTATGTTGTGAATTTTTAACTTTGGAGGATATGTGATAAAGTAGATTAGAAAAACTTAAATGTCTAAAAACACAGAATACTAAACTTGTTTTGAAAAAAGTCAACCACTACAATCTTAAAAAATATCGCCAATTTATAAAACAAACATTTACCCATTAAAGCCCAAATTAATTTATATATTCAAAAAAAAAAAACGAAAAGAACGTATCTATTCCATAAATTTTATCCATAAGATGCTAAGAATGTGTTTCGTTTCTTCTGCCGTGCACCATGTAGGTGAAAATCACCCGGTCTATAAATAGACCTCTGGGAACTTACAATATCTGTGTATTCATTTGAAATAAAGTAAATATATTTTTACGTATTTAATGTATTATAACCACAAAAGTTTACACCAATATAAATAAATTTATTTATGACAGTTTTAGTATTTAATGCAACAATACAATGCAGCTGCAATAATGAAACATTTATTTTAGGAATGTCTGTCTTTACCGAGTGTGGTAAGGCTCAAATCATCTTTCATAAAGAGTTACATCAAACTTCTTGCGGAATGTTACTGGTCTGCATTTATACCATTCCATCCGGCAGTGTTCCTGAGAGGGTCGTTTTGCCATGAAATGACCTCTACTATCTATCCTCGTATCAAATTTCACTCCTCGAGGTGATGAAATAGGGCGCACCATTCTCTTGCAGTTAAAGAACATCTTGAGATATTGAACAGCCAAGCATCGTCGGAATTCAAATATGTCCAGGGAGTCTCGTCCTTGTATATTTCTGTAGATAATCCAACCATTTATTATTGCCATATCCAGCATTCTGACAGAGAGATCCTAGTACCACTTTTTTCCACGGATTGAAGTGGCATATTTCCCTGCTAACCAATCATGATGGTCCACTCCACCCATGTACTTTCTGTAGTTCTTTATGACCTGTGGTCCACACCTGTGGAGTAACGGTTAGCGCAAAACCAGGTGGCCCGGGTTCGATTCCCGGTCGGGGCAAGTTACCTGGTTGAGGTTTTTCCGGGGTTTTTCCTCAACCCAATATGAGCAAATGCTGGGTAACTTTCGGTGCTGGAACCCGGACTCATTTCACCGGCATTATAACCTTCATCTCATTCAGACGCTAAATAACCTGAGATGTTGATATATCGTTGTAAAATAACCTACTAAATTAAATATAACCAGTGGTTGCTGCACACTTATCTTCTGTCTCACATTTCTGTCCCACCTGCTTGCAGAAATCCCTACATCAAAGTTTGATTCTTCAGATAAACATCTGTTGTCATCCCACTTCACGAACAGAATTTCGCCATTAGTGTCAAATGCATAATTGTACGACTCTAGCACTGAATTCTGCAGTAATTTCGTATCCTGAAGAAGACAGGCGTCCATTCTGTTTTCTCTCACAGTTTCTGTAACCCGGAAACCAAGGCTCTGAAGGTGGAGCAAAAGGTCTCTACTTCTAAAAAAAATATCAAATTATGTGTCGTGAGCCCGAGGATGCACAAGTCTGCTGCCTATCACTGCCGTGTCCTTACGAGAGATTTTATACACAGAGGATAGAAAAACTCAATGTGATGCTAGCCACAAAAGAAATCAGTGAAAACTGATACTATCTGACATTATATTGCGAAAGAAAATGAAGCAATATATCGTACCATTACAATATTCAATTTTTTTCCTCTTTACTGTTATAGGCTTATGTTGGTGAAAATAGAATGCGTGGTTTTCATTATTGGCCGAAAAATATTATTGCACATTTTATAGGCCACTGTACTTAGAAGTAAAAAGAGATAAATCCACTGTTCAAAAATGTATAGCCTACATTGCGGACGTACACTTTATCACATTTATTTCCAATTTAATGTATGAAATAACATTTCTGGAGATCGAAGAGTAAGGCAATTTTCAGATGCTAATCTACTTGCAATTGCACAGTCCTACTGCCGACAGTCACTGGCTGATATCAACTGTTGCAATGACACACCTCTCTCTGACGTGATACCATAAGCGCCCAGCGGTCTATCTATACACCGCAGCTGTTTCAGTTCATTTACATACATCTGTGTATTCCTTGCGCAAGCAATAGTAGTAACCTTGACACTACTAAATCACAAACCAATAGCAATATCGAGACAATATAACACGGAAAAATAATTATATTCTTTACAGAGCGAAACATCATTTTATACCTAACTAATGCGAACTAAGATACGTTAATGAATTCTTATCTTTGAAAGAAGATAAAATGTTTGCATATTTAGTTAACATCTTACATGATATATTTATAATGATCATTAATATTGAATCAATGTGGCGCCAGTAAAAAATCAAATGTAGTTGAGTATGCAAGGGTCTATAAATAGACCACTGGGCATACAAAACACGCTAAACCACAACCAAATAGTTGCAGAGATATTTATATATTATGCAATAGTGCTGGTATATATATATATATATATATATATCCCAAATTATGCAAATATTCCAAACAATTTTTGAAAAAAAAATTCAAAGCACGCCTGTAGTCTCACTTACATTCAATAACTGCAGTACAATAGAACCCCGAACAAAAACAACAAAACGCGTAGAAATTGTACGATTTTGTACAAGTAAAAAATTAACAGCATTAATAGTAATAATAATGAAGGACGAAGCAAATACAAAGTACTTTCTGAAGATGGTTACTGCAGTACTTCTGTCGCATGCTGTATGTTGTATGGTGGTTTTCCTAACTCCCGTGAGAGCTGCCGTGCCGCAACACTTTCTCTTACCGTTTTGCTACAACGCGTTGTACAGATTGTCATATTCCCTCACTAATTAAGAGTTGTCTCCTGATCACAAAATTGTTCCTTTCTTACACTTGACATGTTAACTACAGCTCAGTTAGAAGCTAAAGTAATCCTCCTCTGCCCTTGCATGCAACCCTTCCTCGACACGCGTTCATTGCACAGATCATCCCCCGTCACTATTTGCGCAGAGGAGTTCTTTTTGTTCTCCTGAGGCGTACTTTGGGAAGAACATTTTTTATAGTCTTCGTCTTAACATTATGTAAATTATGCCTCTTTGTGAGGAAACCAGACTAAGTCTAGGATGTGGCAGACCAGCACGCACATCTACTGAGTGTGTACTCACGGCTGTACGCTTTTATGCAGAGTCCCACGAAGTCGTAATTGACGTAGTCTGTGGAGAACACGTGGTATGAGGGACGCGGTGCTTGCAGATGGTGGCGCTGGATACCTGCGTGGCATTGCACCAGTCCTGCAACATAGAAACAAATTATCTTACCAGAACGGCACGTCTTAATTCGTGATTAGGGCAGCTGAAAGGGGAAATCATATTGTGCACATGCGAAAATGTTATTCCTGCTGGCAATGTGAATATAGTGCACATATGAACTTTTATACTTGCAGTAACTCAAAACAATTACTCTTTAAACTTTATAAAAATATTACTGAAAGAACGCATTAACATAATTTAATATTTCCTGCCTTATGAGTAGCAACGTAATACCATAATGTCAATGTATTGATATTACGCCAGGGGTTTGAAAATCACTTACTCAGAAGTATAATAGTATATTATACAACGAGCCTATAATGGTAGTAATTAAGACGCGAGTATGTTTATGAAACGAGCCCAAGCGAGTTTCATAATTTTCATACGAGCGTCTTAATTACCATTATAGCCAAGTTTCATACGACTTTTTATGCTCGACCATATTTCTAACTTGAAATTATTCATAAGTATTCATGTTATTGTTATCTGAGTGAGGAGCGGAACTGACCTTGTGCAATAGCTTACCTCATAAATTGTGAGATGTGCGCAGACGCGAAAGTATTGATTTTTTCCGAGAAACAAATGTCGACATTGACCTTGATATAATCTAGAGAATAAAATAAACATTAATCTTGATATAACCTTGAAATTGAATTCGACATTGAAAAACGAGATGACAAATTGAATTTATTTGAATATTATTTACAATTAACGCTAATTATTATAGTAACAGAACTAACTTTATTTCAAATGTATGTTATTTATTGTGCAATTGGTGAAATCGCTACTTGCGCTTTCATATTGCTACAATGGTATGTTCTGATTGGCGGAAGACCTGAACTTTAATGAATAGGTGTACTTTAATGAGGTCCATTAAAGTGCTTCTACCAGGTGTATAATTACCACATTTCGGCATGGTCGAGCATAAAATTCTTTAGAGTAATGAAACTATTTTGATGTCATTGATCATTAATATTGGCAGGCGAAGCAGATATGAGGAAAACAGGTGAGAAGAAATTTCACATGGAAAAACTTAAGAAGTAGGAAAAAAGAAAATATGACGCAAATTTTCTAGAGAAAATCGATCATTTATAATTCACAGCTCAGAGTAATATTGAATACTGGACTCATAAAAAGCTCATAAAAACAATAGAATATGGCCAAAGTATGAGTCACTGATGGACTATTAAATTATTTAGATTGAATAAATAACGACTCCACTCCACCTTTGGCCAAAGGTCTCGGGATCGATAACCGGCCCCGGAACAATTTTTCCCTTGATATTATTCAAGTCTGCTTCCCAGTGAACTTCACCTCAAAGCTAGATTTGCATGCTGCATGATAGTTTACATACACCTGTGAGGTTGCCTCTGTTTGTGAGTTTATATGTTTTTGTGATGTGTATTATTTAATGTACCGAAGTACATATGATATTTCCATGCAGATATTCTGCGTCATCATACGATGAAAGAGTAATGGAACGGAGAAAAATTCTCTCCGGCTCCGGGATTTCAATCGGGTTTTCAGCTCTACGTGCTGATGCTTTATCCACTAAGCCACACCGGATACCCACCCCGGCGTCGGACAGAATCGTCTCAGTTTTAAGTTCCAACTCTTGGGTTCCCTCTAGTGGCCGCCCTCTGCACTACGTCATAGATGTCTATGAACGTAGGACTGAAGTCCACACATGTGCTGAGGGGCACTCGTTATGAGTGACTAGTTGGCCGGGATCCGACAGAATAAGCGCCGTCTTAAATCACGAAGTGATTTACTCATATCATATTTATTATTTTAATGTACCGAAGTACATATGATATTTCCATGCAGATATTCTGCGTCATAATACGATGAAAGAGTAATGGAACGGAGAAAAATTCTCTCCGGCGCCTGGTATCCGGTGTGGCTTAGTGGATAAAGCATCAGCACGTAGAGCTGAAAACCCGGGTTCAAATCCCGGCGCCGGAGAGAATTTTTCTCCGTTCCATTAGTCTTTCATCGTATTTTTGTGATGTGTTCTGTGTTCTTTATGCAATGTTGTATTTTAGTTTCTTGAAAAATGATGCAATCTTATATGTGTTTTTTTTCTTATATGTTATTGTGATGTATTTATGTGTCCCTGTATATGTGTTATGTTTCTTTGTTTGTGTTTTGTCTTTTTTTATGATATCTATTATGTAGTGGTTGTATCCATTTTCCTGTGCTGTGTATTCGATAGTGTGTATTTCTTCCTTATAGTCTTATTGGCTCATAGGCATGTTTATGTATCATGGATCGTAATGCTGTGTGTTAGTGTTGTGTGCGGTGATTGGAGGTGTTGTGTACGTGTTAACGTAGTAGTGGGTTTTGCTGTAGATTTTGAAATATGTTTGTTGTCTGTTTTTGTTGTTGTGATGTCTAAAAAATTTACGATGCGTTGTTCTCAGTTTCTAGTGTGTAATGTGTTTTGGGTCTAGTTTGTTTATGTGTCTGTGTAGCAGTAGCGGACGGTGGGTTTGAAAATTGAGGAGGCCAACACATGACTGATGAGAATATAAAAATATAAAGCCTGTGACGTACCTCATTACCAAGCCCAGAATTTATAGATTTTAAGAAACTAAAATTAGATTTTCCAATTTATGTTTTAGGATTTTAAATCTTACGTTTAGGAATTTATATGATTTTACGGGGGGGGGGGGAATAAACAACATACTGTTAATATATTACAACGGTTTAGTAAGATTGCCTGTCTTTAGGACACTTTAAGTCCTAACCTATGAATTAGGTCTTTTAGGTCATATTGCATTTAAGAATGTTACGCTTTGCTACATAAAACGAATAACAAAAGCAATATTTCGAGAGTAAGGAGATAGCAACAAAACTGATTCGAACCTAAGAATCCGGGACTTTCTCATTACTATTACATAGGTTAATTTTACAGCAAATTAACTCGACGATCCTCTTTCTTCGCAAACCGATCCATTAGGTCACAATATACTGAACAACTGCTACTAGAGGAAGCTAGAGACAAATCTGCATTTGTTTCTAAACTTCGATATATTTAAAATACTGTATAAATAAATACAGCTCATAACCAGACATCGGATTCTAGGGCAAATGCCTATTTTGTTTCTTTAGGAGAAAAGTATAAATGATTATTAATATTTGTGTTTCATGGAAATTGAAAGGTATTCAAAGAGTTTTATAGTGCCCTAAAATGCCCTAAAACGGTTATTAGAGCCTAATTTGTTAATATTCGCCTAAAAATGCCTAACTCACTGTAAAGTTTCGCATTTTACTCTTACTTTTTATAATTTATACATGCATTCACTGCGAAATTTAAGGCATTTAAAAAGTGGAAAGTTTGCTTCACTCCGGCCATGAAACCATTGATAAAGGAAACAAAATGTTTTGAATCTCACGACACTCGCAATAGATTTCACCGATTTTAACATGTTTGGAGGCATAAATGCCGACAAAGAACCAACCTTAGTTTTGAAGCAGGCAACAATCACAACATGTGCTGCTACCGATTCAGAGATATACTATACTATAAAAATGACTGTTTTCGGTCTGAAACCGATTAGCTGTACTGCCCTTCAGAGTGTCATAAAATCACAATTTTTGGAGAAAGAGTGTTTTTGAAATATTTATGAAAAGTCGTAAAACTGCGAATTAGTAGGGTAAACCGTTACAAAATATTTAAAAGAATGGCCCTCCTAGTGTTAACACTACCAGGAAATGCAACAATAAGTGGAACTTTGTATTTTTGTCCAATTGAATCTCAATAACAACGGTTCATTTGAATGCTCGTTAACAGTTGCTCTTTCCCTCACCTTATTTGTGTTGAGAAGTTTTGAGCGGTAGGACGTTTTCCTGTGAAGTTTAACGCGATAATGCCGAAAAATATAAGTGCAAAATCTACATTGATCCGGCAATGGCTAACAGAATATTCAGAATTCACTTATGATGGAAAAATAATATGCTGCAAGATTTGTAGCAAACAGGTATGTAACAATAGTTGAAATATATAAATTCTATTAATTTTAATGAGTAGGCCTATAATATTTATACATTGACTGAGCTATCCTGAGGTATAATTCTTTTTAAGACCACTACACTTTAACCTTTTAAATTCCGATAGTTAAAGTATTTGCAGGTATTAAAATTTTGATTGTTCGAACCCACTAACTTTGTGATAGAAATACGGCAATACAACAATTAGGATTTTATTTTAATTCAGTATACTTTACATTTTTAGATTTCGCAAGAAAAGAAGTGCCACCTAAAGCAGCATGTGCAAGGAGCGGCTCATAAGGCTAAAGCTCAGCAGAAAAATCAACTGCAACAAACTTTACTAACACAGCCCACTTCATCCAATCTCAGCAGCAATTTCTATGCTGATTTAACCAGAGCGTTTGTTGCTGCTAACATTCCCTGGAATGCAATTGAAAATCCGGTTTTAAGACAGTTTTTACAAAAATACTGCAAACAAAATATCCCATCTGAGTCGACCCAAAGAAAAAATTACTTAGACAGAATATACAATGAAACTTTAGCTTCCATTCAGGAGGATATAGGTGATTCTTACATATGGGTCTCTGTGGATGAAACCTCAGATCTTATGAATAGGTATATAGCAAATATGGTAGTAGGAAAACTTAGTCCTGATGGACCTTCGATTCCACACCTCGTATGTGTTAAGGAACTTTCGAAAGTGAATAGCCAAGCCATTGCTTATTTTGTAAATAAAGGCCTACAGTCTTTATACTCAGGTAATATAGACGATTCTAAAGTTCTGTTGTTTTGTACTGAAGCTGCCTCATACATGGTTGCTGCAGCTCCACTTCTTAAAACATTTTATCCTAACCTTACGCATGTAACCTGTCTAGCACATGGCCTTCAGAGGGTTTCTGAAACAATCCGGAATGAATTTCCTCTTGTCAGTTCGTTTATTTCTAACACAAAAAAATGTTTTTGTAAAGCCCCATCCAGGATTTCAATATTCAGAGAGAACTTTCCAGATATCCCACTCCCACCTCAGCCGGTTGTTACACGATGGGGAACCTGGATTCAGTCAGTGGTTTATTATTCTAAGTATTTTAAAGAAGTGGTCACAGTTATTGATAAATTACCTGAAACTGATAGTGCAGCGTGTGTGAAAGCAGTGAAAGATTGTCTGAATGACTCACGAGTGAAAAACGATATTGCCTACATAACATCAAACTTTTCTTTCATACCTGCAAGCATTGAACAATTAGAACGTGAAAAACAATCTCTTTGTAGCCAAATAGCAATAGTAAAGGAAGCTCAAGTGAACATACATTCTGCTTTGGGCGAAACTGGGAAAAAAGTTAAAAATAAGTGGGACAACGTATTAAATAAGAATGTAGGATTTTCATTGTTGGAAAAAGTATCAACAGTGATATCGGGGGAAAGTGTAAATGTTCCAGTAAGTATTGATGTTTCTATTGTACCTAATTTAAAATTTGCGCCTCTCACATCAGTTTCGGTTGAAAGAAGTTTTTCTGCTTTCAAAATGATTCTCAGTGACAAAAGGCAAAGGTTAACTGTGGAGAATTTAGAAAAAATTCTGGTGGTGTACTGTGCAGATAATTATAATAAAGTCTGAGCATGGAACTGAATTTCAATAACTTAAAATGAGTAATCTTGATATCAATAATCATTATTTCATTAGTTTCAATATATTAAATTTGTGCAGCTCTGTTTATAAATATAATATAGTATTCTTTTTTAATGTTTAAACATACTTTTTTGTGCGTATTTTAGTGTATAACTAAAAATTTCAGTGAAAGAAATAAGTATGATACCTTGATGTGCCTAAAATGCCTATTTTCATTAAAATAGAGCCTAATTTTACAAATTTTGAGCTTATTTTAGGCGCCTAAAACTGCAATTTTTAGTGCCTAAAAATCCGATGTCTACTCATAACACAAAACAATAAAATAACAGGAACACCCGCAAACAAGAGAAAAATCTAACAACATAAATGAAAACTTTTACTCAAGGATAGAAAACTGTCTACACGTGACTCAATTTTCTAAAACCAAGAAGAGAGAAAGAGAGAGAGCTTCTCAATGCAGCCTGTGACTATAAGCAGTACAGCAATACAGTTGTCAGCGGTGGGTAGGACGTCTCCAAATTCGGCTCCCCTCGCGCGTTCTAGTCAAGTTTAAACACTCCTCTAACCAGCTATCTTATTGGTTGAACTACTGTTGTCATGGTTACTGGGGAGTAGCGTCATCTAGCCGACTCCTCTCTCCTGCTCTCGCATAGACACTGCAGGCTGCTAGATGTCTACTGTACAGGTTACAGCGCTATCTGTTATTTTTCAGTACGAATTATTTGTACTATCTACAGTATAGCGAGCGGTCATCACAAACTGGATGTGGTCGACTTTACGTAACTTACATCTTAGTCGTAGTGAATAGTAAAATTAATATAAAAGGAAAAATGTTCGTCATTTGCTATAACTTGTCTGTGATCTTAATTCTGCTGGAATTATTACTGCCATATTGTGTTCTCGTAAAAAATTAAGGGCGGCACGGCCTCCCTTGCCTACCCTGAAAATCTGCCGCTGCTGTGTAGACATGCACGTCTTGACTCGAAGATTCTTCCGTTGATGTGCGACAATTCACATCGCCTGAAAGTACGGAACCCACATTGCACAGTGCTCAGCCCTCGTACGCTGAACTGTACTGACTGCGCATGCGCCAAGTCCTTCGGTGTCTCTTACTTACTTACAGAGCGGGCTGCGAAACACGAAGCCAGGTCCACTCCAGTGAGTTTGCTCGGATCGCGGCCATTCTTCCCGTTTTCAGGCTTGAATTGCCGCGCGTCAACAATGCAATGCTATTCCCACAGCAGCAATAACGTAGAATGTTGATCATTTTTATTTTAATACAATGAAAAAAATGTTTTAATCAATACTTTTTGCCTGCCTTCCTTGCCTTCTTCTCTTAATTCATTCCTTTTTTTTTTTCTCATCTGCTGCTACTGAACTATTCTGATAATATAATAAAAAGGAAAAGTAACTTTGGTTGCCTTGTAGAGATGCAATCCTCCTCCGTCTCAACTCAGTTTTCCTCAGTTTTATGGCGTTCTGTTGTATACTACTAGTGCTGTTCAATGTTGTGTTACGCTCAAGAAACTAAAACATGAAGTGTTGAAAGCTTATTGACTACGCCGTTTTCTCTTAAAATTTTTGAAGAAATGGTGAAAATAAAAAAAAATTCTGAAGGCCAACTTCAGTTTTGAATCTGACACAAAAAGCAAAAGGCGGAAGAGGTTGTGAGTATGCACGAATTTCAATATTAGAGTTTCCTCTGTTTATAGCTCTGTATTATAAATGCCTTCTTTTGTTTTCCATCCGCACTGTTTAGAAGTGCAGACATGTGGACCAAAACTAGGCTGACTAATATTGTGATATGACTGAATGTACGAAAAGAAAAGAATAAAAAAACGCGAGACCAACAGAAAACATATCGATAAGGTGGTGACTTTGAATACTTTACGGAGAACAAACATTTTAACTATATTGAGCAACACCTACCATGAAAGTCTGGAAAAGCATATCAAACAAATTGAAAAGAACAGATATATTTTATCAAGAATTATAGGCTGTGGCAGGTTTTGTGATGCCTTTGAAATAGCTTTACGCGGCCATGATGAAAGTGAGGAATCGGTAAATTCAAGTATTTTTGGTGGACTAATTGATTTTGTGAGCGAATTGGACAGTGCTGTGATTTGAAAGAACACATTAATTGCAATAATATATTTAAAGAAACATAAAAAACCATACATTAATTACTACACTGTATGTTAGAAGTTACTTACTTACTTACTTACTTACAAATGGCTTTTAAGGAACCCGAAGGTTCATTGCCGCCCTCACATAAGCTCGCCATCGGTCCCTATCCTGTGCAAGATTAAGCCAGTCTCTATCATCATACCCAACCTCCCTCAAATCCATTTTAATATTATCCTCCCATCTACGTCTCGGCCTCCCTAAAGGTCTTTTTCCCTCCGGTCTCCCAACTAACACTCTATATGCATTTCTGGATTCGCCCATACGTGCTACATGCCCTGCCCATCTCAAACGTTAGAAGTTACCAGAAAAATATCCGAGAAGAAATATAAAACAGAAAACACTGCAGTAATGACCGATGAACTGATGTGTCAGGTCATGCTAAGCTAGTTGTGGTTTTCAGGTACCAAATAGATAGTACACCGTACGAAAGATTTTGAGGATTTTAAAATCCAAATAGGCAAAATTGTAACGCAATATCTGTATGCATTATAAAAAAAAACCTAGACTCCATTATAAAAACGCCCAATAAATTAACTGCACCGTATGACGGCGCAGGTGTTATGAGTGGTGAAGCAGAGATACAGCGGCATTATCCAAGTGCGTACTAAATTCAATGTTCAGTTCGCCAATTAAATTTAGTCATGGGACGTGCGGCGTCCAAACATTCAAGGGCTAGAGTATTTTCTTGGTACTTTGTAACGCATTCCTACATTTTTCAACACGTCTCCGCAACGAGCGGAATACTTAGAAGATATTGTCACAAAGAAGGTTGCTACTGGTGCTCCAACCCGTGAACAGTGAATGTTGTGTATGAACACAAAGAAAGTTTCTACTGATACTCAAACCCGTGAACAATGAATGTTGTGTATGAACACAAAGAAAGTTTCTACTGATACTCCAACTCGTGTACAGTGAATGTTGTGTATGAACACAAAGAAAGTTTCTACTGATACTCCAACCCGTGTACAGTGAATGTTGTGTATGAACACAAAGAAAGTTTCTACTGATACTCCAACCCGTGAACAGTGAATGTTGTGTATGAACACAAAGAAAGTTTCTACTGATACTCCAACCCGTGAACAATGAATGTTGTGTATGAACACAAAGAAAGTTTCTACTGATACTCCAACTCGTGTACAGTGAATGTTGTGTATGAACACAAAGTAAGTTTCCACTGATACTCCAACTCGTGTACAGTGAATGTTGTGTATGAACACAAAGAAAGTTTCTACTGATACTCCAACCCGTGAACAGTGAATGTTGTGTATGAACACAAAGAAAGTTTCTACTGATACTCCAACTCGTGTACAGTGAATATTGTGTATGAACACAAAGACTCATTAATTCAATGTTTCTCTAAATTAAAGACAGCAGCATTCAAGAAGCAAGGGGACTAAGACTAAATGTGAAAGACGATGAATTTATTTTTAGGTCTTATTTCTTTCATAGAATTATGTACTATTTAGAAATCCTGTAAAAATAAATACAGTCAAGACAGACTGATCCACTG
The DNA here is from genome assembly GCF_040183065.1 of Periplaneta americana. NCBI lineage: Eukaryota > Metazoa > Arthropoda > Insecta > Blattodea > Blattidae > Periplaneta > Periplaneta americana. Next base: position 40,178,303 of record NC_091129.1, read on the forward strand.
AGAGCAAGAAATAGTGAGCAGAGTTTTTCTAGTGCAACAAATAGTGTCAGAGATAGCTCGGACACTAATAACATGAATGCAGTGTAAACGTGGTAGTTTCAGCACGATTAGGATTGTTGAGGCAAAGGACATTTCAGCATGTGTCTCTCAGGAGGCTCATACTTACTTTCAGAGTTTTGATCGGCACTATGCAGAACTAGTTCACTGTGAGAACTTTTGGGAATATTCAAAGAAATTCCCAGACGCTGCAGTTCAACACCTGTGGCAATGCTCTACGTCTTGCTCCTCGCTCGGCGAAGGTATTTATCACATCCTCATAGTTCAGTGTCAACGTAATATCACTTTAAATTTGTAGAACTGCTAAGTGACTAAGCCTTTCTTCTGTCATTATCGTCTGTGGTAGCCTCTCAATCGTTTGAGAGCCGAAAGCGATCGTTCAGCAGAGCAGATTGCTGTCATCGTATACAGAAAAATCGTAACAGCAATATCCAATTTAGGATATTATATGCACTGTAAGTCATCCTGTCGAAGTTTTTGTGAAAGTTGTATAAAAGAAGTAATTTCTTGGCCATTTGATTTCAGATGTTCTTTGAAGTGCAAATGTTTGTTAACAAATGCAGGCTCGATATCGGTTGAAAAGTGCTCGTGAAAGATTTTCGCTCCCTTTATGACATCTTTTCCAGATGTTTTGAAGTTCACCGAAGGATTGCATTGGTCTTCATTGTCACTTTCGCCTGGACTGACGTCGAAAAATCTGGGACTTTTTTTTTTTCCTCCATGTCTCTTTCTCATATACATCAACTTCACTCAGATTCTTGCGTTGTTCTTGACAGCAATCATAGAATAACTCTAGTTCTTTGAAATGTTCTTCAAAATTTCCATACAGTTCACACACAATTCCTATATCAATGTTCACACTTTGTAATTTCTTACGTGTGACATTCATTCTTGTAAGAATATCACCCCATAGACAGGTCATGATTCTAATCTGCAGTGACTAAAGTTGTCGTAGAATCCCAATTGCTTCGCATCGCGTGAAATTGTTCTGGGTGATGTCATTTTCAATGTCAAACAAAGTGGAAATTATCTCTTTCCATCCCTCGAGAAGACTTCGACAGACATTATCACGAGCTGACCAACGAGTAGGCGAAGGACTTTTGATTGCTTTTTCAAACGTTTCCAAATGCTTTCTCAAATGAGAAAAATACATAAAGTTTCTAAAAGACATTAAAAAAAACGTGGAAGAAGACCGACAAGATTCAGTAGCACTGTATATGAGGAATGTCCTGCGCACATTCTGAACTTTGCCAGTGGATTTACTTCAATAATTCTTGCTTGCAGCCCTGTGTACTTGCAAGACATATTACTAGCATTGTCACATGGCTATCCCCTGCAATCTGCTACATCAGTTTCAAGGTCGTTTAGTGAATCGAAACCGCTCGTTGTAACTCTTCAGATCAGTCCATTAGGAATGAGACGGAAGAAACGCTCCGCAGGAGTTCCATCTTCTTTCACATATCATATCTGGTCAACATAACATAAGTCTGGTGTAGATAGAATCAACACTTATGAAATAATACTTTGCTACTTTAAGTTCTTACACAATAAATGTGATTACTTTCTCATTATTTTAATGAATTCCTCAAACGTGGCAAAAGGAAAGATAGGAAACGAAACCTTTCCCTTTATTGCCGCTTTAGGAAAACATGTGCTCCGCAAGAAATGGATCAAACTCACTAATTAACTCCAGACACATCATTGCATTTTCATTATGCACAAAACCAAAATTGTCGTCTTTTCCTCAAGAGGAAGCCCTCGACTGGCCAATGTTTTTACGATTGCAACTACTCGTTTCAAAACGTCCTCCACTACTTAATTATTTCCATTTGCCGACTTATTTTCAAATCAATTCTTCTCGAGAAATTTGCTGTTTTTTTTTTTTCAAAGTTATCAAACAATTCATATAACCAGTTGCCTTCTCAAGGTGAATTACTCGTGATTCTAAATTCTTCCAGTCATTAAATCATTGATTATAAGCAGTTCCACCTCCTCCAAAAGCCGACAAGGTGCACACTACATCTTCCCGGTACTTAGAATGATCAGATTCACATCGATAAAAAAAGAGGACACAAAGTTTCAAAAAGGAAGACATTGTTCGAAAAAGGAGGACAGAAAATATGTATTTTGATTTAGTCTTATTATACTTTAAATTACGTCTATATCTATTTTAATACAAAATAATTACAATAGAGATTTAGGCTTATATCATACTTAAATATACATTAATATCTATTTTATTACGAAATAATTATGAAAAATATAATAATAATGATTTTACAGTTAGCTACATTTAGAAGTCAAGGAAACTATAATTTGAATAATTTCGAGGGAAAAATTGTTCCGGAGCCGGGTATCGAACCCGGGACCTTTGGTTTAACGTACCAACGCTCTACCACTGAGCTACTCGGGAACTCTAACCGGCACCGATCCAATTTTTCCCTCTATATCCACAGACCTCAAAGTGGGCTGACAACCGTCAAGCAACCAACTTCGAGTGCACACTAACTCCGTGTGACTTAAATTGTGGTTTTCTGTTAACGAACAGTAACGTGTATTATGCAAATCAAGATTTCAGGTACAACTCCCTGTAAAGTTGATTTGAATAATTTCGAGGGAAAAATTGTTCCGGAGCCGGGTATCGAACCCGGGACCTTTGGTTTAACGTACCAACGCTCTACCACTGAGTTACTGTTAAATAAATAAAATCCGTGGTGCTACAGCCCGTGAAGAGCCTAGACCGACCAGCCGGCTGCTGGCCTCAGCCCACATGTCGAAGCAGAGGTGGACGATCATCCAAACAGAATGGAGGTATCGTGTGGTTAGCACGATGATCCCCCCAGCCGTTATAGCTGGTATTCGCAACCGGATTTCGCTACCTATCGTAGCTCCCCAAGCGCATCACGATGCTGGGTGGGCACCGGTCCCATACACTGGCCGAAATTTCATAAGAAAATTTCTTCCCCCATGAGGACTCGAACCAGCGCGCATTCCGTAACGCGGGTCCTAGGCGGGACGCCACGGCGCGGGACTACAGCTAGTGCGTTTTGCGTAATAATTCATGGCCACAATTTAGACGAAGCTAGCAAACATGTCACTGTGACCACGAAAAAGGCTTTTCTATTGCATGCAACACTGAAACTTCCATCTTGAATATTTGTAGGTTCTCCGGTGCAGGAATCTGTGACAGGTTAGGTTACATTAGCTTACTTTAAGCTTTTCGTATGCCTTGTGTAGGTTAGGTTGGGTTAGCTTATACCTTCTGTATGCCTTGCTTATACAAAGTGAAATATAATGTGCGTTTCACGTTTATTTTTAAATGTTCTTCCTCTTCATTGCACGTATTAAATAATCAGTTTTAGGTTATCTGTTCCGATCAATTATTTCTTCATTTTACCTACTTTCTAGTGTTTTCAAGTCAACTGACATCCTATACGAATTCTTCACATTCCGAACTGTCTTCCTACTAAAAATTAGACTATTTTGTTTCACAATTTTGCATCAATAAAATCTTCAGTGTCGAATGCTATAGAAAATTCCTTGACAAATGAAGACGAAATGCCTCTACATATAGGCCGTACAGAAATTTTGTGATTCCAAGCAAATATGATGGATCAATTTTGGGCAAAAAAAAAAAAAAAAAAAAAAAAAAAGATTTTGCTGTATGTTTTGCATCCTAATATTATCTTTATTGTGGCAAAATATGACTTGCATATTTTATTTCTATGATTTTCTCTCTAACCAATTGGTGTGAAACACGATACTATGATTTTATACAGTCGTTAAAACTTTAAATTCTCGCTCCTGAAAGAATGAGAAAATTAAATCATATTTGGCTTGGAGCAACAGGATTCGTGTCTAAGGAAATGTATTTGTAACGTAACTTATTATATTCCCTGGCTGATATAAGACGTTTGTAGCCGGTTATTTAACGACGTTGTATTAGCTGCAAGCTTATTTAACGTCGATGGGATTAGTCATAATGAGATGTTTTTTGAAGAGTATGAGGTCGAAGATTCGCCATGTGATTATCTGACATTCTGCTTACAGTTCGGGAACACTTGAGAAAACAAAGCCAGTTGATCAGCCGAAGCGGGGATCGAAACCACGCTCAAGCCCAGCTCCACATCAGTAGGGAAGGGAACGTGTGCTTGAAGCAGTGTTATAGTAGTCTCTAAGATGGATGTAATACTCCTGCAGATCACAATGATGCAGTTCTACAATAAGAGTGTAACCACCTGACCAAGGTCCCTACCTAAGGAAGTCAAAGATAGCCTAGACCTACAGGTTGTGTTAACGTTAAATTGCGTTATTTAATCGAACTATATCCTTGGCAATACCAAATTCAGTAAGAATATTATATAGAACTTCTCTCTTAACCGAGTCATATGCCTTTTTGAAATCTATGAATAACTGATGTACTGTATCCTTGTACTCCCATTTTTTCTCCAATACCTGTCGAATACAAAAAATCTGATCAATAATCGATCTATTAACTCTGCCAGTTAAAATAAACCATCATCATCATCATTATTATTATTATTATTATTATTATTATTATTATTATTATTATACGTTCATGTTCTATAAGCGCAATAAAGACAAACAAAATTGAGAGACGTTGTGTGACATTTGGCTGTTCAGAAGACCAAAGAATGAGAAGTGGTATCCATTTCCATAGTTAGGCCTAAGTTTATTCTGCTTTTGTTACGAGAAAACCGAGGGTAAAACGAAGTGATACTGTAAGCCTAGGCTAGAATCTTGAGATATATATATATATATATATATATATATATATATATTAATTTTGCATTCTTGTCCTGAAATCCTAAAACAATGGATCCAAGCAATACGAAGAGAGAATTAGTTTGTTGTCTTCCAACACAGTTATGCTAGCAGACATTGCACAAATAAATGTTGTCACGTTCGCCCTGGAATGCAAGTAAAATTACTGTTTCCTGTTCCATGCTCACTTGCAGAAGAAAATTTCAGTAAGGGGGAAACTTGTACGTTGTTTTCCTCTGCTCTAGCAGGTTTCATTGTATTGTTTCTATTAATTATTTTTTGGTATTTTAGTGATTATTACTAGCACTTCTCTTATGTACTGATAAATTCTACTGCATGCATATGATCAATAGTGTAAGTAAATAAACTAAACTATGTAAGTTTGATTTATTATGTTTTGTAAGTATTCAGTACGCGCATTGTATCTACCAATTACACTACTCAACAAATTTGAACTTTTTTTCCATAACATTGATAAAATAGGCTGATCTTAACTAATTCGCATGCGCTGAACACGAAAATGATAGCGAAAGGTTCGTAACACGTCACATTCTTGTGTTATAGATACTTACTTGATACATTGAAAAATCAGGATTTTTGACCTATTACAAATTATTTTGTTCTCATTTCTTGTGTGAAAATTTCCAAGGGCAGCTTAGATATGTTAAAACTGATACAGTAATAACGGAACAGCTATTACGACTTATAAAGGCCACTCTTCATGCAATAAAATAAAAAAAAGATAAAAAAACTACCTTAATTTTTTCTCTTATGAGAACTGGAATCTTCTCTTTTCAAAAACTAGCAATAATTGCCCATCATCGCTTGATCCCATCTTTCTTGATACCGTTGCTCCATTGTAGCAATGTCTTGGTGAAATCGGTCTCCGTGCTCATCACTTACAGTCCCCAAGTTCTCAGGAAAGAAGTTCAAATGTGAATGTAAGAAGTGGATCTTCAGTAACATACTGCAGGCCATTTTTTTTTAGTTTCTTAGAAACGTCTCTATTAATTGGCGATAATTTTCTGCCTTATGATTCTCTAAAAAACCTTTGATGCAAAATATTGCCATGCTGGTAAATCCTTGGGGTTAAGTCTTTTCTCAAAAATGCTGTCCTTCAAAAGTTTTCTAATTTATGGATCGACAAATATGCCTTCTTTTGATTTAGCATCACTGATTTTAGGGAACAAAGTCTTTAGCACTGAAAGGCTTCTCCACTCTTATCTAGAGCTTTCAAAAAATTTTTCATTAGCTCTAGTTTTATATGCAGTTGAGGAAGAAGCACTTTTTCACGTTGCATTAGCGGAGGATATTTAATATTACGCTCACCAGGAATATAACCTTGTCTGATAGGCCAGTTCTTCACCACATAATGTTGTGCTGTTGCTCGACTGCCCCACAAACATAAAAAACAACATAACCTAGTAAACCCTCCTTGTAATCCAAGCAAAAAAGCTATTACTTTCAAATTCCCACAAATTGCCCAGCGATGTTCATTACAATTTACTGCATTCAATATTAGTGGCATGTTTTCATACGTTTCTTTCATAGTGACTGAATGAGCCACTGATGGAAGGTTCTGTATTGCCATTGTGCAATAACACTGCTTTTAAGCTTAGTTTTTACAAATCGATGAACAGTCTCCATTCTTCTGGATTATATTCAATATCTAATTCATTCATAAGCCCGTTCACATTTTTGCAGGCACAAACAGTATTTTCCATTACAAAATAACTAGTCAGTTTATTGTTTCGTTTTATGAACACGGACATCTTGATATCTTTTGCTAATAAATCCCATTTTTGTAATCTAGAACCTTATAGTTCAGCGTGTTGCTTGGAAAGACCTAAATCCCTAACTATATCATTACGTTCTGCCTGTCGTATTCTACGATATTCAGGAATGTGGATGGCATCAGCGGAAGTTGAAGGGTAGTCTGAAGATTATGATAGTTCCTGTTCCTCTGAAATGACATAATCTTGCCCACTGGGTGGAGGGATAGGGACAAAGTTCAGGAGAATGTGGCACGGCATCAGCGGAAGTTGAAGGGTAGTCTGAAGATTATGATAGTTCCTGTTCCTCTGAAATGACATAATCTTGCCCACTGGGTGCAGGGATAGGGACAAAGTTCAGGAGAACGTGGCACGGGTCTTATGGCTGGTGGGAGATTGGGATACACAATTTTATATTTAGTTTTCTTTGAAAATCCCTCTGTTTTGGTAATACAGAAGTAACAATCTTCCATAAGACTGGTAGGCTGTCGCAAAATCATTGGAATAGCAAAAGACATGTTATTTTCCCCCCGCAGCCACTCTGTTAACTTCACGTAACACGCTACACAACACACGTGTGGTGCCAAATTTTTGTCTTGTCCATCCACTTTACAGCCAAAATACAAGTAATATGTCTCTTTTACATTGTCTGTAATTGATCGATGTTGTGATTTCAAAGTTAATTCCCCATAAACAATGCACAAACTATTTGGAAAAAATTTTACATGAACGACGACCGCGATCCATTTAATAATATTACAGAATAACTAGCACCGCTCACAACACTTCCACAATCGAACTAATCGCTAAATTGTTCATTTCTTGTCTAACGATACAACAGCGAACGTATTTCTTCCTTTCCCTTAGTCAGTTATAGCCAGATGTGCAGCTGCATGATAAGGGTAATAAAACAATAAACCATCGCTAAGGGTAACACTCATTCAACCCACAAAAGTGAAAGTATGTTTCAAATGGTACCTTAAAAGAACGGAAATAATATATAATTGTGTAAAAGATCTTTGTTAAAGAAAAGAACCTCTTTCAAAGTGGCTAGATTTTAACACATTTTTATACAATTCACTAACTAAAAATGTGCGTTTCTGAAAAAATGTGACGTGTAGGCACTTTTTCAATGCCATATTCGTAATCAGGACATACAAATTACGTAAAAATAATTATTCTTGTCTATGTTATGAAAACCTTGTTGAGTAGTGTTATTTTTACCAACCAATCTTTTTAAGATGTTACAGTATTTATTGTATACATTTAAATTTTGATATGCTATATTGCAGCGTTTCTCAAACTATGGTCCGCGGAACACCTGTGGTCCTTGAGGTCTGCCCTTGTGGTCCTTCAGAAAAGACAGAAGAAACAATAAAATTCAAACGAACTGAGTATCACTCCATAGCTGAAAATCTCAGAGTTTGGAAATGACACATGACAATCACCTTTCACTTTTCTCCTAGTACTGACATTTTATGAAATTTATTACCCTATCCATCTACCCTATCTCTACTCTAAACAACAAAAGACGGATTTAAAGCATTATGAACATGGTGTGTCTCGCCATCTTTTCTGTGCACATCTGGCGCCGCCCCTGCAACTTAGCCAGGGACCACCCAAATTCGTAACAGAGGACCGAACCTTTTCATGTATTGATGACTTTCTTAATAGCTTTGCCGACACCCGTCTGCACATTGAAATGGTCACTTATACCAATAATACAACTCTGACGTCACAATTTGAAACTTATTTTCCAAGTAAATATGACGAATTTTCATAGGTTCTTGATCACTTTCATTGCGATATTTAAACTAAGAAACTTTCATTGAGTGAAAGAGAACAGTTAATTGAACTCTCGAATGAGCCCGGGCTTAAAATTAAATTCCAAGCGGAAGGTATGGTCAATTTCTGGACCTCATCACAAGTGAAAAGAGAATACAGTGAACTGTACAATGGTGCTTTAGAGATTGTAATTCAGTTTGCTTCTACGTATCTGTGAGAGAAAGGGTTTTCATCACTAACTCTAATAAAAACAAAGTAGGCTACCGAAATCGACTCGATGTATGTGACGATCTCCGACTTAAGCTTACCAGCATACGTCCAAATATAGAACAACTGTGCAAGAATCGGCAGGCTCATGCATCTCGTTAATGTGACTACCAACATTTATTTATTTATTTATTTATTTTGTCAATAAGTTAAAGTTTATCCAAACTCTTATAGCCTTGAATTATTAAAGAAACAAAATTGAATTATATTCTATTAACATTAGCTTAATTAGTTAATATTAATATAAAATTAATTTAATTTAATTAATTTTAATTAATTCTATTTTAAAATATAAGTATACTGGTAGACTATTAAAATATGCTACAAAAATGATAAATTTGCTTTCGAAGGGAACAAGAGTAAGGTGGTCCGCGGAACTGTTCCGACTTAAAAAAGTGGTCCCCACATCAAAAACTTTTGACAAACGCTGCTATATTGCATTTCGTCATTAGACAGCTCAAATTTTGCTTTTGGTACTTCTTTCGGCTATTGCTATGTATTGTATAATGTATAATCTGAAGAGGGTTGTACTCAATATTGATTTAACCTTGTTGTGGTCCAATTTCGTTTCGTTGGTACCAAGGAATTTTGTTTATCCATAGGACTGCTATCCATCTTTGTATTGAACTTGTATAGCATGCAATCGTATTTCCTTGATTATTAGTAAACATTGTTAACAGATGAGGAGAGAAGTATATTGATATACAACCAATGGAATGAGGCCATACTTCTCTCCAGTTGGCCTGGTTTGCTCAGTTGGTATAGCGCTCGCCTTCTATGCCAGAGGTTGCGGGTTTGATCCCGAGTCAGATCGATGGAATTTAAGTGTGCTTAAATGCGACAGGATCATGTCAGTAGATTTACTGGCATGTAAAAGAACTCTTGAGGGACAAAATTTCGGCACACCGGCGTCGCTGACATAAACTCGGCAATTGCGAGCGTCGTTAAATAAAACATAACACTTTTTAACTTCTTTTCACCTCTGCCAGTAACTTTTACATCTACTGTCAGACATTATGGAACGGAGTATAGTCAATGAAGCTCTAAGACGGCGCAGAGTGCGGAAGGATAGTCACACAGCAGACTGCATGAAGCACTGGACACACCTGCTGAATTCCATGGCTGCAACTGGTTTATGGAGTTTTAGAAAATGTTATGCATCACTGAAAGTATCTATCGGCAAACGACAGTCAACACGCAACGCACTACTACACCGGTACAAACAACTATAGTTCGACAACTTCAAGTAAAAACCCCGTAAAACACGCCAACTTCTGGAATCTCTCTCTTTCTTTCTTCTCTCTCCCTCACTCCTCGTCATTCAGTCACCAATCACCACGTAAATATCTGAGAGGGTGTGTGTGGGCATCGCGACCAGTAGAAGAACCTCTCTCCAGTATTACCACAATAACGGATTCTTCATTTTTGCCTCGACTGTCGGCTAGGAAGGTTCCATTATGCTAGCATTGCAAGCAACTAGTCAACCTTTTAATGCTTTTGTTAGCAGGTTTGACAAACTGTGAGTGGACCTGCAAGTACATAGTGCATAGTGCTCTCTCCCTTCCCCCCGTGCTTTCTCACTTGCTCCTCCCCAAGACAGCCAGCGCTCACGTAGTAACTCGGTCAGGGTTTCAGTTCGATTTGTCAATTTATACACTGCTGTCCGCAGAGTCCCTAGCGCCCCGGCAGTTGGGGAGTTCAGTGGAGAGACCAACAATCGTAGTTACGGCATACGAAAATTCAAATTCATTCAGTCATTCTGACATTAAGTATATAATTTTGCTATTCTATTTATGTTATATTCATGTATTAATTTAGATAAATTCACAGTATTGTTCTTCGTGTACTGTCTCTGCACTGTTACGCAGCTACGGTTGGTCTGTTTGCTCTGTCTTGTGCACTCATAAGCTTAACACGCGCAGACTGAATATAGCCCAGACTGTATGAAACGGTCATAATCAATCCGCGTTCTGTTCACATAGAGCAGCTTTACATATTTACTGTGTATAAGAAAAAACGTTATAATTGTGGTACGCCCCCTGTCACTCATATTATATACAGTATATATATATATATATATATATATATATATATATATATATATATATATAAAGTGTTAATACAGTACTGTATTTTGATTAAACAAAAACCTAATGGAAATTATCAAATTCAAAATTGCGATATTTTCTAGTATACATAAATGGATGAACTACTTTTCTTCCCTCCTATACCTAGTAAAGTCATTTGTATTTTACGCCAATATCACCGAACTCCAGTCGTGGAAGGGGTAGCAAATGGTGTTTCCTGTTTCAATCGTTAATAGAGAGGTATACCCAGATTAATATTAAAAATGTTAGTAAAAATAAAATGATGTCCCTGTATATATATATATATATATATATATATATATATATATATATATATATATATATATACACACACACTACTGTGCAAAAGTCTTAGGCACCCAATGCAATACGTTTATATTGTGTCCTAATTCCTAGAATTGAGAATGAAAGTGGTGTAAAACAAGTTAGAATGAAGTCTTAGTGGTGAAATAAGTACAAGAATTCGTATCCGTCACGAAAACCAAGCTTAATGTAAAACCATGGAAACAGCACATTCCTTTATAGACCCATCACACTACCCTCGCTCGGGTATATTGAGTGCTGTGTTTGCAAATTGCATATAAACAGAACAAGTTGCAGTCAGTGCTGTGTACTAGATGAAATGAATGTGTTTCTTTAAGAATAGAACAACATTGAAGTTAGTGATAGACTGAGTCTCTTCTTAGCAGGTTGAACAAGAAAAAAAGCAGCTATGGTAAAAGTTTCAGTTGAATGGGATACAAAATTTGCGTTTTGAGTGAGCAGTATCATTGTCAAGCAAGTATTGCATTACAAACTGTGTATCGCGTTGCGCAGTACAGGAGATTCTGAGGGAAAAGCTACAGTTGGGGACAGGAGATGATCGAAAGCGGAGTGGCAGACCCAAGAAATTGACTGCAAGGGAAGAACAATATCTGAAAGTGACAGCCCTGAGAAGTAGAGCAGCTTCAAGTGCACAACTGGCAGCAGAACTTTCTGAAAACTGCAATACTACAGTACATGCATCTACAGTATGACGGCCACTCATCAAAAGTGGTGTTCATGGACGTGTTACTGCAAAAAAAAACCTTTCTTACGGAAGGGTAATAGGACAAGGCGATTATCATCCGCAAGAGAACACAAACTATAGGGAGACAATAATGGAAACAAGTCCTTTGGAGCGACGAATCAAAATTCGAAATCTTCGGAAGTCAGCGAAGGCAGTATGTCAAGCTGAAGAATGGAGAACGATTAGAGGAGGCATGCTGCAACCAACTATGAAACACGGGGTGGTAGTGTGCAAATATGGAGTTAACGGTGTTGGTGATTAATAAGAATTCAAGGTGAGCTGACAGCTGTTAAATACAAACAAATATTGATTCATCATGCAATGCCGTAAGGTTTGCGATTAATTGGACAATAATCCTAAGCACACAGAAAATATAGTGAAAACTACTTGCAGCAAAAACTAGCTAAAGGAGACGTTCAGCCGTTGGACTGGCCTCCTCATAGTCCAGATTTAAATATTATCGAGTGTCCTTGGCATTATCTGGGCAAAGAGAAGGCGAACAAGCAGCCAAAGTCTGCAACTACATTGTGGCAGGTGGAGGAATATTCCTGCCACAGTTCTCCAGAAATTGCAAGAAAGTATACCTGAGAGAATTCAAGAGATATTGTTGGCTAAAGGCGGTCACACATCATATTAGTGTCATGAACGTACTCAGCGACTCTTGTGTGTGATATTGCTTTTTTCTGTGTTTTCTAAATACTTTGGTAATAAATACTTTATTTTTCATGGTAATTTTGTTCTTTTTTCTTGCAATTTTTATTATTATTATTATTATTATTATTATTATTATTATTATTATTATTATTATTATTATTTACAGTATCAGTCCCATCATTCGACGCTGGCGTTTGACAGTACATGGATCCATCACACTGCAAGGAAATAACACTGTGGATCAGCCCTGGGCACAAAAGAGAAATGGAAAGGAACTCGTGACTCCCAGTCCACCCCATGTGCTTTTCGACTACACTGCCTTATAAACAACGGACAGCAGGCACTGTGCATCAGTGATAGATTTCAGGCAACCAGCAAAAGCCGAAAGTTGGTAACATCCTTATACAATGCTTACTTTCCCGTGTGCTCGTCGGTGGAGTGGGGATCTGCATGTCTCAAACAAGTTGTGAGTGCCCAGGCCTGCTCTTGATACTCTTGATCAAGTTCCTTTTGGCGATACCAAAGATGAATTGCAATACTCTAACCACCATCTATATCTTATAACAAAAACTTACAATTGAAGACATTATTACAAAAACAACCCTTGTCAAAATTGCTATTTTTCAGGAGAACAATAAAAACAAACAGAACAACACACGTCAGCTGTTTCCATACAACTGGTGTTTATCCTTGTGGTTATTGCACCTGACATGTGTCATTTACGGAGTCTGTAAACATTTGAAATAGTGGGAAATGTGTCCTTAATTCAATTTCATTAAAAATGACTAGGGCTGTTTTTGTAATAATGTCTTCAATTTAGAAAGTTCAACAAAAATAATGGCTTTTAAGGGTAGACAACCCGTGAGAAGTAAGATTTACATCGCAAATTAAGCTTTCAGGTATAACTCCCTATACAGTTGATTTGGATAATTTCGAGGGAAAAATTGTTCCGGAGCCGGGTATCGAATCCGGGACCTTTGGTTAAATGTACGATCGCTCTACCAACTGAGCTATCCGGGAACTCTACCAGACACAGATCCAATTTTTCCCTCTATATCCACAGACCTGAAAGTGAGCTGACAACCGTCAAGCAACCAACACTGAGTGCACACTAACTCTGTATGACTTAAATTGTGGCTTTCTGTTAACTAACAGTGACGTGTACTTATTATGCAAATCAAGCTTTCAGGTATAACTCCCTGTAAAGTTGATCTGATAATATAATTTGCATGATACACGTCTCTGTTCGTTACCAGAAATCCACAATTAAGTCAGAGTTAGTGTGCACTCAATGTTGGTTGCTTGACGGTTGTCAGCCACTTTGAGGTATGTGGATATAGAGGGGAAAATTGGATCGGTATCTGGTAGAGTTCCCTGATAGAGCGTTGATGCGTTTAACCAAAGGTCCAGGCTTCGATATTAGGCCGCAGAACAATTTTTCCCTTGATATTATTCAAGATTTACATCGATAATTTCATACTGAATCAGATCAACTCCTTCAGATATTTAAGTTACACCCTAACGTACAATGAAGAGTGACATTTCTAATAAAATCGAAAATTATAATAAATCTTAGATAATCATTAAACAAGTCTTTACAGTCACAAAAGTACAAAGACATACAGGGACACAATTTTATTTTTACTAACATTTTAAATATCAACCTGACTAAACCTTTATATTAACGATTGAGAACCGGAAACACCGTTTGCTATCCCCTTCCACGACTGGAGTTCGATGATACTCACGTAAAATGTAAACAAATTTACTAGTTATAGGAGGGAAGAAAAGTAATTCATCCATTTACGTAAACTAGGAAATATCGCAATTTTGAGTTTGATAATTTTCATTAGGTTTTTGTTTAATCAAAATATAGTACAGTATTAACAATGAGTGTTTTTACTTACGAACTGAGCTATCCATGCGAACGTATTCATTAACCGTGTATAATATTCTGCCTACAACACATTAGCGTACAATATAGAAAAGTTAAACTAAAAAATAATCATAATATGGATATTTAAACACATTTTTGAAAATGGTGGCCGTTCATTTCGATAGAGGTTTCAGTTCTTTTGTGTATATTATCGCACTGTAGACTATTGCATCTAATTCCAATTGCGAGTTTCGTCCTTCGTACTAGGAACTCATGTTGAAATAATTCTGTACCTACTCTATAAAAGAGTACCTTACGTACTGTAAATTCAATCTTCACTTCTGCCCGACCCGCACAGGTAAAATTACTCAGACATGCTATCTACTGTCCGTCCAAGTGGTTATGTCGCAGGATCGTAGAAAGGGGGGGAATCACGTGACAGTTAATTACTTAACGAGGCGCTTTTATTTCAGTTATTTTAAACAGTTGTATAATATTACGTAGACGTCCAATTCCTAGAAGAAATTGATGTTTTCAGAAAAGAGCTAAGACAGCCCAGCCACTAGCCTTTATAGAGGGGCGAGCAGAAGCGGGTGAGGGAAATCGCGATGCGATGTAGTAAAACGGACGACAGTACCTGTGGAAAATATGTTTCAATATTAAAAGCTCTTTCGTCACTGAAAAACGCGAACATATTTCTGGAACGTACTATACTTACTAACTCAGTACTGTTTACTGAATGCGGCCTTGGTTCTGTGTGGAGGACAGTTGGAACTTCATTAGTAGAAGGGGTGGGAGTGAATTATATTAAAAAAACTGAGGCACAATAAAAATTTAAGTAAAAATATCCCTGCACAAGACTTGAAATATAATTTTTTTTTTGTCAAGACCAGTTCTCTGCTATGGCAGTGAAGCCTGGACTATTCGACTCTAAGATGTCCGACGATTGACTGCTGCAGAAATGAGACTTGTACGAAAAACTGCTGGCTGTAGTCTTCTGGATCAGAAGAGGAACAATGACTGCAGACGAATTAGAAATATCATAACACCAACTGTACAATATCTAGCCTACAGCGATGCGGACAAAGCTGACTTCAGCACGTGGAGCTTCCCTGCACACACGAGGGAGAGACCGCACAACAGCACTGGTATAGGCTTACTGCTTCACGCATGAGGCAGCTACTCAGCTTCGAGTTTCTCGAGGGCACGCGTCCTCTTGCTCCTTTGATTAGTACAATGATATAGAATACAACGTAGTTTTTAAAACTGCAGGATATTCAAAGGTTTTAAAGACATTTTCATTATCATCGACACCAAAGTTACTGAAATGGCATAGATAATAATGACAACGATGATATTATTATTATTATTATTATTATTATTATTATTATTATTATTATTATTATTATTATTATTATTATTATTAATCGTGCCCGCGCGCTTCGCTGCACTTGTTATAAATAAATATCATTGACTTAAATGTGTTATACTTCCAAATACAGCTTTGTTATTGTTAGTTAACAAATAATTTGCTCCTAAATTACTTTCAAAGTTGTATTTAGAACTATGAATGTAACTGTTATTACCATGCAATGGGTTCTGGAGTTGTTCGATTAATTCTACTTTTAAGCTTGGTATTATGTTAGACCTAACAGCGTCTGAAATAGAGTATATTTGTAAGAACTGAGGGTTGTTGGAAGAAGTTTTGTCACCGAACGATACCATTTGAAATAAGGTGTTGTACTGCCCTGTATTATTTAAAACGTGTGTTGATAACAGATGTTCTGCTGTAAGTACCTACCTAAGTTTCTAATTGGTTGCGAGGACTCTTGAATCTCAGGAAGAAAAACTTTTCCAGCAGCGCAACGTATTCAAAAATAATTTACAAACATGTTAAGCGAATTACTCTTGCAACGGAAACGGATGCTCCCTAGACCAAATAGCCGTATTTCAATTATGTAATTACTTCATAGTTTCATCTGGTATGATGTTATGACTGAGGCACCTATGTTGTTAATTGTTTTTATTGTAACATTCGCCCGTAACTGACCGAGTATATAAGATCTCGCGCTCAGAGGGGTGGAGTTCGGGGTTTGAGATGGCCTACAAACCACAAGTCATGCTAAAGATGTTGGTTTGTTGATTAGTCAATATGGAGTATTGTGCACTACATACAACAGTTACCTATTAAGTATACATTGCCATAGCTCACCCAAATACGTAATTAAGCAATATGTACGTTATGTTATTGAATAATTAATACTTAATATGTGCCACGTGTATATTTTTAAAATTATTCCATCTCTGGCTTTCATTCTTTCATAAAAAACGCAACGCAAATCAGGCATCAAATTTCAGTACGGCACCTCCAAATAGCATTAACTTTAACTGCAGTAGAGAGAGAGAGAGAGAGAGAGAGAGAGAGAGAGAGAGAGAAACTCATCCGGCCTTAATCAAGGATGACCACGAGGATCCGGAAATGAATAGCAAACAAATACAATTAATTAAATATGAATAGTGTTATAAAAATAAAGTGTAACAATTAAGCACCATTGATTATCAATTGCAAAATAAAATCTTAGAAGATGACTAAATTATACTGATAAAAAAAAGATTTTATTTAATATGAGCATATCCTTAATTAAGGCCTTCTGAGTGGTATAAATGAAATTGTATAATCTGCAGGGAATCTTTGAGAATTTGCGAGATGATTTTTTGAATTTCAAAAGATGATATTTATAATTGTTTTAAAAAATGATATGTAAATTTTGGTAAAGAACTCCGAGCACCAAAAAATAAACCTGTCACTAACCAATTGAAGAGAGGGATGTTATACTTGGCACTAAGGTAGGGAATACAAGGTTCATAAACGGACCTCTTTTCCTGATCAACCTGATGAGCTTGGTTTAGATCTCTGTCCATGCGTATAGTTGGATCTATGATAATAGCCTTTTGTTGTTGCCTGTTTATTGCTATTATATCCGCTCTTCTGTGAGAGTCGTCTTCAGAAATACAGTGGACCTCTTCATGAATTATTAATTTCGACACTATACAAAATTTGCTGTGCCTAAGGTTCTGTTTAGTCCTACCTTATATGCATTTGTGCCCAGTCATCGATTCACACATGAGCTTCTGTAATGACATAAAGCCTACGTCCATCTAAAGGAACTACACTTTCCAATGATGAAAGAATTATTTAAATCTATTAAATAGTGTCCTGAGATTGCCTCATACAAACACACAATTTCTCTCTCTTTATAATATAATAACATTTATAGTCGCGACGCTGTTATTCCCGGCGTGACTCCTCCTCTTTGCTTACGTCTTAGGAAGTGAAGGCTCTATAAAGTCTAGGTAGGTAGTAATGTTCGCCATTTTTGTTCTTTCGTTGCCGAGCTACCAGACGAGGGATCTATTTGCCACACAGTTAAACATCATCATGTCGTAGCTCCTATGATAATAAATCAAACGCACTGTAATTCAGCAAACAATTGAGCGGCAAATAACGTTCTCGTGTGCTTTCTGCGGACGCCAACGAAAGAGCCAAAATGGCGGGCGATTATATTAAGTATTTATCCAGCCTTAGGAAATGCTTAACAACTTCATCAGCGAATCAGAAGGCGCACACGTTTAAATGTAGCCGACCTGCAACGTGATTGGCTGCCGGAAATTAGAGCGACGGGACTATAGTATATTATAAACACATATATCATATCATCCGTATATTAATTCGATTGTTGTCCAAGAATTCCAAGGCCGCCTTAAATAAATGCAGACTCATTTGTTTCATCTTTATTACCGTATTTTAATCTGACCTGGCCATGATATAAAAAGCATTGTTATTTCAAAACGGATATATCTCGCCATATGGTAATGCAGAATTCCTGCACAGAAATATTATGTACTTCAGTACATCATAATAATATTAGTCCTATCAATATTTTGCATAGAATAAAACTTATGGCAAATCGTTTTTTAAGAAACTTTTGTTATGTAATATTTTTCATAAAAATCAATAATAAGCGAGATATTTCGATTTATTCAATTAAGGCCACCTTATAACCTCCCTTTTAAATGAAGTATGTTGAATGCTATATAGCCTATAATCTAAGTTACAACGAACTTAATTTATATTCTAATTTTAATATAAATCGGTTCAGCCATTATCGCGTGAAAAGGTAACAAACATCCAGACATACAAACAAATATAAAAAAAAAGCGATTTTCCGGTTTCAGGATGATGTTGACACCAATTATTTTTGAAAAATCGAAAATTACCAGAAAAATTTCGGCTACAGATTTATTGTTAGTATAGATTATTATTATTATTATTATTATTATTATTATTATTATTATTATTATTATTATTATTATTATTATTATTATTTTAAATACAAGGCGGCCTTAGGAAATAGTAGGCTACAAAATAAAAATACAATTATCAAAACATATGCATAACTACGAAATTGTATTTATGGCAGTTAGATGTAGCTACATGAATTGCCATTGTATGTCTTGAATATAACATTACGCAAATGACCTCCATCGGCATTGATGCATTGCTGCAAGCGGTATGGAAAGTTTCTCATGACAATTTGAATCAATGTTGACGCGCTCTATGTTATTAATTTTTCTGTGTTCGTTTTGTAATAATTATCCACTGAAGTACAGTAGGTTAAAATTGTATTCGGCAATTTTAAATGTATGATGGAATGGTATGATTGGTGAAACCACAGTCTACTATATACAGTCGAGAAGCTTGGGGTGATTTTTTGCATTCTTGCGATAGTTGCTAGCCGCTTGGAGCGCTGTGTGTACTAGGCACAATAGACTGTGTCACTGCCATCGTGATCTAATACAAGCCGTAAGGCAGACCATGTGACTCACTTAACCCGGTCACGAAGGGCGGCGTTTCAACCATATAAATTAATTGGAATGCATCAAAAGTAACATATATTTCTCTAAAATGTAGTGTAATTCCATTAATACAATTTAAAACAATGATTTTTTTTATTTTAGTTGGTTATTTAACGACGCTGTATCAACTACTAGGTTATTTAGCGTCGATGAGATTGGTGATAGCGAGATGATATTTGGCGAGATGAGGCCGAGGATTCGCCATAGATTACCTTGCATTCACATTACGGTTGGGGAAAACCTCGGAAAAAACCCAACCAGGTAATCAGCCCAAGCGGGGATCGAACCCGCGCCCGAACGTAACTTCAGACCGGCAGGCAAGCGCCTTAACCGACTGAACCACGCCGGTGGCTTTAAAACAATGATTAGGAGACACTTCAGACATAATTCCTTGCGAGTTAAGGTGTAATATTATTTTTGGTGTGAAAATTACGTTGTTCGTATGTGTAATAGACCTACCTGCCTTTATTTCGATTAAATATTGCGAAATTATTGTACATTTATGCACGATGAAATAATTTTCAGTTGCACCACACGAATATTTAAATATATTGAAATTATAGGTTATGTTTAATGTCCCAGTTGCCCCTTTCTGTCTAATTTTAGTGGTCTCCAATGCTCTGCCATTCATATGGAAATATTATAGGTTATGTTTACTATAGCTTATATTCCTAAATTCGCAATTATACATTATAATTAAGCATAATGTCATGTATAACACTTCGCATATTCAATTTGTCTGTATTTTAATACTACAATTGAGTATTGGATTACTGTATTTATCTACTACCTAAGAGGCGAAGTAACAATCGTACGTACACTAATTTCATAAGGGTGGTATGATAAATTTTCTGTCTTTATCAAGGAAGGTAGATGTGCTATATTAAAATCACAAAATAAATTCTTTTTTTATTAAACTTCAAAATAGCTTCCATTCTAAACTTAAAATGTTGATGCGAAAAGATTATGTTAAAATGTAAAATTCTCTCCACATTAAAATAACACAGTTATGTAATTATTTCTGCAACATATTATGCAAAAAGAAGTAAAGGGAACTTACGGACACATTACACTAAATAAAACTTAGCTATGATACGCAATGAAGTCATAATATAATAATTCACTGAGCTCCATACAGTAAAATAGAAAGCCGAACATATATTACGGCCTGGTCTAGATCGAAAAGGCATTGACTGTGCCGTATTTCGCATTGTTGTGAAAAGTTGTGTAAACTGTGAAATGTTCGTTATCGGTTGTAATATCTTTAAATGGCTAAAATACAATAATTTGAATAATAATATGGGACAAGGAGACGTTTGAGGTACTATAAATATTGTAATAAAAAGAGGTCAGAGTTATCCTTCTTCCGAAGATCCAGGAAGGTGAGTTTATAAAATATAATATATACTTTATGAAAATAATATATAAACCTTATGTATTTCGTATTTCAATAGTGGAAGGAAGGTGTTAATTTTTCAAAACAACATGATATCGAAAGTACAATACATTTTATCGTCTGCTAGGGAAAGAGTCTGTGACGAGGCGATAGTAGCGATCCTGGTGGCTAGCAACTATCTATGGATGCATATTTCAACTGTCTATATTTGCATATTTAGTAAGTATTGAGCTTCGCAACTGTATATACTAAATTGTGGTGAAACTAAGACTGAAGTACTTCCGGTGGTTTCGGAAATAAATATTCTTGAATTTATAAGGTATTTTTTGTGGAATTGCAATTGATATGTGCAAGGCATTTTCTGAGTGGGGTCAGTGTTGATGTGGCGAGAACCTCTTGTCTTTGTACTTCTATGTCGTTTCCTCTTACAAATACCAAGTCTATTGTACTGGTGCCGTTTGGGGCGATGTATGTTTTCTCTTGAGCCTTGTTTATGAGCGTGAAGCCTTCTTCTTCTAGTGTTTCTGTTAATATCCTGGTTCTAGGGTTGTTTTTGTCTAATCTGCAATTGAAGTCGCCGGCTAGTATAATTCTTTCATTTGATGCAGTACTCTTGATGGAGTTCATCGTTGTATCCATGACTTGTGCGATATTAGTTTGAGGCCTGAAGTAGAGGCCTATGATTGTGACTAAGTTGGTCTTCATGATTACTACGTTTTCCTCTGTCTCTTCAAAGATTTTCTGGCCTATTCTGGGGCTGGTGTAACAGGATACTCCTCCTGAGGGCCTGCCCTCCGCTGTCTGTATTGCTGGTGCGTGGGTGGCGTATTTTCCTGAGATGTCGACAGGCTCCTTCGCAAGGGTTTCTGTAAGGACTACAATGTCGTAATTTTGTAATATGTTTTCCGGGACGATGCTCATTACGTTTCTTTGGCCTTCTATGTTCCACAGAAACATGGTCCATTGCGCTCTTCCACTGTCTTGTCTATTTCGTGGCGTGATGTGGGTTCTAATCGAGGCGTGCTCCCCCGCCTCTCCGAAAGAAACGAAAGCGCCTCACATTTATCCCTGCTGGCCAAAACTCATCCTTGCTCACCGTCTCCAGGGTGTTGAATGAAATTCCTACTTTGAACGCCTTGGTGCTGCCTCTGGTTGGTAGTTCCTCGCATATAATTTCTTCGGCGATTCCCTTCCTACTTAGAAAGTTCTTCACTGACTCGGGTGTTGATTCCTGTCTCAGCCTTCCCACGAAGAGCCAGGCCTTTCTCTCTGCTGCCTTTAGGACGTTGTCTTCCGTTCCGGTGCCTGTCAGCGTACCCGAGCTTCTAGGTTGTTGCTGTCTCCTCCTGGGTCTTGCTTCCGTCCATGATTCTTCATCGCTGATCTGCATTTTGTCTTGGGCGTCATTTTCGATTTCAGTTGTGGTCCTCTCGTGTCCCTCTCTTGTTAATGGCGGGAACTCTTCCTTTTCCGCGGTGATATGGTGTGTTGTCTCTACTATCCTCTCCTTTTCCTCCGTCATCACCGGTGGTCTTGGTGCTGGTGGTTTCAGCTTCTGTGTCGCGTTTTGAATTTTCATCTCAATTGTCGTGTTTAGCTTGTTTTGTAGGAAATCGGTCAGGCTCTCGACTTTTTGCGTTAGCTTCTGAATTACGGGGTTGTTGTTTGTTATCTCGTCGTTTTTTGTCAGTAGCTGTTGTGTTATTACCTCCTGGTGTATAATTTTCTGTAGCGCGGTTTTGCAACAGCTACAGAGCTTGCTTAGGTTACATCCGTTCTTACACGGTTTATCGAATTCTCTCTCTTTGATGACGCAGACGACATGGTGCTCGGGTCTACCAACATAAGAGAGCTACAGGTCTCCATGAACAACCTTTCAGCTTGGGCTGACGAAAACGGTCTGCTCATAAACCAGTCGAAAACTGTCCAAATGGTATTCAGAAAGGGAGGAAGAATAGCAAAAAGTGACACAATCTGGATACAAAATCGACCCCTGCAAATTACAAATGCATTTAAATACCTTGGTGTAACGATACAGACGACAGCAAAATGCTTCAGAATCCACACTCAAGAACGAGCAACGGCCGCAGTAATAGCTATCCACGACATAACAGACATTACCCAACTAGCACTCTCAACAGCCATGCAGCTTTTCTATGCCAAGATACTCCCTATACTGTCATATGGACTGGACATCACATGGACCCGGCTAAACTACAATGACCTCAAGACCATGGAGAACGTCAAAGCAAGGTTCTTAAAAGCAGCACTGGGAATCTCAAAATATGCACCCTCCAGAATGGCGTACGAACTCGCGCGAGAACCCTTCCTGATAGAGGAACTACGAAGCAGACTCATGCTGCCATCTACCGCAGCAGAACTTAGACTACGCACGGTCATGCAAGAGAAGAAGGCGGAAATAGAAAGTGAATTCTATGGAACGGACGCGATGATCAACCGCAACTGGACAGGGCCGAACAACAAATTACGAAGCGCCATAACAAGGCTAGCAGTTCACGGTTTTCACCACAAACTGTGCAGAAGATCAGAGTACCACGAACCTTCCCCCGAATGCGTGTGCAAACTGTGCAACGAAGTGTGTCCAAAATATCATTTTAGTAAATGTGTGAATAGAACGAAGTCACTGGTGGAATATAGTAAAGAGAAATAATCATACCAAACTAAATTGCACGTTTGTGCGCACTTCTTTCTTATATATGTGCAAGGCATAACATTAGCCTAAACTAAACAAACCTAACCTGTTACAGATTCGTGTACGCAAGGTGTTTCCATCATATCTTTAAAATTACCTTTCATTCGTGTTCATTTTTATGTTTATATCATTTAAACAGTTTACTGAAAACATAAATGAAAGACTCGGCAATTTAATTCTTAAAAGAGAGAATTCATTCAAAAATAATAAAAGTGGAATTGCAATAAGTAGGAATACTTGTAATCACCAACGCGTCACACGGGAAAAGTCACGTAATCACTCCAACAAACTGTGAAAGGCACTGTGGGACCGGTGTCCACCTTTCCGACCAAATTCTGTCCTTCCTTATAATTAAATGAAGAACAGACCAGCAGTGGGATTGTTACGCGGTAATAAAATAAATATTCGCACATACTGGACTGTCTTTCCACAGCTGTAAATGTATAAAAGCATATTCCACAATGCGATTACGTATTGCGCAAAGCTAGTGCGTTTTGCTTAATAAGTCATGGCCGCAATTTCGACAAAGCTAGCGGACGTCACCGTGGACACGAAGAAGGCTTTCTATAGCACGCAATACTCAAACTTGCAACTTGAATATTTGTAAGTTTTTCGGTGCAGGAATCTGTGATAGGTTAGGTTACATTAGCTTTGTTTATGCTCTTCTTATGCCTTGTGTATATGAATCTGTGACAGGTTAGGTTGGGTTAGGTTAGGCCTTTTGTATGCCTTGTATATACTAAGTGACGTATAATGTGCGTTTCACGTTTATTTTGAAGATTCGCCATGTGATTATCTGACATTCTGCTTACAGTTCGGGAAAACTTGACAAAACAAACCGAAGCGGTTATTGAAAACACAGATCCACATCAGTAGGGAAGGGAACGCGTGATTAAAGCAGTGTTAAAGTAGTCTTTAAGAATGGCTGCAATATCACAACGATGCAGTTCTACAATAAGAGTAATACCGGACCAAGAACTCTACCTTATACTAAAAAATATAAAACAAACACTCAACATTTACTTTGACACAAATTCTAAGGAAGAATTCTCTGGAATAGTCCGAATTCACGTTAGAAATATGAACTAAATCAGTTATTTGTAACGCATGAATCGCACACATATAGTAAATATTTCTTACATAATGCGTAAGTATTTTTGCCCCTGTCGTAAATAAAAAATAGACCGAGGTCTGAGTATGACACTTTTCTTAAAATAACATAAAGGAACATAATACACAGCCAGTAGCTTGAAGTATTATAATGACAAACATACTACAATAAAAAATATATTTTTTTGTAATTTGGAGGTTAAACGTGATAAAAAACAAAACTTCTTTATATGCATAACTATTTTAAGTATCTGAACTGCTTCTGCTGTAAATCATCAGTATGTAACTCACCGTTATGTTGCACCGTTCCCTTCTTAATCTGTTCCTTTATCTTCAGGTTTACACCGAACTTTAATTAAACTCAGTCCACAGAAACTATTTACGTGCACACAAACAGATTCCAACGAACGAACACTGTCAAGGAAAACCACGCACTACACAATAATACTGGGGAACTCGATCTTGAAGAGAGATCGTCTTGATTTCAGCGCTTCAGCGTAACTTCTTAAAGAAATTTAAAACTCTTCCTAGTCTTGAAATAAACTCAGTAGGCCTAGCATAATATACGAAAATAAGGCTTATATTACGGCAGATACTTCAATCGAACGCAGGCAAGCACTGAAGTTGTGCGACAGATGAAATACTGTAAGCTAGAAAGTCTCTGTGTACAGATGGCGTTGATGTCAGTTTACCAATACACATACGAATTCACAGGATGTTTCAAAATATATTAAACTGAAAATAGTAACAAGGGAAATTTTATGTGAATTGCCTATCATTTGACCACAATAACGTCAGTGTTGTTTTTCCATCTGTACGGATATCAGAGTGAATAAAGTAGTAGAGTGGTAACTACCAGCTGGTACCTGTCTGGTACAGGTTGGCAAATAAACAACCCGACTTCTGACTGACTGGCAAAATTATCTTACCGGAAACTTAAAATGTATCACAGTGAGTTGTCTAGCCAATCACTTGTGCCTACTTATCACTGGAATAATTCGCCTGCCTGCCAAGCACACCCTTGTAACTGCAGCGGCTTACTGCGGACATTAACAATCATACAATGAAGTTATAATTAACTTACCTTAACTTATCTGAAAAAAAAAAAAATTTCGCCGCATAATTTTACATTATCCTCAAACAATAAGCTTAATTTCTGGCAGTAAGTTTGCTGGGATGCAGTTTGTAACAAGTTGCTTCAGGTGCAAGAGAAACATTTGGCTAACTGGCAGCGAACAAGAATTAAGAAATTTTTACTGGAGGTCTGACAGGATCGTCAAATAACACAAACTGAGATTAAAATTCAGACAGCAACAACAGAGTTCGCGAGCTTGGTTTGACAAGATTCTAACTGACAAAATCGGTGAAATTGAGATTGTGTACTCATAACCTTTCATTCAATCAGATCTTTATAGGAAACTGACATTTATCGTTATCTGTTGACAAACAAAGAAATTAGTACTGTGCCATAGTTCTATCTGCAATGAAATTGGTTATTTTTTTAATTTGACAAGGTTGTAACTACAAAACCACAGCTCATGCTTTTGTTCTGCTGTGTTGGCGGTTTAAAAGCGCATTCCTGTTACTAAACGTTCTTTGTTATCTACTCATTGTTGGATACTCGTATAAATAATTTTTCCTGAAGTGACTCTATTTATGATCTGTTAGATTGAATCTTATAATACAGTCATGAGTGAAAATAAATCCGAGCAAGATATTTTCTCGAACAGTGATTCAGATGATTTCGTCCCACCTACTTCTACCGAGACTAACCAGTAGTGATGAAAATACTGCTAAGTAATAAATTGAATTATTTCTGTAACTACAGTGTGTCCAAAAAGTCGAACCAGTTAACAATATTCGCAAGAATTAAATTTGTATGAGTGTCATAGTTATCCATTAGACATTGTTGTCACATACCACATTCCGGAATTAGTTTTCTTTTAGAGTAACCTTAATTATGAGCCCTTTTTGCCATATCACATAATATTATAATTGTGTTATTTAAAATTTTGTATACACAGTGAGCTCAATAAATTATTTTTATTACTATTTTCTGTTACTGTTATAAATGTGTTACTTCTTGACTAACAGGAACATAAAACTCAGAAAGTCTGTGGGCCTATAAAGTAAGTAACTTATAATGTTGTTTTAAACATTAGAGGAAGAAAGTAAAAAAGACATCATGACGTAGAACAGCTAAAATTTCCTACATTATGTGAAGATCTATTCCTCAACCGTCGAACGTGAATATTTATTGTGCGACAGCAACAGCAGAATATAAAAGTAGCATTACAACAAACAGTTTTAAAACGGATGTTGATGAAAATGAAGTAGAAAGAAGGAGTACGGTTGGAATTGAAACTAATACAAATCGTGAACCACTTCAAAATACGCCAAAGAAGAAGAATGTACGGAATGTTATGGCCAGGGAACGGATTTATATGGACTAAAAATATATGAAATATGTAAATATATATGTAGTTATTTTTACCAAAATATGGAATTAAATATGGATTTTTACCAAAATATGGAATTAAATATGGACTTAAAATTATAAAAAAATGACTATGTACGTTAAATATTGGTACATTTTAATCAAACTAAACAAAAAATATAATGGACGTACCTTATCTTCCAATGTAGTTTCAACAAAACACAATTTTTATTGTCTGTTACCATAACAATAGGTTACAAACATTTCTTTCAAGTGCTGAAAAGTGAATCTTCTTCTATTGTCTCTGAGGATAGATTTATACTGACTAAAAGAGCGTTCGACGTCACAAGAAGTAACTGGTACATAATTCAATTTCACAATGTCTGCTGGGGATAAGTCCAAGTTAATCTTCACTGTTGATTCACCACTCATCACAGCAACAACCTTTTGTAGTTCTTCATATCCAGGTTTTTTTGAAAGTACAGTGTCCACCTTAGCTCTTACTGCATCTGCAACTTTACCTCTACCACGATTCAGTTGTTCCACAGTACTATTTATAATTTCAAAACTTTCAGATAGTGAAAGGTGCCTATTTTGGAGACTTTTGAGCGTTTTTATGATGCATGAAAATGTATGCTGAATGTGAGCTAAGTCATTCTTCACACTTATGTCACAGGTAACTGTTTTCGCAGTATCAATTGAGACTGCATCTTCAGAGTCCAATGCAAGGAGAACATTGTTAATAGAGTCTATATGTTCGGCATAATATTCAACTGCTTCTAGCCATGTACCCCATCTAGTTACAATTGGCTTTGGTGGCAATGGAATTTCAGGGTACATTTCTTTCAACACGTTAACTCTACTGGGAGCTTTGAGAAATACTTTTTTCACTGATGAAATCAACAAATCTACTTTAGGGAAATTGTCTCTGACCACTTCTGCCACACGATGAAATGCATGCGCCACACAAGTAAAATGAGTCAATTTAGGATATACAACAGATAATGCTTGTCCAGCTTTGACCATATAAGGGGCAGCATCGCTAATAAAGAATAACACATTATCGTACATAATACCCTTTGGCCACAGGATACCCATAGCTTCGTTGAACAGTTTAACTATAGTTTTGTTATTGCACTTTTCTAGAACATCACAATGTAAAAGAATTCGTTCAGAATATTGTTCACTTAACAAACCGATAACTACATTACCAACAAGTCTACCTTCTTTGTCGGGAGTCTCATCAATGGAAACCCAAATTGAACTATCTTTAATTTCATCTCTTATCTTCTGTATTGTCTCATCGTAGATGGATGGAGCATACGTCTTCCTAAGTGTTGACTCATCCGGGATTGTATGTTGAGTATATTTTTCAAGGAATTCCCTGAAGACCTTATTCTTTAGTTTGTAGAGAGGAATATCAGCAGAGATGAGAGAACGGCACAGGTCGATGTTAAACTCAGATCTTACATTCGATGTTGTTGGTTGTGTTAAAAACAATTGTCTCTGCTTGGAATTTAGTTGTTTGTTGGCCTGATGTTTACTAGTTGTAATGTGTTGTTGCACCAGGAACTTTTGTGTAGATGATACTGCACACTGACACAAATTACAAAATAATATTTTATTGTCAGTTGATAAACCATCTTCTTTAAATTCTGAAATGTAACTTGTTAGTTTTGATTTTAAATTGACTGAATGACGTACTTTTGGCATATTTACCGTCTTTATAGTATGATTTACAAAACTGAACCTATGTGTACTCTGACTGGCATTTAACTGTTGAGCTGCACAACTGAAGTCTGTTAAAAATTTTAAATTAAATTAATACAGTTTTGTAACTTACTTTCCCATTGTTGATAGGACTGCTAATTTTCAAATAACTCTGATGTTAAAGGGATTACTGAACATGTGTTTAAATCTCTATTGTTGAAATGTATTTTTAAAAGTTAATGGAATTTTGTTTTGTTTTATTGTTAAACCTAATATAATATGGACTGTTTTATATGAAATATGGAAAATATATGGAAATTGACGAAAATATGTACTAAACTCTAAAATATGGAAAAATATGGAAAATAAAAGTAGGATTTTTCAACCCTACACATTGTGAAACATAAAGATAATGCAAAATATAAATTATATTAGCTTTATAAGTAAATATGTATTTACATATAAATCCTTTCCCTGGTTATGGCCAAACCAGTATCGTGGAAATGTAATATGCGGAAGAAAGCACATCAGGAAGGTAAGGTGTAGACTGTGTGAATCGTAGAGGATAGGAGAATCTGTTTCATAAGAAACTGTAAATATACCAAAAATGTCAGGCAAAATGCAAACATAAACGTAGCCAAAAAAATACTCACATAGAACGAGCAGAGTTTCATAGAACCTATTATTTTCTGCAGTCTGCTACTCTCCAATAGATCTAATAAGACTGTTAAAGCAGGTGAACCGTCGTAACTCTTATCGGGTAATACAAATTATAGCATAAGATATCAAGGATTTTTCAGTAACTGTAAAGGTATTAAATTAGGGCCTACAAGACTGTTCTATTCTCCCAACTAGATATTGTGAAGTTCAAAAACACATAAGCCTTACCATGAAATCAAATACAAATTAACCCATGAGACAGATGAACAAAAGAAGTTGCTAATATCAATTTTAATGAACACAGAGGAGTGTCGAACCCGGTTCCACAGCATCAATAGGTATTTTGAATATCAAACCAAAAGTTCAAAATAATAATAAAATTGAACTCTCACATTTGAAAAAGGACATCAAAGCCGCTATCGCTTTCATGGCTCTGCAAGACAAGTTAGTACTCAGTGACCCACTTAGTATAGATTAAATACATTCTTGTTTGAAATAGTGTCACAATCCAATATTATTTTATAGTTGATACCATAATGTTCTTTTTTCAACATAGATTTACGGTATTTAAATTTTTTTGTCCCTATAATCTGGAGTTGTAACTAACACATTTTTTAATAGTGATTAAAACGTTAGTTTGACAAGGTTCTATGTGCACTTACACCTTTGTAACTTTCCTGAGGCGTCAAATTTCAAGTGGCAAGGTTCTAACTGCATTTTCACTACCTCAGATTCTACGATTTAAAAAGAATTTTTTTTTAAAGAGAACTCATTAAAACTACTTTCCATTGATATCTAAGAAGGTATATAAAATTATTTAGAAAAATATTCATAAATAAAAAAGTTATAGTATAATGAAACTTTAAAATCAATTTTCTCAGCATAATGGTTCTTGAAGTTAGAACCTTGTCAAACCAAGCTAGCGAGTTCATAAAGGCAACGTTAAGTATTAATTTTTATTCTAGTTTAGTGAATGTGAAAATATGGTAAATAATTGAAATTTGAGAATAGGAAGATGAAGTCTATTTCAAGATCTCGTTAGACCTAAAAGTTTTCAAGCTATAAGAATAATTTGAAATTACAATTCGAATAACATATCCAATATAAATTACCAAACCAACTCTCACACATTTAGATACATACAAGTTCAAATGGGGCTGCCAATATAATCTAAACTCTGACCTCAATTTAACGAATGAAAGTGAAGACGAAAGAGTAATAAATTTAGATAATAAAACAGAATTAAATTAACCAAATAATAATCCAAATAGGGTCAGAATAAATAAGGAAATAATGAAACCATATCACTAAATCCCTAGGCCAGGCATGTCAAAACCCTGCACATTGTGCAACTGTCTCTGTGCGATGTGCAGTCTCTATTCCCCTACCTGGAGGGAGTGAATCGCCTTGGAGGAGAACGCGACAGGGCTATACAATACCTGCAGCAGCTTTTGTTTCAGTACGAGTGCCGATTTGGCTGTGTCTGTGAATGAGTTATGATAAATAAAGTGAGGAGTTCACAGATAACGAAGAAGAGAAATTACGAATCATATAACATAATTGTTATAATGTTTTCCTCAGCCAACAATAATAATTATTTTAAAATGAAAGGCTTTCATCAGCCTATGTCGAGGTAATAGTGTTGTGAGGTGGCAATTTAGATCAGATTAGTAAAGTTCTCAAAATATGATATTGCCAGCGCTTACTTCTTAATCAGAACTCTCACGGCAAAACGTACTTGACAATGGCGTTGTTTTGGAGTCTGTACTAACACAGCCATCAAAGGTTAGACGACTTACGACTTTCATTTCATAAACTGGTAAGTGATGAGAATATAGTGAGGAATACATGTGAGGCTCTTGAAATCGTAAGGAAGGAAGAAAACAACTATTTGGAAGGCGGAAAAATTTTCTGGAAAAAATATATAATGGCAAATTTTCCACCTCACGTTACAATATTAATTCAATATACTGATATTAATAAATCTCTAAATCTGACATAAAGAGAATATAGTCGCTTCACAGCTTGTGAACTACACTTTTAATTTCTTTGAATAACGCTCCCAACTTCTCGATACTTGCTTTCAACGTTTTCAAATAAACTATATGTCAATTTAAATTATAAGATTAATTTATGTATTAATAATTTATATTGACATACAGCAAAGAAATAATTTCAGTGTAAAAACTTCACAATGTCCTACTGCATGTAATTAATTGGGAGTATAATATTTTCTTCAACATTTGTGCACCAATGGTCACAGTAAATAATAATGCTTGACCAACAATGAAAGAGTAGGGTCTATTACTTTAAAATAATTAGTACATACTACGTAAAATGAAATATTTGTTCGTTTCTTGTTGTTTCGAAATTACCCCAATTTTTTTCTTCAAATATGTACTGTATAAAAATCATATTAATAAATTATTCTTTACAAACCACTACTTTGTGAAGTATAACTGAGTAAGCCTAAAGTTTCTTGTGTTACAATTGTCAAATATAGACACTGATAATAACTGTGTTTTTTCGTTCTGCTAACTATGTTTATAATGTCCATATTATGTTGCAGAAGACAACTATTGTACTTGGCATGTGACTCTTCATGCTTCAAGTTTCCTCTGTCACAAAAATATATGGATATAATATGGAGAAAAATTCGTCGTAGAAATTATGGATTAACTAACCAGTGAAATATAACAATCCTTCCTTCTTTATCGTTACATCCGTGTGCATTGCTGCAATTAAAAGCAGCACACGAAAGAACCATACTTATTCAGCTCTACCAAACAAATGGCCACTCGTCGGCTGTTCAATTTGGGAGCCAGTGATCTCAACATTATAAACTGGATACACAACTCCTGTAGAGAAATGTGAAAAAAACGTGACTTGTAACTTCCGTACTATTGGCACACCTGAGGCGTATCTCTCTCTCTTTCTAAACGCACATGGGAAATGGTTCTTTTGTTGAAAGAAATATATATATATATATAAATATATATATATATATATATATATATATTATATTCCTTTAATTTTGCCGTTATGATGGTGAAATACTGTGCAGCATACGTAAGACTAACAAAGAAGTGACGTATAGGCCTACTTTATTTTTCCTGGATATAGAGACCCTAGCCCGTTAACAGAATAGGATTTATTTAACGTAATTTGAATTTAGAAAATAGACAAGCAGACTTAGAAATGAAGTAGACAAGTACCAATTATACTTTTTTTATATTTATAGTTACCAGATTATTTCTGACTGAGGTTCTGGCTGATACGTATATATATAAACAGCAATACATCCCTTATATGTCAGAGGAAGAACAATTGTTTGTACACATCTGATTAGTGAAATATGTTACTAGTCATCGATGAATGCTATGGAGGGGGAAATGAGATGGCAACCGTATCCAGTTATCTCCTGGCTTAGTTGCTTCACGGTGATGCCTCATTGGTGTCACTTATGAGGTTCAAACCTGTCTTCGGACAGTTTACTAAATAACAATTTATGACAAGATTTATTGTCATATAAACATTTGCCCTAATCTCAATATTTTCAGAGTTACACTAGTTTGAAGTTGTTTGCAAAATCCCATTATTCTTATTCTTGAGTTTTAAGGGTAAAGGAATATTACAGATAAACAATGAACTATTCAGGAGTATCATTTCTTTAATTACCGGTAGCTAATATTCTGAAGCTAAAAGTGTATTGTGAATTCCATAGTGGCATCGTACAAATTTTTTGTTCGATTTTTAACTATAAAATTACACTTTCTTACGCATTTCTCACAAGAATTCTTACAAATCACGCCACTCTAGTAAATTCTTCAAGACTGTAGATTAGGATCCATAATTAAACTGTAAAGAATTAAGTTCCTAAAGTCGTATGATTTGTAACAGTTTTTGTGGTAAGTGCGTAAGAATAATGTGCAAAGCAACTGAGAACACATTTTTGCTTCAGAACACTAGCCAATTAAATAATGATATTTCTGACTAGTTCATTCTCTATTTGTAATATTCTGTTACCCTTAAAACTAAAGAAAAAAAGTATTTTACAAAGAACTTCAAATTTGTGTAATTTTGAAAGTATTGCGATTAGGGCAAATGTTTATGTGATATTTTTTGCTCAGAATGTCTTCGGAAATAGGCTCTGTAAGTGGCGGCAAGTCCTCGTGAATCGCGCCGTGTGCCGCATCTGTGAACAGTTCTCCTCACGAATGAAACATGTGAAATCCAGATGTAGTATAGCCCTATAAAGGGCAGAGAACTTTGTGAACAGGCAGTGTGTAACGGCTCCTGCTTTCAATTCATTATTACTTGAAAAAGTACGTGAAACTGAGGAGGTCTAGTTTCACAACTTTTGTTTTGTTGAAATTCAATTTACAGACGTAAAGAAATTGCTTTGTTTTCATATCGGAGTAACGATGAATGTGTAAGCTATTTAATTTAAATTCACTGGAAATTCTAAACGATTCTTCTTTTTTCCTCTTGTACGGGGGAGGGACCCGAAGGCTTACACTGCAGCCTGAGTGTAATTGTGCTTACCACTCCTATTCTGTGATTGGTTGGGTAGCAGAAAGGCCGCGCTCTTGTACAAGTACAGCATGCCGCACCGTGCACTTGACCCGGGCTGTGGTATCGATGATGATGATGATGATTATGATTATTATTATTATTATTATTATTATTATTATTATTATTATTATTATTATTATTATAGTTGTTATACTGTATGTGGATTAATGATGGCGAAATGGATCCGAAGTCCAACGCCAAAAGTTACCCAGCAATTCTGCTTCAGTTGGTTCAGGGAAAACCCCGGAAAAACCCCGAGTGAATAAATGCATTATATACATAAATGAATAAATGTCTAAATGAATGAATAATTTAAAAATGAAGGTATGAATGTGAAATGAATGAAAAATATAACAATGAATGAATAAATAAGTATATAAATGTATATATGGAAGAATAAATTTATAATTTGATGAAATAAAATAGGCCTATAAGTGGATGAATATGTATAAAAGTGGATGAATAAATATATAAGTAGATGGATAAATATATAAGTGGATGAATAAATACATAAATGGATGAATAAATTCGAGTATATAGGCGAAATGTAGGAGTAAATATAAAAATATGATTAAATATATGAATGAATGAGGAAATATTATGTAAATTTGTAAGTAAATATGTAAATTTCTTAATAAATATTTAAATGTCTAAATACATAAATGAGCAAATGAATACATAATATATATATGGATACGTATATAAATGAATGTGTATATAAATGAGAAAAGAAATGACTGAATGAATTACTTATTAATAAATAAAGTAGTGGATGAATAAATAAAAAAAAAATAAATCGATATCCACAGAATTGAACAAGTCATCTTCGCGGAGTAACAAACTGCTCATTAATGTGCGGCCTGCTCTGGGATCCAAGCCGTCACACGTTACAATATATTAATGGATTCATAACATTCAAGTTCTGTGATGCCTGCAGCACAGGCAAAACATAGGTCCATAAAAATATTATGGTTTATTTAACGACACTCGCAACTGCAAAGGTTATATCAGCGTTGCCGTTGTGCCGGAGGAGTTCTTTTACATGCCAGTAAATCTACTGACAGGAGCCTGTCGCATTTAAACACACTTTAATGTCATCGACCTGGGCCGGGATTGAACCCGCAACCTCGAGCAGAGAAGGCCAGCGCTATACCAGGCCGACCATAGGACTGCATCAACACTAGTATGGATGTTATAAAAAGAGGAAGGGTTTACGTTACATGAATGGTAGCCAGGGAAACGACAACCGAAATGTCTATGGAGAGAGAGAAAAGACATGGCAACAATAGCAATGCGTTGCTGTGTTACGTGAATTCTGAACTAGGAGCAAGAAAATGTTTGCTAGAGTGCGAGGGTTATTGAATCGAATTAGCGACCACCCCAGGGTGAGGGAGTCTGTGAGACCAGGAAGGCTCCTCTCCAACGGTATGCGGGTGTTTGGGGTGGCGGGCTTGGCGGGCCTGGCCTACGCCGCCTACCGCTACAAGACCTACAGCGGCGACCTGGAGGGAGCAGATCCGACGGCGACACTCACCGAAGTGCTCCTCAAGAGAAGCAGAAAGTTCATGCACCCCAGGGAGGAGAACCTCAGGTCACCATCAGAGGAGGTAATGGAGGTGACTGACTACACAGAGTGCGAGGAGCTGCCGCCGGCCGAAGTGCCCAACACCCCTGCGCTAGGGGGGGGAGACCCCGAACAACAGGGGCAGCGGCCGTCCTCGCCCCCTCCTCCCCCCCACCAAAATTAAGGTATGAGCTCACACATTCGACTTATGAATTCCAGTCTCCATCTCATCTCTGTTACTAGACCAGAGGCTGCAGCCTTTTGAGTGTCACAGACACCCTGAGTTTCATATTTCATTTTGACGGACCGCCTAAACTGTTTTACATAATTTAGGCCCTCAAACGTGTTCCACTATAATGTGGTGAAGTAAGCAGCCGTAATAAATCTGTAGCGAAATTAAATTTTAGTTTTAGTTTTGAACGTGATGTGAAATTGAACAGGTAAATACAACTCACATATTTTACAGTAGGGACGTTGTATGACGTTTCCTGAGAGAAATGGAATTGCACTCCATAAACCGAGAGAGACTGCGCAAGGCACGATTCAGTGCAGCCATTAATCAACAGCAATGCCAGTCTAACACATGTAGTCGCGCAATTTTGACACTTTTTTTTGCCAACTCGTGACTGCTGATGCGACAGTAGCGCTCCAATGGCAGGCAAGTTAAATATTGTAGAATATACATAACAGAGCAAAGAAATTATACTTGATCCTTTTATCCCATACAGTAACTGTATATGGTTCTTATTAATTCTATTTTAGAACCCTAAAGACTTTTTCACCCAATTAATCAGAAACAAAGTTATAAGTTCCAGAAAATGAGAATAAACTTAAATCCTTCTGCTTCTTACTTGCAAGTGAATCGTAGTTTGAGATATATAATTTTTCGATGGCAAATTCAGTTTATTTCTGAATATATATTTGAACTCTGTACGTATTTTCTGTGAAAAAATCAATATTAGTAGCCTCAAAAACAAGGACGTCATTTCAGTCTTAGCCGGTTGCAGCAATATTGCTTCGTTGCAGATCTTACCGAGTGGCGCACTCCACACTATTTCCTAGAAAATAATTATTTTCCATACCATAAATTGGGGTAACGTCGACAGCTGATTTAAACGTGATAACAAAAAACTATATTTAACGCGTACGAGATGCACTGAATATATTTGGAAGTTCACTTTTTTATTTCCTTAAGCACCGGCATTTTTTATTACTTTAAGTCACAATAGAGGTATTTTGGTTCTCTTATGGTGAGTTTACCGCAGTTTGCAACACATTTCCAGTTTCCACACGTAGGCCTGCTTTCAACTTATCCTACTTATACGATATTTACCTGCACTTACTGCTAATATGACGTATGTGCGAACAAATGAGTACACAGGTTTCATGAAGAAATTTTAATTTCAATTAACAAATAAATTTTAACAAAAGATCATGGGATTGCTAGCATAGACCAATATCGCTAATGCCAGCATGTTCTTATGAAAAGGGCGTGGGTTGTTAATAATGTCTCTGAATAAAATAAAGGTGTGCAGTGCTGTAAACTGTAGTAACAAAAAACTAAAATCTCTCCGAGTCTGTAGTTATTCAGAATTCCTAAGACCAGGACAGGTCATAAAGTTATAACGTAATCATAACCAACACGTTAGTATTAACATAGTCATGAAGCTCAACACGTAGTAAATATGCATCCATAGATAGTTGCTAACCACTAGGATCGCTACTATCGCCTCATTACAGACAATGCGAAATAGTACCGACACAGTCTATTGTTCCTAGTACCCTCGCAACTCAAGCTTCGTGACTGTATATACCAGACTGTGGTAATTATGCTCTATAAAACACTTATTGGTTATCAGTTACCTATTCGTATGTGAGAAAGAATAGTTTAAATACATGTGGAAAATGACGTACAATCGATGTAGGCCTAATATTATTTTTAAAGTAATACAAGTTATTTGCCTTTAGGCCTACTTGCCCACCTTACGTCTTGCATTAATTTTTTTCTTTCAGGAGTAGAAAATACTGATAAGTTTTAGAAGATTAGATTTAATGAACAAAAGTTTCGATTAATTTTATGTGTACGTTAACAATAATAGCACATTGTGTTCACTGCATTTTGAAAAGTGTAGGTGCTGGCAGCACGCAACTTCTGTGGAATGTTACATCTGCGTTACTTGGCATCCCCATTACTGCGCGAAATACGGTATCGTTTATCTTCTGTGTTATCATTTAACTTGCCTGCCGCTGGAGCGCTACTGTCAAATGTAGGCATATGAGTTGTGTAGTAGACAGTGGTAATACCACAGTCTAATAGATACAGTCGCGCAACTCATACGTATAAAATATGCCAACATTTGACAGCTGGCGCGACAGTAGCCCTCTAGCGGCAGGCAAGTTAAAAGTGTGCACACGACATATGATAACACATCAGAAAACGGGTTTTGCGTAATTTATTTTATATTTTTATGCTATACAATAAGTGTATATGGTTCTTATTAATTCTACTTTAGAATCCTGGAAGAATTTCACACGCAGTTAATCTACAATTTTCAGAAGTTGGGAATAAACGTAATTCTTTCTGCTCCTTACAACTGAATCATGGCCCTAATCACGTATCATGGTTTGAAATAATATAATTGTTCGTTGCGTGGTCGATTAATTCAACTCATTCCTAAATATATTTATGAATCGTTGGAACTTTGTATTTCCTGTGTGAAGAGTAAGAAGTAGTAGCAATAAAATTGTAGGGAATATCTCGTAGGGTACATCGCGTGGTGAACTCCTCTCCCTATTTCCTGAGAAATTAACGATTTTGCATACCGCAAATTGGGGTAAACTCGGCCGCTGAGGTAAACTTGAAAATAAAGAAAAGGGGAGGATTTAAACATTAATATGAAGTTCATTATTTTTCCATTTTTTAAGAACCGGTATTTCCTTTATTATTTTGTGTCACAAATAGTGCTGATGTTATGGTTTAAATTTTTATGGCAAGTTTACCGCGTTTTACATTACATTTCCAGTTTTCACACATAATGCCTAATTTTAACTTATCCTATCTATATAATACGTAATTTACATGCACTTACTGTTAATATGACGTAGGTGAGAACAAATAAATGAACACACAATTTTGTTGGAAAAATTGTAACTTCAATTAACTCAGAAAATGTAGGCCTAATTTTATTTTCAGAGCAGAAGTGGTGTAAGTCAAAAATGGGTAATGAGGGTTAAAGTAAACATTCTGTAAAATACAGCGCAAAGCGGCAGTTAATATTGAATGTATTTAAACTATTAATAGTCAGTGAATAGCACGAAGGATATATTAATTGCTACTTTGCGCTGTATTTTACAGAATTTTTACTTTAAACCTCATTACCTGATTTTGACTTACACCACTTCTGCACTGAATGGCTCAAATAATCACTGGGAATGTAAAATCAACACCAATAACAGTCATCCAAATTATTACAGAAAGAATTGCTTTTTATATTAAATTTAAAAAGGCTCTTGAGAACTTAATACGTCTGCCACATGAATGTACACCAACACATCAGAAATTTATCGACAGAGTCTGGATTTATTCAACAAGTGAATATTTTGCAAAAGGATTACTATACTCCATGAATTCTTGCAAAATTAACATCATGATACCTACTTGAATGCAGGGGCGTATACTGGTTAAAGGGTTTGGGCTACCGCTGACCCTATTATTACACAAAATATATCTAACAATTACTTTAATTTTAATTACTATGGTAAAACTAATAATACAAAATTATTACATTATGTTATATTATAAACTTTTTCTTTTGTAATTTCCTTGGGCTACCGCCGGTAGCCCCGGTAGCCCGCAAAATACGCCCCTGCTTGAATGCTATATAACATTCAACTTTTGAAAAATATAAAGAAAAAAACGCGAATGCAAAAATTATGGAATTATTTGCATTAAAAACTGTAGATACATTATCCAAAATCGGAATGGTTACACATTTACACATGATCTCTGCAAAAAATAATATACTGTAACAGGTATTTATTTGGTTTTAATTAAACTGTCCTTCCTGACATACAAATAGGTAACTGATAAGTAGTAAAATAGTGTTTTATAGAACACAATACGTAGGCTACCTACAACGTGGATTATTGGTTATGACTGAGTTATGGTTTTCTCTTGGTCTTGAGGGAATCTCAAGAACGACAAATTCGGAGATTTAAACTTGTTGTTACTGCGATTTTCGTCATTGCACACATTGCCTTTATTCCGACGCATGATTAAAACGTCATTATAACATCTCGCTTCCCTTTAAAGCACGTGCTGGCTGTATCAACCCTATGACCAGTGCCTTGCCTGCCGCTTGGGCGCTAGTGTCGCGAATGTTGGCAAAAAAAGTGTTGAAGTTGCGCGACTGTATATATTAGACTGTGGTAATACGTACTTACACAGAGTTACAGCCGGAGCTTTCTTACGTTTGGCAACGCTGAGCGGAGGTCAAAGCGGATGCGAAATAGAGCACGATGTTTGAAAACGGTATTGACAACTTGGCATAATAGTGCTTTGGTTTGGTTGTCACGTGTACTTTTTCGATATTAATTTGTACAAAAGTAAGTGGATATCAAAATTCAGAGTAGGCGTATTGATGTATGTAATTTATTACGGAATTCAAAGTTTTTTTATTTGAATTTCAGACTTCCGTGTAGGCACTTATATACAATGACTGTGCCACTTAAGATAATTATAAAAGCATTTATGTTTTTATTACGGGATAAAAGTAAATAAATAAATACATAAAGCAGATGTCAATTGTAACAAAAATAAATAATCCATTAATCCAATAACAACATACTTCAGCAGTATTCTGATGAGTTCAATTAGCCTATTTGTAGATAGCAATCGACAATGTTTTGCCGCTTTATGGTGTGAAAGATCTAGGATATTGTACACATTTTAATATCATGCGATTATCTTTTCTATAAATATTTAAGATGCATAGAAAGCCAGTTTTGGTTTCAAACTGCCGGTCACCATAACATTACTGTTCTCCTGAATTATTTCTTTTTAACATTTTTTAATATAATTTTAAATAAATATAACTGTAGAAGACAAGTTAAGAATGTAAACTGTGCAAAAAAAATATAAACAAATAAAACTATAGACATATAACAAAATATGAGGGTGTAAATACGGTTGGGCCAAGTATAAAGTTCTACAAAAAAGTACATAAACAATAATTTTTTGTAGTATGTAATAAAACACAACATCTATTAAGTATGTGCGCATTAGCCTAAACTCAGCGAACTTTAAATCTTGTAAATACGAAGTGAAAAACATTTTATACCTAATTAGGAGTGATAATAATAATAATAATAATAATAATAATAATAATAATAATAATAATAAACAAACTTTGA
Organism: Periplaneta americana; assembly: GCF_040183065.1. Taxonomy (NCBI): domain Eukaryota; kingdom Metazoa; phylum Arthropoda; class Insecta; order Blattodea; family Blattidae; genus Periplaneta; species Periplaneta americana. The sequence goes on from NC_091129.1 coordinate 40,219,149, forward strand.
AAATCAGTAGAGTGAGTGTGTACGTCTACAAATTATAGATGGTTCTGACATATAGCAGGCTTTCCGAGTCTTCAACAGAACTGCAACATTGTTGGTGGTATCGCAATAATTGATACAGATAGCAGGCGAGATCATGGAACTTGGCTAGAACATTTTTGCTACATCCGAAGGGAGATGAGAAATTGAACTCAAAAACAAGTTTACAAAACATACAAATTTATCTAGGACACAAAGTACCATACATTGCCAGGTTTTTAACATTCCATAGTGCAGTAGATTTAAAAATAAATTACACTTACAAACATAGATAATCACTTTTAATAGCCTGCTGTATTATGCAAAGGAAATGAAATTTTAAATAATAAAAAGCACCAAAATGACAGAAATTAGTGCAAAATTAACTGAAAGAGATCACCGTACTAGTGTAAAACTATTACATGTACGAATATCATTATTGAGAAATTGCTGTTTAAAGGTTTACCATTATTTATTATAGTTTACAAACTTGAAAATTACATAGAAAATTTTAGTTATTGGATATTCTTGAGTTATAATGAACAGTTTATTATTATTATTATTATTATTATTATTATCTTCCTTTCAAAAGTTTAAAATTTTGTTATTGCGAATTGTAAATGGAGTTCAATTTGAAATGACGTGATTCTGCACTGACAATTTTACCAAAATAATTTAAATGATATTTAGTTTTCGGTTTATATATAGTAGAGCTTATTTCAATGTTATATATAGGCAATTTACATGAATATTACAGATTTTAGATGAAAATGTCCAGCAGTCATTTCATTCCTTACTTCCATTTACTTAACAATGAACAAATAACCAAGTTGCATTTTACACTAAAAAAGTTAAACTACATACAAAGCCAGACTGTAAGCACATTTTAAATAAGTTGTATTAATTTCTGCGTGCAAGCTGTAATATAAGAAATGACGCATATTCTGCATGAGATTCTTCAGCACAGCGCTACGTGAGGTCCTTTTTACTGGCTGAAAACTTGGGTAGACGAGCTTCAGTATAGGAGAGTCAGAAAGGCCTGTGAACACCTTTGTGCACTTGTTTTTATTTATTTTCGTTGTAGGATGTTTTATAGAAGAAAATAGGAGGGGACGTCTTCTCTATCATTATTTCAATGAAGTCGTCCGCCGAGTTAACTCTGTGCAGCGCGTCTGCCTGGGTTTGATCCCCGGCGGAGTAAAAAATTTCCATGTAAAATTTCTACCTCGGGACTAGGAGAGCCTACCTCGAGAAATTGCATAAACATATCTAGTTATCAAAACTGACCAAGCCAACATGAAAAATAAAACTATGTTGTACTCGCATCTTAAAAAATATTGCACTGAAGAATAATCCAAGCCTGTACCTTTTTTGAACAGACGGTACACAGCCCCCAGAATAAAGCTGAGGCACGTGCAAACACCTCTGCATCACAATTAGAAGAAATCTGGAGACCAAAGATTTACAACACTAGGAGTCTGTTGATCAAGGAATACAATAGATGCTTCTGTACAGAGCCGGCCGGATTGCGTTTATAATTCTGACATTCGTAACATTATACAAACCCCAGACAGTATCCTATCAGTGACCATAATAATATAAAAGAGCCTCAGATTGATAAACAATTAGTATTAAAATATGTGTAATTTGCTTGAACAGTAAAGTAACTAAATGTTTTCATTTGCTGTTCACCACGTTAATCATCAATTCATTAAAGACGGTTCTAGTCTGGCGTGGTTTTAAAATAGAAATAGTAAGTAGTGTACATGCGTATAATGAATAAAGTAGCGAAAACAAATTTTTTTCTGGAACAGTTTCAAATTTATTGTCTAATAGAAATGTCGCATTATAATAAGAAAATCATACATAAAAAACCAAGTAGTCTATACAAAAATGTCCTCCCCAGCCCAGTTTGAAGCTCCGCTCCTGTTAGCAGTGGTGTCATTGTAATCTTTTCAACAATCCTTTCTCTTTGCATATTACCATAATTTTCAGAATTATTAAAATATAAAAATATTAAATCAGGTGCAAATTAGCGACTATAAATAAAGGAGAATTGCAATACGTGATAATTTCAGAAGTATGTGGAATGATGACTCGCATGAAGAAGAAGTATCAGACTCATAGTGCAGGATATTCACAATCCCAACTTTGACTAGTGCCAAATATTGTTTGATACATCCGAAGATGCGGCGGCCGGGTAGCTCAGTTGGTAGAGCAGCTGGCTACGGACTGAAAGGTCCGGGGTTCGATCCCAGGTGGTGACAGGATTTTTTCTCGTTGCCAAACTTTCAGAACGGCCCCAAGGTTCACTCAGCCTTCTATGAAATTGAGTACCGGGTCTTTCCCGGGGGTAAAAGGCGGTCAGAGCGTGGTGCCGACCACACCACCTCATTCTAGTGCCGAGGTCATGGAAAGCATGGGGCTCTACCTCCATGCCCCCCTAGTGTCTTCATGGCATGTTACGGGGATACCTTTACCTTTTTACATCCGAAGATGCATCTGCCATGGAACTTATACCTCTACTGTTACATCAATTTAATGTTCGGATAATTCGCATAGACCAGTTTTACACTAAACCTAAACATCTTTAGCACGACTTGTGGCTTGTAGGTCATCCCGAACCCCTGCCTCTATTCCTTAGGGCGCCAATCTTTATACAAGGTGGCATTGAAATAATCCTGCAGATTGAAAGAGACGACATGGTACACTGAAATGAAAAGAAAACACATATTACGTTTTGTGATTAAATGCACGGTTAATTAGAAAATCAATTTGGAAGTTTCGGCAACATCGCCGCTAACACGCTCTTCTTTCTTCTCGTACTACAGATGTAAGAGGTCAACGAGCTTAGATCTGTGTCCCGAGGGAGCTACCTTCCACCTCACTCTGACACAACGTTGCAATCTGTTCGCATCGTCCAGTGGTTTTAAAACTAAACTTACATGAAAACCGTCCACGCTACTGAAATACGCTAGAGGAATAAATGATGTACACATCTGTGGAGTAACGGTCAGCGCGTCTGGCCGCGAAACCAGGTGGCCCGGGTTCGAATCCCGGTCGGGGCAAGTTACCTGGTTGAGGTTTTTTCCGGGGTTTTCCCTCAACCCAATACGAGCAAATGCTGGGTAACTTTCGGTGTTGGACCTCGGACTCATTTCACCGGCATTATCACCTTCATTTCATTCAGACGCTAAATAACCTAGATGTTGATAAAGCGTCGTAAAATAACCCAATAAAATAAAAAAATAAAAAAATAAATGATTATTTATCAGATTTTCTATCGATATGGATAAAAATCACTATCCTAGTCTCAATAGTTACCGAATAAGAAGGTGTTAAACATTTGGGAAAAACATTCTCTGAGAAAACTATGAACTCTCCGCCAATACATTATTACGCTTTTCTGTTACATACAGCATGGGCTATTCGCAGGATTATTTCAATTCCACCGGGTATACCGGCCAGTAAAGGCCCACTTACTGCTATGAATAAAAACAATTAACAATAGTGATGTCTCAATCATTATAAAGTCATACAATACCCGATGAATTGACTCTTCGATCCTGCTACTCACAACATTTATTGCATCTGATTTTCTTTGTGTTTAACTCATCATATGGAACTTAGAAATGGAATAACTTTATGAATGTACACAAGTCACAAATTAAGTAAATATGTCACATTTAACACACTGCATTTACACAATTCCACTCAACAAACAATTCGCACATAAAAATCTATAGTTCTAAGCAAAAGGTTATATGTCAATTTTTGGCGAAATTGAAATTTTCCGATGTGGTTAGGAGTTGTCGACTCTGGTAAATAAAAATACCGGTCATTTTACACCTGCAAGTTTCCATGAATAAAAGTATATGAATATACAAAATACAGTTTCAACTAATGAATAAATTTCTTTTAATTATCATGTTATGTGAGAAATCTTGCATCAGTGCTTCAAATTCACTTTTATAATTCCTATTTGAGCTCGCTGCCACACCTTTAAGAACTTATTTTTCTTCTGCTATAAAGCGATAGAATTCTGCACAACTAGATTTAAGGTTTTCCATGTTACAATGCTCAGCTCTTAGTACAGGGATGCAGAACTGAGTAAGAGAGGGATGGAGCACAGGCACTGAATATAGCTGAATCCCCTCTACCCTACCATGTTTATGACGAGTGGGGCGGAAGAAAGGGTGATTGACGAATTCCGGCTTGTGACGTCTGCCACAATTATCGCCCAGTTCTGCAAGTCTGTTTTAGTATTTCCACACTTAAACGATTCCCTTCATCATTACATACTATGTTATTCATGACACTAAATACACGCTTCAGAAACACGATTATTATCCGTGGAGATTCCTCAGAGGCAATTTTATCCTGAACATATTTACACCGTTCCCCCAAATATTCATATTTCACAAAGGAGGAAGCCACTGCATTCAATAAGCACGGGGAGTATCTGCATCTAGTTGCAACCATCAAGTAAAACTGGAAATTCCCTTATCTTTAGCTGCTCTGAGTGGAAAATGTTACACGAAATACAGGAAAATCTCTTTCAGCCTATTCAATAAAAGCTCTTAATGTAAGTTCTTAAACTTGCTTGATGAAATAACCGGCCGGCCACAAATTGAGTCTTTAAAGCTTGATACCGGCCAACGGCCTCGTGTTGAGACTCGCCAAACTTCCGGCTAGTTGGCAGCCCTCAAGTCTGGTGTATCCCTATAGTATCTTTATTGCGGTAACGTATGACATGCATATGTATTTCTATTAGTTTTTGTTATGAAACATGATAATTATTACCATTTTAAGCAGTCGTTCAATCTCTAA